>NW_008238349.1:131845-132317 GCF_000691975.1 Corvus brachyrhynchos
GGTGGATGAGGGCCCCTGTCTCCCTTGCCCCCAGGGGTGCCGTCGGCGGCAGCAGCAGCAAAGGCAGCTAAGTACGGTACGTGCTGCGCAGGGCCCGGGGTCACTACCCTCCAATAGCTGGCACGATCCTGAAATGCATCCCACTAGCAAGACACGAAAGTGATCCCTCTCCTGCCCTGCTGGGGTCTCTCCTGGATGAGGCCATGGATGGTCCATACTCTGGGCCACGATGATGAGAGCAGAGCCAGGAGAGGCCCAGCCTTTGAGCTGTTGCTGCAGTGAGATCTGACTTCTCCCGTCTCATTCCCTGCAGGAGCTGGCGTCCCTGGTGTCCCTGGTGTCCCTGGTGTACCTGGGGTTCCTGGTGCTGTGCCCGGTGTTGGAGGTGAGCAAACAGGCTGTCACCAGGCAGCGGGGGGACACTGACCTCAGCAGTGCCCTGACCGTGTCCCTTGTGTCCCCACAGTGGCTG
>NW_008238349.1:132735-133754 GCF_000691975.1 Corvus brachyrhynchos
CGCTGCCAAAGCAGCCGCCAAAGCAGCCAAGTTCGGTAAGCTGGGATCCCTCCCGGGTTATCCTGCGTGTCCTGTCCCCTCATCTCCACCCCGGGCTGCTCTCCTGTCGGGGCTGAGGCCCAGCAGTGCCTGGGGTCCCTGGGGGTTGGGGTGAGGGATGAGCCCCCCCAAAGGGCTGAATGTGGGATGAGGTTCTGGCTGTGTCAGGGCTGCTCTCCAAAGAGCTGAGCCCCATGGAGGGTCCGAGTTCACCATCCAAACACCTTCTTGAACATCGGTCCATCCACACCCCCTTCTGCCCACCCAGCCACACCACCAGCCACCTCAGTGTCCATCTGTCCCCTTCTCTGTCCATCCATCTGTACCTCCTCCATTCATCCAATCACTCCACATCCATCCACATATCCATCCCTCCATCCATCCATCCACATATCCATCCATCCATTCAACCATTTATGCATCTCGTCATCTGTCCATTCTTCCATCCCACCATCCATTCAACCACTCCCCATTCACACACATGCCCATGTGTCCATCTCACCATCCCACCATCCATGTGTCCATCTCAGCAGCCGTCCATTCATCCATCTCACCATCCATTCATCCATCCTACCATCATTTCAACCACTCCTCATCCAGCCACACATTCATCTCATAATCCACCCACCCACCCCCATCCTGCCACGGCTTCTCATCCAACCCCTTCTACCCTGTTTCTTCCCGAGCTGAAGCCCCAGTCCTCCTCTTTGTCCTTGCAGGAGCAGGTGGCCTGGTTCCCGGTGTGGGTGGCCTGGTTCCCGGTGTGGGTGGCCTGGTTCCTGGAGTAGGTGGCTTGGTTCCTGGTGTTGGAGGTGTCCCAGGTGAGGAGCAGGAAGGTAGGGGTGGGGGTAGCTTGCCTGGTGTGGGGGCAGTTCTGGGGCAGGACAGGCTTGAGGAGAACCTCAGCGGTGTCCCCTGGGGCGATGCAGACAAGGCCTGGGGGATGGGCTCTGCCCAGGTTTGCTGTGAGGCCTCTGCAG
>NW_008238349.1:133812-136247 GCF_000691975.1 Corvus brachyrhynchos
GCCAAAGCAGCAGCCAAAGCAGCCAAATTTGGTGAGTTGGTCTGGGGAGCCCCTCAGTCACACCCAGGGGGCATCACCCCACCAGCCCTGGTGTGGCACAGACCGGTCCAGGGCATGCTGGGGATGGGCACTCCAGGCCTGGCACATCATCCCACATGAGCAGGGGATCAGCCCATGATGCCTCACCCCTCTTTCCGCAGGTGCCGGGGTTGGAGGGGTGCCAGGTGTGGTGCCCGGCATCGGCGGAGTGCCCGGTGTTGGTGGCGTGCCCGGCTTGGTGCCAGGAGTGGGAGTTCCTGGAACTGGCATCCTCCCCGGGGCAGGTACGTGCTTTGTCCCACCCTGCTTGGGGACCTGCTTGGGGACAGTGGTGGCTGGGGATTTTAAAAGCCACCGAGGCACGTGCAGGGGTGGCAGGGAAGGATGCGGGTGGGACAGAGGGCGGTGGCATGTGAGAGTGGTGCGGGGGTGACCGTCCTAACCGTGGTGTCCTCACTTGCTTTGCAGGCATCCCCCAAGTAGGGGTGCAGCCTGGTGCTAAGCCTCCCAAATTCGGTACGTGCCCCTGCCCCAGGGCCACCTCGGACTGTCCCTGGGCACCCTCCTCCTGTGGCCATCGGGGTGCTGACCTCTCTTCATGTCCCCTGCGTGCCCACTGTGCCCTGATGGCCCAGGCGTGGGAAGTGGTGTGCTGTCACCCATGGGTGCAAAGTGCCACCTGTACCCCCTGCCCTGGATTCGCTGGGGACAGTTTTCTCCTGCATGTGTTATGCAGGGGCTGAAGCCCCTCTGGGTGCTGGGAGGTGGGTGCTGGGGACTCCCAGCGTGGGTGCCAGGGCCACCCCAGCAGGCTGAGCGCTGGCTGGGGGTGCTCCGAGCTGGGGGTGCCAGGCTGTGGGGGGACAGGTGTTAATGGTGTCTCTCTGGCAGGTGTTCCCGGGGTTGGAGTCCCAGGGGTTGGTGGCCTCCCAGGTAAGTGCTGGCAGCAGCTGAGCCCAGGCAGTGGGGATGTGAAGGCAGAGGGATGCTTTCCCAGAGGGATGGAGCTGCAGGGATGTCTCTCAGAGGGATGCTGGAGAGAGCGGGGCTGCCAAGGAAGGCTGGGCATGCTGGGGACTGGGTGAGGAGCAGGTCAGACACTGCCCCACTGCCGTCCCTGCTGGTGCTCACCCACGCTCCTCCTTGTAGGTGGCCTCGGAGTCGGTGGCCTCGGAGTCGGTGGGCTCGGTGAGTGATGCTGGTCCCACAGTGGGGCTCCCCAGGGCTGGGCTGCAGGGAGCAACAGCAGAGTGCTGGCAGAGCACTGAAAAGGAAAGGGAGTCTGTGTGCACTTCTGTGCACTTCTTCCCCCGTGACTACTGTCTCACAGTACAATCCCACCCCAGGCTGGCACTGTGCCTTGTTCCCCATCCTGTTTGCCACCTGCCCTGTTCCCAGGGTGTGATCCCAAGGGAATGTGGTTGCTGAGCAGGGACTGAAGGCCATAGCGCCAGCCTTGCCCATGCCATGGCAACAGGGGATGACGCGGTACCATGTCCCCAACGTGTGGTGGTGCAGGTCCCTCCTGGGACCCTCTGGGTCCCTCCTCAAGGGTCTGGCTGTGGCCCTGGGGCAGCAAGTCCGGGCAGGGGCTGCACCAGTGCCCCTCTCTGACAAAGGACTCTTGTATCCAGGAGCTGCTGGGAAACCTCCCAAGCCAGGTAAGGGACAGCCAGAGGGGCTGGAGGAGTGACTCCAGCCTCCGTCCCCATCCACATTCCCGTGGCTGTGCTCCCGCTCCCCACCCTCACTGGGGCTCTCCCACCTGCCGGTTTTGGTGCAGGGGGGCTGCAGCCAGGTGAGTGCTGCAGTTTGGGGCTAGCGTGGGAGTGTGTCCCCTGCCCTGCCACACTCGTCCCCGCTTGCTGTCCCCACGCTGCTGCCATTCCCTGCTGGGCACGCAGCTGCCTGGGAAGGCACTGAGAAGCCAGAGGGGTGCCAGGGTGGGGATGGCGGCTTTTGCATCAGCTCCTGTCCCTGGAGTACGCGAGGGATCCGAGCCAGACTGTCCCCAGTCCACGTTAGGGTGGCACTGCTGTCACCGGCTGTCACTGGCTGTCGCTTTTTCCCCAGGGGTTGGAGTTCCCGGCTTCGGCGTGTCACCGATATTTCCAGGTACCACCCCCACCTCGGCACACACCGGGGGCCTGTGTCGGTGCCTGGCCAGCTCACGGGGACACGGCCACGGGCCGGGGAGGGACCCCGGGAGCTGGGGGTGCGGGGCAGGGAAATGGGGGTGCCCCGTGGGTGCTGAGGGCTTCGCTCTCCTTTCAGGTGGGGTCGGCGGCCTGGGGTTTGGTGGTGAGTATCCATCCCGCCCGCGGGGCGTTTTGTGGCGGGGGGTGCGGATCCCCACGGGGGTCCCGCTCACGCCGCTCTGCCTTCCCCCCTTAGGG
>NW_008238349.1:136468-136679 GCF_000691975.1 Corvus brachyrhynchos
GCCCGGCCCTTCTCCCGGCCCTGGGCGGGGTGCGGGCGCAGGGAGGGCTCACCCCGCATCTCCCCGCATCCCCCCGCAGGCGCGGGCTGCGCGGCAGGGAAGTACTGCGGGAGGAAGCGGAAGTAACGCTCGCCACCGATGACCTCATGAACTTTGGTGCTACTGCATGGTCCAGAATGTAAATCCGAAGCAAAGCTGAGACACCCCCTCC
>NW_008238349.1:137181-138220 GCF_000691975.1 Corvus brachyrhynchos
GGGGGCGCCCCCCCCACCCTGGCCCCCACCCCGGGCCCCGCGTTTCCCCCGGTTTGGGGGGGCCGCGGGCAGGAGGGGCTCGGTCCCTTCACGTTGCTCACTTTGCTATTACTGGGTGGGACGCCCTACACCGAGGGACTCGCTTCTGACAGACTAATAAAGGACAAGTTTTTAAAGGATTCTGGCTCTGTCCCGTGTCCCTTGTCCCTGTCCCCCTCCCCGTGGCGGTGGCAATGATGCCGGGGTTCACCCCCACCGCGGCTCTGTGCAAGCCCGGAAAGCTGCTGGGTCCTTGGCCCAGGGATGTCGCTTGTCCCACTCCATGGTCACAGCCTGGGGACACACGGGAGGGGTGGGGGGACAGCCTGGGGCCCCAGGGGTTGCCCATGCCTGTTCCTGCAGTGACAACCCAGCGTCCCAGGGAGAGGTCTGTGCACTGGCCTGAGGTATCGGGGGGGCATCTCTGCCCTGTCCTGGTGTGACAGCGTGGGGAGCCAGGAAAAGGTCTGTGCTCTGACTCACAGCGGGGGCCTGGGGTGCAGGAAAATGTCCATGCCTTGTGCCCCGGCAACAGCCTGAGGACCAGCGGCGCTGTGCCTGTCCTTGGTGACAGCCCAGGGCCTGACAGACACATCCATGTGCTGTCCCAGGGTAACGGTATGGGGAATGAAGGGGATATCCATACCCTATCCCACAGTTACAAGCCAGGGACACAGGATGCAGTCCATGCCCCTTGCCATGGTGGTGGCCAGGGGCTGCAGGGAGATGTCCATGCTCTATTCCATGATGACAACGTGGGGAATGAGAGGGACAACCGTGTGTCCCACAGTGACATCCCAGGGCAGATGGGGATACCTGTGTCCTGACCACAGTGACGGCCTGGGCCACGTGGGGGACACCCGTGGGCTGCCCATGGGGCTGGCCTGGCGTAGCTGGGGACACCACGCTATGGTCAGAGGAGGGTGGGGACGGCTCCATCGCCCCGTGAGCTCCGCGTTCCCCCGTGAGCTCCGCGTTCCCCGCTGAGCTCCGCGTCCCG
>NW_008238349.1:139700-140758 GCF_000691975.1 Corvus brachyrhynchos
CAAATCTCCCCCTGTCCTCCTCGTCAAGCACTCTCCTCCTGTGCACCCTGCCTGCATCCCTGCCTGCACCCTCCCAGCACCCCACATCTCCCTCTGCACCGCCACACTCCCCCATCTCCCCTGCACACCCCACGTGCCCCTCCTGCACCCCCTGTCCCCTCCAGCCTGCATCCCTCCTGCACCCTCACATCCCTGCTGTGCCTTCCTTCCCCTCTGCACTCCCTGGAGCCCTGATTGCCCCCCACACACCCTGAGGACTTGCACCCCCAGGACCTCTGGAGACCTCCTCCACCCCTCTGTGTCCCACCATGCACTGTGCAGCCCCCAACCCCCACTCTGCACCCCTCGCCCCCCTCCCTGCACCTCCACTCCCCATCCCCCTGCAGCCCCTGTGCTCCCCTGCACCCCCTCTGTGTCCCCCAGGATCCCCCAGCACTCATCCTGCTGTCGCCCCATGCACCCAGCACCCCCAGCACCCATCCCACACCCCGCCATCCTCCCGGGATCCCTTGGTGCACCACCCATCCTGCTCTCCACCCTCCCGACACTCTGTGCCCCCATCCTGTCCCCTGTGCCTCCCCTGCACCCACGGTGTGCCCCCATCCCACCCCTGCCCTGTCGCCAGCCCTGGGGACGTGGGTGCCACGACCTTGACCCATTCCAGGATCAATGGGTGGGGGATGGAATTCGCCACCGCGGGCAGAGGGATTTCATGCCGGGTGCTGCTGTGGGTGGCCAGGCCGGCCGGGGGGGTGACAGCACTGTCCCCTCGTGTTCCCCTGGCCGCAGGGACCGACCTGCCGGTGTGTGCGAGCTGCGGGCAGGGTATCTACGATGGGCAGTACCTGCAGGCGCTGAAGGCTGACTGGCACGCCGACTGCTTCAGGTGGGACCCACCGGGGGACAGCGGGGACGCTGGGGTGGGTGGCACTGCGACCATCGGGATGGCGCCGGGGACACGGGGATGGCATCAGGGACATGGGGATGGATGGTGTCATGGCACCGGCATGGATGGCCTTGGGGACAGCGGGGTGGCGTCGGGGACAGCGGGATGCTCT
>NW_008238349.1:142795-143202 GCF_000691975.1 Corvus brachyrhynchos
CACCCTACAGCAGCCCCGCACTGCAAATCCCCTGCAGGAAATGCCCTACAGCAGCCCCCGTACCCTACAGCTCCCCCCATACCCTACAGCAGCCCCACACTGCAAATCCCCTTCAGCAAATCCCCTACAGCACCCCTCACACCCTACAGCAGCCCCGCACTGCAAATCCCCTACAGCAAATCCCCTACAGCAGGCCCCGCACCCTACAGCAGCCCCGCACCCTACAGCAGCCCTGCACTGCAAATCCCCTTCAGCAAATCCCCTACAGCACCCCCCTCACCCTACAGCATCCCTTGCGTCCTACAGCAGCCCCACACTGCAAATCCCCTACAGCAAATCCCCTACAGCACCCCCTACACCCCCTCAACACCTTCCTCAAGAGGAACTCCCCCCTTGCAGCCCCCGCC
>NW_008238349.1:143333-144664 GCF_000691975.1 Corvus brachyrhynchos
GTAGGGGGGCTGTGACCAAGGGGGCATGTCCATCTGTCCCTGACCAGGCTGGCACATCTGTCACCAGGGTGGGACATTTCTGTGTGTGTGTGTGCCAGGCTGGCATGTCCCTGAGCAGGCTGGCACATCCCTGTGTGTGTCCCTAACCAGAGTGGGACATCCCTCTGTCCCTGATTAGGGTCACAGGTTCCTCTGTGTGCCCGTGACCAGGCTGTCACATCTGTGAGCAGGGTGACAGATCTGTGACCAGGGTGGGACGTCCCTCTGTATGTCTGTGATCAGACTGGCATGTCACCCTAGTCATGGATAGAGGGACATGCCCTTCTGTGTATCTGTCACCAGGCTGGGATGTCCCTCTGTCCGTGACCAGGCTGCCACGCTTGTGACCAGTCTGTCTCATCCCTCTGTAAGTCTGTGCCAGGCTGGCACGTCTGTCACCAGGGTGGCATGTCTGTCACCAGTCTGGTACACCCCTCTGTGTGTCTGTCCAGGCTGGCACATCCATGCAGGGCTGGCACTTCCCTCCTCATGCCTCTCCCTGCCCCACGTCCCCTGCCCTGTCCACCCCGGTGTCCCCACGTGTCCCTGCAGCCCCAGCCTGCACTGTCACCCCCGGAGTCACCTGCTGTCACCCTGGGGATGGTGACACATTGATGCAGTGGCCCTGCAGCTGTGTAGGAGGTGGGGGAAGCGGCTTGCCCAGAGAGCTGTGGAGTGGGCGAGCGCTGGCTGTGCCCCAGGGTGACAGTGGGGACGAGGTGACAAGGGGGTCCCTGTCGCTGCCGCAGGTGCTGTGAATGCGGGGCCTCCCTGTCCCACCAGTACTACGAGAAGGATGGGCGCCTGTACTGCAAGAAGGATTACTGGGCACGCTTCGGGGAGCTGTGCCACGGCTGCTCTGAGCAGATCACCAAGGGGCTGGTCATGGTGAGCACCACAGGGTCCCTGGGGTCTGTGGGTTGGTCATGGTGAGCACCACGGGGTCAATAGGGTCTGTGGGGAATTTTCATGGGGTCTGTGGGGTGGTCATGGTGAGCACCACGGGGTCTGTGGAGTCTATGGGCTGGTCATGGTGAGCACCACGGGGTCCCCAGGGGTGGGATGTGGAGCCTTGTCCCATAGCTGAGCTCTGGGGAAGCGGGGGAGGTGGGGAGGGGGTGCAGACCCGCAGCACTGCTGGGTGTGGCAGGGGCATCCTCTACGTTTTAGGGGGACCCTGGAGGGCCACGTTGGGGTTGGGGGATGCAGAGGAGAGGCTGAGGGTGCTGGGAGATGTTCCTGCAGCCACCCCCAGCCTGGTGGCACTTTTGTCCCCACCATCCTGTTGCTCA
>NW_008238349.1:145205-146273 GCF_000691975.1 Corvus brachyrhynchos
CCACCCTCCCGCTCCGCTCCCCGCAGCGGCCACTGCTACTACCAGATGGTGGTGACCCCGGTGATCGAGCAGATCCTGCCGGACTCCCCGGCCTCCCGCATCCCTCACACCGTCACCCTCGTGTCCATCCCCGCCTGCTCCGACGGCAAGCGCGGCTTCTCCGTCTCCATCGACCAGGGCTGCGGCACCGAGCACCCCCGCACCGTGCGCGTCCGAGAGTGCGTCCCTGAGCCCTCTGCCCCCGTCCCCTCCCCAGGGCTGGGGCATCCCGCACCCCTTCTGCCCCTGGGATCCATCCCAGGGACACCTTTTGGGGGTGGGAGGAGGAGAGATGGGCCTGGGGGTGTCCCCATTGTCCAGGTCTGGCCTGTTGGGTCTGTGGTGGCATGTCCCCAGATGCAGGGGGGTTTGTGGGGGCTGTGCTGGTGTGTTCCTGGCCATGCTGGTATTGCCCCGTGTGGCAGGGTGGGCTGAGGGTACCATGCATGTCCCCGTGTGGTTGGGGTGGCTCGTGGAGACATTGCCAGCATGTCCCTGTCCAGCAGGAGGGACCCATGAGCAACGTGCCTGTTGTCCCCATCTAGCAGGATGACTCTGGGGACCATGACTGCGTGTCCCCATCCTAGAGGGCGACTCATGGGAGCCATGACAACGTGCCCCCATCAAGCAAGGGTGACCCGTGGGCAGTGTGCCTCCGTGTCCCCGTCCAACGAGGGCAGCTTGTCTGCATGTCCCCTGCCAGCAGTGGGTGTCTTGCCCACACATCCCCACCTTGCAGGGGGTAGCTTGTGGGAACAGTGACTGCATGTTCCCAGAGGTGACTCGCAGAGAACATGCCACCTCCTTGGGACAGTGACAGGGGGGTGACTCCATGGGCACACTCACTGTGATGGTGACAGCCGGGTGACCCCATGGGCAGTGTCCCAGCACACCCCCCTGATGGTGACAGTGTCAGGGGTCTGACCCCCTGTCCCCACAGGGTGGACCCGGACTGCATCAGCCCTGACATGAAGAACTCCATCCACGTGGGCGACCGCATCCTGGAGATCAACGGGACCCCCATCGGCC
>NW_008238349.1:146891-147437 GCF_000691975.1 Corvus brachyrhynchos
GTCCCTGCGCTCCCGGCCAGGTGACGCATCGGGAGACGGGCGAGGTGATGGTCATGAAGGAGCTGATCCGCTTCGACGAGGAGACGCAGAGGACCTTCCTCAAAGAGGTGAGCGTCCCCTGTCCTTAATCCTCCAGGCTGGGGGGATGTGAGGGGGGGATCTGTCTGGTCCTGGCCCCTGCCTGGGCACAACCCCTGGAGAGGGGTGACCGGGCCCCGTGGGTGCAGCCCTGCCTGCTGAGTCTACAAGCAGCAGCTCTGTCAGGGGCTGTGGGAGCCTCGGGGTGTCACGGACACGGGGCTGGGGGTCTCCTGCAGGTGAAGGTGATGCGCTGCCTGGAGCACCCCAATGTGCTCAAGTTCATCGGGGTGCTCTACAAGGAGAAGAGGCTCAACTTCATCACAGAGTACATCAAAGGGGGCACCTTGAGGAGCCTCATCAAGAGCATGGTGAGCACTGGGGGGCAGGTCGGTCCCCCACCACCCCACAGCCCCGGTGGGGCTGGGGACCCCTCTTCCTTTTCCATTCCCTTCCAAATTCCCCCTT
>NW_008238349.1:147579-148545 GCF_000691975.1 Corvus brachyrhynchos
GCCACGGTGTGGGGGTGCCCCTGCTCTCAGCCCACCCTTCCCACAGGCCTACCTCCACTCCATGAACATCATCCACCGCGACCTCAACTCTCACAACTGCCTCGTGCGGGAGGTGAGTCCCACCCTGGTGCTGTCCTCCCCCGGCCTGGCTGGGGCTCTCAGTCCCCTCCCCCAGGCCTCACCCCTGCCTGTCCCCCCAGAACAAGAGCGTGGTGGTGGCTGACTTTGGGCTGGCGCGGCTGATGGTGGACGAGAAGAACCAGCCCGAACATCTCAAGAACCTGAAGAAACCGGACCGCAAGAAGCGCTACACGGTGGTGGGGAACCCCTACTGGATGGCCCCCGAAATGATCAACGGTGAGGGGAATGTGGCCATCCAGGGCTCTGTCCCCAGGTGGGGGACGCTTGGTGGGGCAGGGCCCTGACCCTGTCTGTCCCTGCAGGGAGGAGCTACGATGAGAAGGTGGACATCTTCTCCTTCGGCATCGTTCTGTGTGAGGCAAGTGCCCCTGGGGCTGGGCTCTGCCATGGATGCTGGGGTCCTCATGGTGTTTGGGGTCACTCCCCCAAGGTTGGGGTGTCCCCCTTGGCGTTGGGGCGTTTAGAGTCTCCACTTTAAGATTGGAGCTGCTTCCCTTGGGCTTGGGGTCCCCCTAGGCTTGGAGTCCCCATTGTATTTGGGTTCTCCTCCAGGATAAGGTTCTCCCCCTTGGGATTGGGGTCTCCCTTTTGGAGTTGGGGTCCTCACTGTGCTTGAATTGCCCCTCTTGGGCTTGGAATCCTGCCTTGGGGTTGGGGCCTCTCCCCTTTGGTTAAGGGTCGCCCTGTTGGGGTCTCTCCCTTGGGGTTGGGGTTTCTTCATTGTGTCTGGGCTCCCTCTTGGGCCTTAGACATCTCCCCCTTGGGGCTTAGGGGTCCCTGTTTGGGGTTGGGGTCCCCCCTTGGTGCTGAGCCCCCCTGTCCCTG
>NW_008238349.1:149409-155759 GCF_000691975.1 Corvus brachyrhynchos
GGCCGAGCGAGGGGGCCGCGGGGACGGGCACGTAGCGGTCCCTGCCGCCCCCGCGCCTCTGCTGCCCGTGCTGAGCCCTGACCGCGCAGCCCTGGGGATGGAGGGATGTGGGGCCGCGGCTCATCTCGGTCCCCCTGCCCTGGGGGGCCCGGGGGGTTGCGCCACGCGGTGCTTTTCATGCTCTTTATTCAGGTTCATTTTTCTGTAAGATATTTAAAGAGAAGAGTTTGTATTATTTTTTCATACAACGTAGCGTCTGCCATTTGTCACTGCCTCGGTTCTGCTTTCCCGAAGGGATCAAACTGTGAAGCCTCTCCGCGCACTTTTGCCCGGGAAGTCCAAGGCGACCTCTGCGGAGGCGGGAAGGGAGCTCAAACTGTGATGTACCCCGAGCCGTGAGTCAATAAATCCTTCCCCGCTCGCTGCCCGGCCTGTTGGCAATCGCTCGCCTCCCCCGGGGGGGCTGGGAGCTCCTGGGGAAACTGAGGCAGGAGGGGACGGTCCCTCTGCCCAGGGTGGGGCTGTGGCACCGGCCGTGGTGGCATCCACCAACTCGCTCACCCGCAGTGCTGTTGTCCCCCTTTGTGCTGTCCCCACCCCTCTGTGGGTACCCCCAGCCCTGGGACTGGAGCCATCCCTGCCTGTGTCAGCAGGGCCCCCAAGCCCTGCGGCCCCTCGCTGGCCTGGTGGCCATGCCCGCTGTCACCCCAGCCCTGTGACCGTCGGTGCCGTGGAGCTGCTTTGCCTTCGGTGTAAAACCAGCCCCAGGGACAGTGAGGTGGCTCATGCTGGGGTAGCCCATAGCCCTCCCCTGCTGTCCTTCTGTCCTTGTCACCTTCCTGAACCAAACTGAGGTCCCCAAGGTGGGGAATCTCCGTCCTTGGGGGATGCTGAGCTTTGTGAGCTGGAGAAGACCTGGAACCCGAGGAGCTGAGGGGGGAGGGATGGGGAAGGGGTCCCCAAGAATGGCCCCAGTGATGCTGCAGCTGGGGAAGGAGCCTGAAGGGGTCCCAGGATCCATCAGGAAACCTCATGGCTTATTGCTCCGGGGGGGCCAGGGGGACGTAGTGACAGTGGCTCTGTCCCCCTCCCGGGGTGGCTCCTGAGTGCCTGCTCCCCAGTACCCCAGTGAGGGACAGGGGCCAACACCCTGCCTGGTGCCACGGGCTGTCACCACCCTTGGTGACACCGCACTGCCCTTGGTGCTGACTGTTTGCTCTGGGAGCAGGACACTGTCACTCCCTGGGAACGTTGGGGTGAGGGACCCACTGTGGCCATCACACCTGGGAAACACCACAGTCCCCAGTCCCCTGCTGCCACAGGAGAGCAGGTCTCCGGGAGACCCCCAGCCCTGCAGCAGGAACCCCTGAACCCCCAAACCCCTGGGACCTGCCCAGCCCCTCACCCAGCCGGGTGCAGCTGTGGGTGTGCTGTGCCCGGTGGTGTCAGGGACACCACACCCACTGCGACACTTGCTGGTGGCCCCTGGGGCAAGAGCCAGCAGCTGGCCACAACAAGTGGCCACTCAGTCACCCCTGTGACCAGCAACTCACCCCAGACCAAGCTGGGACCCCCCCTCACCAGGCAGGGAGGTGGCTCTGGCACAGCTGCACTGGCCTCTTGCTGTCACTGTCACCCCAAAGCCCCCCCGGAGGTGTGCAGTGCCCTGTGCCCAAATCCAGCCCCAGTCCAGCCTGACCCAGTGCCCGTGGGAGGGGCTCATCCCAGCACCAGCACCTGGCTGTCCCCTCCAGCCATTCCCTCCCAGGAGGGACAGGGCCACCCAGACCATGTCACAGGCCACCAAGAGCTGCCACCGCATCCACTGTCCCCTTCCAGGTCCTGCTCTGTGCCCACCCTGGGATGTCCTTGGTAGGGTCCTGCCCACGCCTGACCCCAGTTTGGAATGGTGGCACGTGGGGAGCCAGGGTCCACACCAAGGGGGTGGCCGAAGGCACCGGTGGCTCTGGCAAGGATACCCTGAGAGCTCCGGCTCCAGCCATGACCCATCGGCCACGGGGTTGTCACCTTCCTCGAGGGAAAGTTTGGGGCTCCAGTGCAGAGGGAGAAGGGCAGGTTCTCCCAGAGTCTGGGCAAGGGGGGCACTGCTGCTGCAGGGACCCTCCTGGGGGACATCTTGTGACAGGGGTGACAGGCAGAGGGTCCTTGTGAGGCTTAAGATGTGCAAGGAGAGGAGGTGCTGGGGGCCAGTCTGGACACCCAGCTCCATAGGGAGGTGTGGAGATGGAAAAGGATTCCTGGGATCCCACCAAGGCACCTGACTCTGTAGGGAGGTGTGGGGCTGGAGGAGGTCACTGGGATCCCACGAGGGTGCCCAGCTCCGCAGGGATGTGTGGAGCTGCAGAGGGATCATTGGGTCCAGCTGGGGTGTCCAGCTCCATGGGGACATGGGGTCTGGGCCCCATCCCTGGCCACAGCAAGACTCAGCCCCACATGAGGATTTCCCAGAGCAGCCAGTGGCTCTGGGATCCTCTGGAGCCCTTTCCACCTCAGCCCATCCTGGCTTTGAGCCAGAGGCTGGACTGGAGACATCCTGGGACTATTCCTGTCCTCCACCCCTCTGATCCCCCTCCTGCATCTGGCACATGGTTCTGCGGCGTGTCTGTCGTGGTTGGCCCTGTCCCCAGCGCCACCTTTGTCCCCTGGGTACAGGATCCATCCCTCTGGCTCAGGACCAGGGGCTTTGTGTGGGTCTGGAGCAGCCTGAGCCCTCCCTCGGTGGTTTGGTGTCACTGTCCCACCTCTGTGTCCCCCTCTGCGGCCTGGGCTGCGATAGGAGCCACCTCCTTGGGTCACACGTGTCACCAGGACCTGGTGGCTCCAGGGGAATGTCCAGATGCCCAAAACCCCGGTGGAGCTCTGAGGCCAATGGTGAAGGGTTGGTACCTGACTGCCTCAATTTCCCCTTCACTGGAGCGGGGTGTGGGACGTGAGGATGGGAAGAAGGACTGTCACTGCAGCTCCTGTCCCCCCTCAGGTGTCCTCTGGTCCCTGACAGGTGAGACTGGCCAAATCCAGGCAAGAAAATCCCCTGGGACACACGTTCCCGCCTCATTTGCCCGAGGCCAATGGTGAAGGGTCGGTACCTGACTGCCTCAATTTCCCCTTCACTGGAGCGGGGTGTGGGACGTGAGGATGGGAAGAAGGGCTGTCACTGCAGCTCCTGTCCCCCCTCAGGTGTCCTCTGGTCCCTGACAGGTGAGACTGGCCAAATCCAGGCAAGAAAATCCCCTGGGACACACGTTCCCGCCTCATTTGCCAGCAGTTTTTGTAAGGTCTGCATAAGCAACACTGGGAATGCAGCTCTGCCATCCTGCCCCTCTCTGCCAGCTGGGGGCACATGGGGCCCATCCCCAACCCCACTGCTGCTCTTGTGGGGACACAGCACCTGGGAGGGGACAGCTGGGGAGCCCTGGAAACCTCAGCTGCTTCTGCTGGGAAAAGTGGCTTCTCCTCAGTCCCGCTGCCATCCTCCCCCAGCTCCAGCACAGCCCCTTCCCACTGGGGCTCCGGAGTGGGAGGTGAGTGATGGGTGCTCCTGGTTTCCCAATGCCACCAGGTCCCCAGGCAGGACCAGGGATGGGCAGCATCGACTGGTGAATCCTTTGTGAGGGATTTGGGGGCTGGTGACACGTGATGAGTTGTGGGAAGGTTCAGTCCAAGGAGGGCAGGGGGCCTTGTGTGGGCAAGGCTTGGGGTGGGACCACCTGGGCTCGTGGGTTTGGATGGCTGTGCCACCGTCCCCACTGCTGTTGTCACCATCCCATAGAGCTCATCCCATGCCCAAACCCCTCTGAGGGGCTGGCACTGCCCGGACTCGGGGAACGTGGACCCTCAGAACCCCCAGGCTCTGAGCAGGGGCTCCCTGCAGAGACAACCCAAGGACAGGGACACTGGGATGTGGGCGTGGGGAGCTGTGGGACCCTGACAAGTGGGTTTAGGGGACCCTGGTGTGTGGGTTTGGGGAGCTGGAAGACCCTGGCATGTGGGTTTTGGGTTTGGGGGCAATTGGCTGCTCTTTAAGACCCAAGCACAGGGAGCAACCCAGGCACGGGCAGCCCTTGTGGGCTCAGACCAAGGGGAAGAGGCCCAAGGGCAGGAGTTACACCCCAGGTTTTTGGGGTCCACCCTGAACACAGACCCCCAACCCACTTCATCCTTGTGCTGGAGCAGCTCTTGGGGAGCACTGTAGGGTACCTGATGTGGCTCATCTTTTCCACTGTGTGAAAAATGAGTTTGTTCCCGGCTTGGAGTCTGTTTGGCTGCTTTGGAGAGTGGAGAGCAGGGCTTCTGCCTGTCTGGTGGCTTTGGGGATGGACCCCTGGGGCTCTGTCCCCTGGGCTGTGTCACTGGGAGCAGCAGCGAGGTGCTCCTGTCCATGCACATGGCATTCCTCGGCCCAGCCACCGCGCTGGGAAGGCCCCAAAACGCGACCCGTTGCAAGAGAAAGAGCTAAAAATAGAGGTTCTCACGGATGGAGGGAAGCATCCGAACATGTGGCCTCCGGACCCGCCAGCAGCTGAGCACGGGGCTGACCCCAGCCCCATCCCATGCCTGGCTGACACCCTGTGGTTTCCATGACCCCAAATCTTCCCCTCGGACCCTCCTGTGAACCTCCCAGCGCCCCGGCCCCGTCTCGGTGCGGGTGATGCAGCGGGGGAGCCGGCAGCCCCGGCGCAGGCAGCGAGGAGGTTAAACTCCCCACGCCCGCCGGATGCAGCATCCTGGGCTGGGCTCTTTCCATCTTGTTTTGGTTTGGAGGAATAAAAGCTTTGGCAGCAGCAAAGCCGCTTCCCAAAATAACTCAGCCTCCCATGGTAATTATAGAGCTCTGGGCCCCGGTAGCGAGCGGAGACTTCCCAGCCGGGCCGGGACCTGGGATCGCTGCTGCCGCCGGGCCGAGGGACCCCGGCGTGCCTCGGGGACCTTGGGGACCTCTCCAGCAGTGCCAGCCTCCCTGGGCGTCACCATCGCTCCCCTTTGCGTCATCGCCCAGCCAGGAACGTGCAGCCCCCTGTCCCCTCCCGCTCCGCCCCTGATCCCTTCAGCTTTTAATGCTCTGTGTAAAGCCCAGGTTGCAGCTCCCCGGCCTCGATGGGCATTGGGCTACCGGAGCGAGGCCGTGGCAAGCGGGTGGCCGCTCCCGGCTGTGCCCGCTGGCCAGGCCGAGAACACCCAGCTCGGCCCAGCAGTGCCCGGCTGAGAACGCCCGGCTCATCCCGGCAGCGCCCGCTCGCCCCCGCGGGGCTCAGCGGTACTCCTTGAAGGGCAGGGAGAGCCCGGGCTGAGCTTCTGGAGCCCCCGAGCCCCTAATCCCCGGTAATCTCGGAGGAAAGCGCTGCCTGTGGGGATTAGGGATGTAAACAGTCACCCTCACCTGCCTGCCCCTACCTGACCCTGCCTGGACCCCCCAGCCGGCCAAGGTGGAGTGCTGGGAGAGCGGGATCCCTGCCTGGAGCCCCCAAATATATAGGGTCGAGGTGGCCACCGGTGCTCTCTGAGGCTGCGTCGAGCCTGTGATATTTATTTATGGGAATAAAGGGAATGTGGAGCCATCTGGACACAGCCTGGCTCTGTCATGTCCGAGGGGAAGAGACTCCAGGCGGTGACAAGGCTGGGGACAAGGCTGAGATGGTCCCTGTGGAGTCACACAGCTTCGGTCAGAGCCTGACCGGGGCTGGATCCGTCTTCTCCTCCTGGGGAATTGCCACTGGCTTTTCTTATGGGCAGGGAAACTGAGGCAGGGAGGGGAAGCCTGTGAGAGGGATGCTCTGGGAATGCATGTGGCCTCGCCACCCCCGTGGCTTGGAGTGAGTTTGAGGTGGGACAAGGACAGTCCTGAGGGACAGCTGGACTGGGAAACTGAAATTTGGGGAGGGCTGAGCTCTGCCAGCTGCTCGCCATGGGCAACGGCCACCGCGGCCAAGGCTCCCCCGGCCCCTTTCATGGCCGGAACACGAGCGCCCCAGGCAACCCCGCGCGGTGCCAGTGTCCTCCCTGCCCTCGGGGACACGGGGACACGGCCGCGTGCCACTGCCACTCACACGGGCTTGGGGCCGGGGGCACCCCGGGAAGCGGCTGCCATCCCTGATGCGGGATGGGAGTGGGAATGGGGGCAGGACACAGCCAGCCGGGTGTCTGGGTCCCTTTGCCAGCCCACCGGCCAGGGGCAGGGTGGCTCGGCATCGGCTTCGGGAGGGGGAGGCGAGCTGGGATTTTGCAGAGGGAGAACTGGGAGACTGGGATCCGGTGACCCGTGCCCAGCGCAGTCCCTGGTACCCAGCGCAGTCCCTGGTGCCCAGCGGGTGATGCGGGATGTGTGGGACTGG
>NW_008238349.1:155813-156413 GCF_000691975.1 Corvus brachyrhynchos
CCCCCAGTGGCTGTGTGGAGCCCAGTGCCTCCTGCGCAGTACCTGGTACTGGTGGCACTGCCAGGAGGTCACTCCCCGGCACGGGGGCTGTTCCCTCTCACCTGCACCAGCAACTGGTGCTGGGGCCTTGTCCCCACTGCCTGCACCGGGCCCTGCCAATGCCCAGTACCCAGTACTGGTGCCCTGCACGGGCCGCCTGTGCCCTGTCCCTGGTACCGGTGCCCTGTCCCTGGTGCAGTGTCTTGTTCCTGGCGCTGGTGCCCCAGCGCTGATGCTGGAGCCCTCTGCCCGGTGCTGCTGCCCTGTGCCACCACCCCGTGCCCACCGTGCAGTTCCCGGTGCCCGGTGAGTGCTGCCAGAGCTGGTGCCTGCTGCTTGGTGCCTGGCCCCGGTGCCAGCTGCCAAGGGGAGTGCCCGGGGCCGACGCCAGGTATTGATGCCAGAGCCGACTGCCAAGGTTGGGTGCTGATGCCCAGCGCCCGGTACCGGTACCCAGTGCGTGGTGCCAGTGCCGGGTGTGCGGTGCCTGGTCCCGGTGCCCGATGTCGGTGTCGGTGCCCGGTGTACATTGCTCGGCCCCGGTGCCGGTGCCGTGTGCCT
>NW_008238349.1:157433-158574 GCF_000691975.1 Corvus brachyrhynchos
GGGCACACCACCCGCCAGTCCCCAAAGCAGTTCCCGGCTGGCCCGGAGGGGCAGGATGAGCAGGGGTCTCCCCCGATCTCTGCTCTCGGCTCTGAGTGGGTCAGACCTTGCCCAGCCCCACGTGCTGACATGCCACCTGCTTTCCAGCCTGGAACAGGCCCTGCTGTCATGTCCCGGCTTACGAGGAGCCACCGCTCATGGTCCCATCCTGGGTTCCCCACTCAGATGCTTCCAGGTCCTTCAGGCTGGAGGATTCCCTGCAGGAAATCAGACCTTGCCCAGCCCCACGTGCTGACATGCCACCTGCTTTCCAGCCTGGAACAGGCCCTGCTGTCATGTCCCGGCTTACGAGGAGCCACCGCTCGTGGTCCCATCCTGGGTTCCCCACTCAGATGCTTCCAGGTCCTTCAGGCTGGAGGATTCCCTGCAGGAAAGGGACTGGAGCTGCTGCACCAAGGGATGCGGTTCTCATCCCCCCTGCTCACCTGCCTGGTGCTGACCCCCTGCCCAGAGCAGCGACCCACACCACCGCCTGCCCCCCACTCACAGGGTGCCCAGCGCCCTGCTCCTCTCGGAGCTGCTGGGAGACTCAGTTTCCCAGCTGGAATGCCACTCGTGGGTGGGGTGGCAGAGCTGGGGGTACGAAACCCTGATTCTCCTGTGGGAGCATCCCGTGCATCCAGAGGTGGGGTGGAGCGGGCACAGCCCGGGTCCTGTCACCCCGGGAAAGTGCTGGGCTAGTCCTGGCAGCGCTGGGCTTCGCTGGGGGCCACCAAGTGCTTGTCCTGCGTGGGGTTCGTGCCTTTGGGACAGCGCTCGTGCCTGGGATGCTCGGCCATAGAGACACAGTGGCTGTGCCGCGGGTGGCATTCTGGGTGTCACCTTTAGAGAGCTTGGGACCGCCCCCGTCAGCCTGGCGGTGGGGCAGCACCTCGCCGGGGTGTTCCCTTCCTTTCCCTGCAGAAGCAGGCTGGGAAAGCACCTCCCAAGGGAATGTGGTGCCCGGTGGAACGATGCTCAGGGGCAGCCGGTGGCTCTCCTAGCTCAGGCTGTGCCCGCTGCCCCCGTGTCCCCCCGTGCCGCATCCCGCGGGCTGTCACCGCGCGGGGACGGTGCGATGCAGAGTGACAGGCGGGGACGA
>NW_008238349.1:159013-159326 GCF_000691975.1 Corvus brachyrhynchos
TAGAAGGAGCTTGGAGCCATGTGGGGAAGCTTTAATTGTCAGGTGCAAAAGTGTGCAGTTTTCAAAGAGTTTTTATGGAAAACTGGGTTTCTGACCTCAAGGAGGCTGTGGAGACCTGCTGGGGGGTGCTCCAGGTGGGCAGTGGGAGAGGACGTGGTGTGCACTGGGATGGAGGGGCATTTTGTCCTGGAATGGAGGGAGATTTTTGTCCCGGGATGGAGCGGGTTTTTGTCCCAGGACGGAGGTGTTTCCAAGGACTGCGTGTCCTCCTGGGCTGCAGCCAATCTGTGTGTTCAGCCCAGGGGTGCTGCGG
>NW_008238349.1:161092-161908 GCF_000691975.1 Corvus brachyrhynchos
CCCCCGGGGCTGCCCCTGCCGTAAACCCCCGCTCCTGCCGGGAGTGCCGGCCGGGACGCTTGGAAAGCGGCCGAGCGACCCTGGATCGCGCCTGAGCTGCTCTGATGCAGCTCGACATGCATCAAGGTGAATCACCGTCCCTGGTGACCCCGAAGTGACAGCTGGGGAACCCTGACTGCCACCCACGGCTCCTCCTGGGGCACTGTTAACCCTTCGCCTCCCAGGGATGAGCCGGGAAAGCCGAGGCAGGAACGCTGGAGCTTCTGCCTGGGATCCCTGTGGTAGGCAGCATCCCTGCTTCTCCCAGTCCAGGCCTGGGTCCTTCCCAGGCAGGCCCAGCTCGAGCAGGAGCTTGGAGCCATGTGGGGAAGCTTTAATTGTCAGGTGCAAAAGTGTGCAGTTTTCAAAGAGTTTTTATGGAAAACTGGGTTTCTGACCTCAAGGAGGCTGTGGAGACCTGCTGGGGGGTGCTCCAGGTGGGCAGTGGGAGAGGACGTGGTGTGCACTGGGATGGAGGGGCATTTTGTCCTGGAATGGAGGGAGATTTTTGTCCCGGGATGGAGCGGGTTTTTGTCCCAGGACGGAGGTGTTTCCAAGGACTGCGTGTCCTCCTGGGCTGCAGCCAATCTGTGTGTTCAGCCCAGGGGTGCTGCTGGTGCTGATGGTGGTGGTCCTGCAGCCCCTCAGGACCTCCTTTGGCTGGCCCTTGAACTCTCCGCAGCCGGGCAGGAGCTGGGCTTGGCTGTGCCCCGGGGGTCCCTCTCCCATCCCCTGCCCCTCGCCGGGGCCGTGCCTGGCTCCTGGGTGCCGCGGGGC
>NW_008238349.1:162895-163296 GCF_000691975.1 Corvus brachyrhynchos
GGGGGCTGCTGTGCCTGTCTCCCCCAGTCCCCGCTCCGGGACGGGCAGAGCCAGGCGAAGGAGGTGTCGGGGTCCTGGTCAGTCCCTGGGCCGGGTCCCCCGCCCTGGCGGCCTCCTGGCACTGCAGGGACGGGGGGCCCTTGTGCCATCGCCCGTGCTGGCCCCCTGTGAACGGGCAGCAGGCGGGGGGCACGGGCACCAGGGGACCCCTGCCCACCATCTGCCTCCCCCTGGCTGCGGCCCAGCTCAGGTCACCCTCCCCACTGCTCTTCACCTCTTCTTGGTGTCTCTGCCTCCTCTCGGCCCCCTCCCTGTCCTCCTGGCAGGCCATGGGGCGCGGGGGGGTCCTGGCTGCCCCAGAAGACCCCGAGGAGCGGCGGGGTGCCCAGGGGGAAGGCGCC
>NW_008238349.1:163671-167271 GCF_000691975.1 Corvus brachyrhynchos
GAGGCTGAGGTGGGTGGTGCCATCTCGGGCTGGCACTGCCACCACCAGTGTCACCTCCTCCCTTGGTCCCCAGATAAAGCGTTTCCTGAAGGAGGACTCGGACGAAGCTGAGCTGACCCAGTTCCTGCGGGATTGCCCACCAGCTGACAGCTCCAGGAAGGTGGAGGCCCCGGAGATCCGGCGGGACCCCGGCCACCCCCTGGGCAGCGTGGGCAGGGTCCCCCCTGACGAAGCCAGCGACGAGAGGGACGCCAGGCTCTTCTCCCGCTCTCGGCCCTCGGATTTCCAGCAGCACATCGCCGCGCCCCCGCCCCCCAGCCCCAACCGCCCGCGGAGCCCCTGGGGGCAGCTGGACCCCTACGACTCCTCCGAGGTGCAGGACGTGTCCGTGGGGAGGGGGACGCACGTGGGGCGAGGGGCTGCGGGATGGAGGATGTTCCCATCCCGTGAGCACAAAGGTTTTGGGCAGGCATGGCCTCACCCCCGGGAACTCCAACCCTGGGAATCCCTCTGTGGGTGGGGGGAAGGAGGGGCTTTCCAGGGTAGGAGGTGGGCTGGCGGTGTCCCGTGTCCCACGTCCTCTGTGCCCTCTGCAGGATGACAAGGAGTACGTGGGCTTTGCCACGCTGCCCAACCAGGTGCACCGCAAGTCTGTGAAGAAGGGCTTCGACTTCACCCTCATGGTGGCAGGTACCAGGGGGGCTGAGCCCGGCCCGGGGGTGCTGACCCCACTCTGGATCCCGAACACCCTGGACAGGGGTGGTGGACACTGGCTGCCCCCTTCATCTTTGTCCTGCTTTCCCAGGAGAATCCGGGCTGGGCAAGTCCACCCTGGTCAACAGCCTCTTCCTGACAGACATGTACCGGGACCGCAAGCTGCTCAACGCTGAAGGTCAGCGGGGACAGTCACAGCCCAGAGGGGTGTCCTGGGTGAGCTGGGCAGTGGCAGAGCCCAGGGGTGCTCCTGGGGCTGCAGCCCCTCTCCCGGCCCAGCCAGGCTCCTCTGAAGCCACGTGTGGTGCGTTGCCAGCTGCCCACTCGCACAGGGGGCTGCTCCGAGGCAGTGGGGTCCCCCCTGCACAGGATGGGGACCCCCCACGGGGATTTTATTCCCACTGGGAAAACAAGCCCTGGCTCGTTGGGCATCAGCTGGGGCCGCAGCATTTCTGGGAGGCTGGGGACAGTCAGGGCCTGGGGCACAGTGCCAGTTCAGCTGCAGCCAGTTTTTGAATTAAAATGGCCCAAACTTGCCCAAATCCCCAGGAGTTTGAGGGGTTTGTTTGATTTGTTTCCGTTGCTTGGAGTGAAAGCCAAAACACACAATGGAGCAGGAGCATCCCTGGGGATGCAGGGACACGGAGGGTCCTGGGGTGAAGGGGCATTGCAGTGTGGAGCTGTGGGGTCACATGTGGGGGTACCGGGAGCCTGAAATGCTCGTGCAGCAAGGTCAGAGCCCCGTGCTGCCCGAGCTGGGGTCCTGGGGTGGCAGTGGTACAGCCACCGAGGGATGGGTGCACATCCATGGGGACGTGGGGACCACGGCGGGGGGGGGCCCCTCCTGGGCTGGAGCATGGTGCCTGTCAGGGCTGATCCAGCCGGGTGACCCTAGCCCCCAGGGTGAGGATGACACCCAGGGGTTGCAGCATGTCCCCACATCACCTCCACCCTCTCTGGTGTCCCCCCGGTGACACGTGTGCCCCCCACAGAGCGCATCACGCAGACAGTGGAGATCACCAAGCACGTGGTGGACATTGAGGAGAAGGGGGTCAAGCTGCGCCTGACCATCGTGGACACGCCCGGCTTCGGGGACGCCGTCAACAACACCGAGTGGTGAGTGCCACGGGGTGGGGACTGTCCCCAGGGTGGACACCCCGGGGTGGGTGTGATGGTGAGTGCCATGGGGTGGGGGTCTCCCCGGGGTGGGTGTGATGGTGAGTGCCATGGGGTGGGGGTCTCCCCGGGGTGGGTGGGATGCCCACAGCTCACCGGGCTTAGGTGCTGAGCCACGGGAGGTGTTGAGCTGGGGGTCCACAGGCAGCGGGGGGTCCCACAGAGGACTCGGTGTCACCTTGCTGTCCCTGCAGCTGGAAGCCGGTGGCCGACTACATCGACCAGCAGTTCGAGCAGTATTTCCGTGACGAAAGTGGCCTCAACCGGAAAAACATCCAGGACAACCGAGTGCACTGCTGCATCTACTTCATCTCGCCCTTTGGCCACGGGTACGGGCAGCCCTGCTCGCGCTGCCGGGGGGTGGGCAGGGGCTCGGCGGGATGGGGCTCACCAAGCTCCCCCCGCAGGCTCCGGCCCCTGGACGTGGAGTTCATGAGAGCCCTGCACCAGCGCGTGAACATCGTGCCTGTGCTGGCCAAGGCTGACACCCTGACGCCCGCTGAGGTGGAGCGCATGAAGAACAAGGTGAGGGCAGCTGGGCCGGCTTGGAGTTGTCCCAGCTGGTCCCTGGGCACGGGCGTGCCCTGGGCTCTCCATCCATCTCCTGCCTGGAGTTTGGCCTGGAGCACTTTCCAGGCTTGCAGCCCTGTGGAGGACCATGTTGCCCCCATGGCCACTAAGGACACGTCTGCCCAGGGCTCAGCTGGGGCTTGGAAGGATTGGGGGGTGTCCATGACATCTGGTTTGGGGGGAACAGGCTTTGGGGGGGACATTGGCCCTGTGTGGTGCCTCCCACGCCCCTCCCAAGGCTGGGGCCCTGCCCTCAGGGGGCTTTTTGCCTCCAGATCCGGGAGGAGATTGACCACTACGGCATCCGCATCTACCAATTCCCTGAGTGTGACTCGGACGAGGATGAGGAGTTCAAGCTGCAGGACCAGGCACTGAAGGTGGGTCTGGCTCCTCCAGCCCCATCACGGGAGGGGCAGAGCCCCATGGCCAGGAGGACCGGTCACCCTGGGGTACCTGCAGGACTCTTCGGGGCCACGCAAGCTCTCCAGTGTGGAGGGGCTGTCACATACCTCACTACCCAGACACATCACCAAGATCCCACGGGTGCCACCTGCAGCTTGGTGGGGTGGGGCTCGGGTGGAGAAACCCCTGCCACGACCTCTGCTGTCCCACGGGGGCTCTCCACAGCCGGGGCTTTGGGGTATCCTGGCAAATGAGTGCTGGACACAGCCGAGGAGGGCATGTGGAGGGATGTGGGCCCTGCTGACCCTCCATGCCCTTGCAGGAGAGCATCCCCTTCGCCGTCATCGGCAGCAACACGGTGGTGGAGGCCAAGGGCCGGCGCGTCCGCGGGCGCCTCTACCCCTGGGGCATCGTGGAAGGTAACGCTGGGCAGTCCCCGCTGGCTCCCGGCCCTGGGGACACGCGGGGCGCTGGCCGTGGCCCCCTGACCCCCTGACCCCGCAGTGGAGAACCCGGCCCACTGCGACTTCGTGAAGCTGCGGACGATGCTGGTGAGGACGCACATGCAGGACCTCAAGGACGTGACGCGGGAGACGCACTACGAGAACTACCGCACGCAGTGCATCCAGAGCATGACCCGCATGGTGGTCAAGGAGCGCAACCGCAAGTACGGGCCGGGGCCGGGGCCGGGGCCGGGCTGGGGGGGGGGCTTGTCCCTTTGGGGTGACCCCACCGCGC
>NW_008238349.1:167418-168197 GCF_000691975.1 Corvus brachyrhynchos
GTGCGGGGCAGCCCTGGTGCCGTGGAGGGGGGCCCCAGTGTGGTGGGGGGCCCTTCCTGTGCCCTTGGGCTGAGAATGCCGGGGGGGTGCCCCGGCAGTGAGGGGACCCTGCATCCCCCGAGGCTGGGTCTGTCTTAGCGGGGATGCTCCAGTGGTGAGGGGCACTCTGTGACCCCAGGGTGCTGGGGGGATGCTCTGGTAGTGAGGGAGACCCTGCATCTCCCCAGAGCTGGGGCTGGTTTGAGGGGCGTGTTCCAGCACTGAAGGGGACCCCATGTGCCCGCAGGGCTGGGGCTGGGGGCCAGGGATATGCTCTGGCAGTAAGGGGGACCCTGTGTCCCCTCAGGGTTGGGTGTGTCTCGGGGGATGCTCCAACAGGAAGGGGCCTTAGCATCCCTGCAGGCTCCGGCGCCAGAGCAGGAGCCAAACAAAAGCTGGTGCTGGGGCTCTGCTCCCGGATCAGCCGAATTCCCGGCACCCCACACCCTCTTTTGCCACCCCGAGGTGCTGAGGGAACCCCCCCAAGCAGGGTCCCTGGTGGCACCCTCCAGCCGGGGGGTTGGAGCAGTGTGGGAGCGAGTGGAGGCTCTGCGGGTCCCGGGGGTCTGCAGCCGTGCTGTGGGGGGCTGGCAGTGGCTGTAGGCACCTCTATAGGCACCTCTATAGGCACCTGTAAGCGTCTCTCCCTGTGTGCCCCGGGGCAGGAGCCATCCCTCCGTGCTGAGGCTGTGCTGCGGGGACTGCTCCGCCGACTGAGCCGGGACCGCCCGGGGCCGCGC
>NW_008238349.1:168763-171265 GCF_000691975.1 Corvus brachyrhynchos
CTTGCTGTCACCCGCTGGGGTGGCACGTGGCATCCACAGGGATGGGTGGCAGCGCTGGTCCCTCCCCGAGCCGTGGGTATGGGAGAAGCCATCGATTGGGCTGGCCCTGGTCCTGCGCGGTGGCGTGGCCTTGGGGGGATGCTCGCGGCTCTTTCCAGCCGGAATGGGCTGCTGGAATGGGCTTGAACGGGAGCTGAGGCTCAGGAATAGGGTATGGAGCATCCCTGGGGCTGGCAGGGCAGTGGGGTGCCTGGAGAGCCCATCCTCAGGCCAGGAGAGAGGGGAGATGCCGAGGTTTTGGTGTTTCAAAGCAGCAGGGAAAATACCGGCCCAGGAGAGCCCGACCCCAGCGGGATTGTCCCTCCCCAGAATGGGAGGGTGCGGAGGAAGTCCCTGGGTCCCCCCTCGGTTGGGGGTGCTGAGGTTTGGGGGGTGCCTGGAGCTTGCCTGGAAAAGGCCGCTCCGGTGGTGGCCACGGGGCCCAGGGGCTGTGCAGGGGGTGCTGCTGGGCACCTGCGGGGGTTGGGCCATCCCTGGGGCAGTGTCCCGGGGGCTGGGGCAGCACCCTCACCTCCTCTCTCTGCCACAGCAAGCTGACCCGGGAGAGCGGGACAGACTTCCCCATCCCCGTGATCCCCCCGGTGCCGGATGTGGAGACGGAGAAGCTCATCCGGGAGAAGGATGAGGAGGTGAGTGTGGGGCTGGCTGAGCCCCCCAATGGCCCTTCCCCGCTCCCTCCACCCCGCCCATGGCACAGCCGTCGGGAGCCGTTCCTCCTGCAGCGTCCCGGCGGCTGCTGCTCCACCGAGCAGGGGCTGGAGGGGCATCCAAGGGCTCCCCCCAGCACCTCCCCAGCTCCCGGTGATCCCAGTTTGTCTGGGATGCTCAGCCCGAGCCCCACTTGCGCGGGCGCTGCGTGGCTGGGGCTTGGCAGCACCCACGATCCCGGCTCTGCTCCCTTCCAGCTGCGGCGGATGCAGGAGATGCTGCAGAAGATCCAGAAGCAGATGAAGGACTCGCACTAGCCCGTCCCTCCTCCACCTCCTCCTCTTCCTCCTCCTCCTCCTCCTCCTGGCCCCGATCAGAAATGTTTACATCACGCTCCACCCGCCCGGCCCCGCTGCCAGACTCGGTACCGACACCCACCCACCACCTTAAGCTGCTGCGGCATCGCCTTATGCAACCGCCCAGGGCCCGCGGGGACACCGGGGGACACGAGGGGACAGCGGGGGACAGGGCACCCAGCCCAGGGTCCCCTGCGCCGTCCCCCCCACTCGCTGGGGACAGCTTGGTCCCCCAAGCTTTGGCTTCCCCTGTTTCCCCACAGCTCTGGGGAGGGCCCCGGCCAGCCTGGTCCCCACAGTGTGTCCCTTGTCCCCGTGTCACCTCGGGCTCCCTGCTTACAGCCTTTATGCTCAGCTTGGCCCTGGCCTAAGGGAAGAGGAAAGGCCCCAGCTGCCCCTCTGGGGGGGACAGGGCTGTTCCCCCTGGCCTTGGCTGGCACGGAGGGACGGCAGCTCCCGGGGACCACAGGGGACAGAGGGGATGGAGGGGCAGCCACTGTCCAGCCCTGTGTCGTCACCCTGTCCCCACCGAGTGGCAGCAGGGCTGTGGCACAGGGAGCACTGGGGAATCAGCGTCCCCAGGGAAAATCCCTTGGACCCCAAATCAGAGGCTGGGCACCCCCAGCCCCCCGTGATGTTGGCCCTGTAAAGCAATAACAAGTGTCCAGTGCCCATGGCACCTCTCACCCCATGGCAACAGCACCGACCGTGGCTGGAATTTTGGCCCCTGCTGTCACTTGCTTGTCTGTGGTGTCCCTGTGTGCCCAGGATGTCCCTGTCCCTGCTGCTTCCTGGCACAGCAGCCCTGTGTATTCTCCAAGGCTATCCCCATCTGTGTTGCTTCCCAGCGAAGCACTGCTGCGTGTCCCCGTGTTCCCCGCCATGTCCCCATGTTCCCCACCATGTCCCTCTTGGTGTTGCTGCCCTACAGAGCACTGCAGCTTGTCCCCCCGGACTGTCCCCATCTGTGTTGCTTTCCCACAGAGCTGTGTTGCATCCCTGTGTCCCCAAGGATGTCCCCAGCCATGTCACCCTGCTGCAGGGCTCTGTGTAACGTCCCTGTGTCCCCAAGGGTGTCCCCAGCCATGCCACCCTGCTGCAGGGCTCTGTGTAACGTCCCTGTGTCCCCAAGGATGTCCCCAGCTGTGTTGCTTGCCGGCAAAGCCCCGCTGTGCGTCCCTGGGGTGAGCCCTGGCCGCCTCTCGCAGCATCCCCGGGGAGATGGATCCAAACCTCTCCTGGGCACCACAGGGGTGGAGAGGATGCAGGCAGGACCGGGAGCAGTGGGATCACTGGGAGCAGTGGGATCACTGGGAGCAGTGGGATCGCTGGGAGCTCGGGGATCGCTGGGAGCTCGCTGCCGTGGGGATGTGTCCTGTCCCCATCAGGGCACCCGAGCCGGGGTCCCCCGGGTGGGGCGTGGCTGGCAGGGGGCCGG
>NW_008238349.1:171514-178444 GCF_000691975.1 Corvus brachyrhynchos
GGCATCCCCCATCCCTGGGCATCCCATGGTCCTGGACATCCCCCACCCTTGGGCATCCCCAATCCCTGGGCATCCCCCATCCCTGGGCATCCCATGGTCCTGGGCATCCCGCACCCATGGGCACCCCCAATCCCTGGGCATCCCCCACCCCATGGCATCCCCCATCCCTGGGCATCCCCATCCCTGGGCATCCCATGGCCCTGGGCATCCCCCACCCCTGGGCATCCCCCATCCCTGGGCATCCCATGGCCCTGGGCATCCCCCACTCCTGGGCATCCCCCATCCCTGGGCACCCTCGTTCTGAGGCTGGTGGTGGCCCTCCCTGTGGCCTCTTGATCCCAGTTCCTGTTCCCCTGGAAAAGGCTTGAAATGGATACTGGGGGGTTTGTGCTGCACGCATGGGGACACCCAGCTCAGGGTGCGGTGGGAGAGCCCTTTGGGATCCAGCTCTGGGGTGAGGGGGCACAAGGAGCGGGTGTACCCCTCTCACGTGCCTTGGGGTCGTGGGTGCTGCTGGTGTGGGACTGGGAGGGGAGTTGGGAGGACAGAGGCTGAGCCAGGGGATGGAATTGCCCTCCACAGGCTGCCCCCGGGCACCCCTGTGCCCCCCCTCAGTGGGGGACCCCTGCCAGGAGACACCACCTGTCCCTGTGCCCCGTCACCCCAGTTTGGCTCCCCCAGGAGCTGCCGGGGTGGAGGAGCAGGAGGGGTGGGCAGAGCAGCACTGGGATGGATGGGAGACATCTCCAGCTGCCTCCCAGCAGGCATCATCCACCTGCACCCCGTGGGCATCATCCACCTGCATCCCATTATCCCTCCCTGCATCCCGCTGTCCTGCACCCCAGTATCCCATCCCTGCCCTGCCTCGGACCCCCTGTCCTCCCCACAGAGCCCTGAGGCTGATCCAGCCCGGCTGAGTGCAGGACCAGGGACCTGGGGCAGGGCCATCCCCAGGGCCAGCACTGACAGGAGAGGGAGGGAGGGAGGGAGGGAGGGATGGATGGAGGGAGGGAGGGAGGGATGGATGGAGGGAGGGAGGGATGGAAGGATGGATTGATGGATGGATGGAGGGATGGGTGGATGGAGGGATGGATGTGGATCGATGGATGGATGGATGGATGGATGGATGATGGATGGATGGGTGGATGGATGATTGATGGATGGAAGGAGGGATGGATGGATGGACGGATGGGTGGAGGGATGGGTGGATGGAGAGAGGGATGGATGGATGGATGGATGGAGGGATGGATGGAGGGAGGGATGGATGGATGGGTGGATGGATGGAGAGCACCCTGTGGAGGAGGACTGGGGGATTCTGGTGGGTGACAAATGGAACATAACCTGGCCATGGGCCAAGTGTCTCCTGGGCTCATCCCAGCAGGGTGGGCAGCAGGGGAGGGAGGGGATGTTCCCCCTCTGCTCTGCTCTCCTGAGACCCCTCTGGAGCTGCCTCCAGCTCATCCCAGCAGAGACATGGAGCTGGTAGAGCAGGTCCAGAGGAGGCCACCAGCAGGGTCTGAGGTGGTCCACGGCCTCTTCTGTGGAGAAAAGCTGCCTTGTGGGAGCTGCCAACTCCAGGCACTGCTCCCCTGCAGCCCCTTCTCCCCTTGCTGAGGATCAGAGCAGGGACCCCAGCTCCTCGGGGTCTGTCCATCCTTTACCAGCACTCCCTCAGCCCCACCTTGCATGGCCCAGGGTTCTGAGCCTCCCCTGTGGCTGTGATGCCAATTCCTGCTCTTCACCAGGCCCATCCCCCATGAACCCTCTCATCATTCACATGGGAATGGGAAATGTTTGTGCTTCCTTGGCTGGAAGCAGCTCTCACTCCAAAGGCTGGGATACACAAACCTCCCACCTCCCAGTGTTGCAGCTCCAAGAAGGATCCCCTGGCTGCCTCCCCTTCCCCAGAGCAGCCAGCAGAGCTCTGCTTTTGGCCCCACACTGGCTGATCTACCCGGTTCCCCTTTTCCCAGAGGATAAAACCCAGCACTGATGCTCCAGTGACAGCCCCAGCTGTGCCCACCCTTCCCTGCACTCCATTCCATGTGATTCTCATCACACCTTTAAAAATAAAAAGCTCCAAACCCACTCCAACCCAGCCTTCCCAAGGCAGAGATTGATATTTCCACATGGCAAATGCTTCCATGCAATTCCCCGATGTCCTATTTTTGGTTCCTCACCAGTGCTGGCGCTGGTTGCAGCAATCCGTGCTGGAGCTCCAGCCGAGCTCGGAGGAGGGGAATAAAGGTTTCTTAGGGCAGAAAAGGAAATCTCATCTCCTTCCCTGGGCTGTGCCACCCACACCTGAAGCCTAATGAGACCTCAGGTGGCATCGGTCCTGTTGTTTCCCTTTCCCCTTCCTTTCCATTTCCCTTTTCCCCTTCCCTTCCCTTCCCTTCCCTTCCCTTCCCTTCCCTTCCCTTCCCTTCCCTTCCCTATTTGTCCATTTGTTCCTTATATAATTAATGGTATTTTTCTCTATGGGAGAGCCCCTGCAGCCCCACCTTTTCCCATCTTTTCAAATCCAGAAACCAAGGCACTGCCTCTGGTTCTTTCCCCCTCTCTCTTGTACCTCTTCTCCACTTGTCACATCCATTCCCGTCACCATCTTTCTGAGATCCAGGGGAGCCAGGAGCAGTCACTCTGATTGCACCCATTCCCATCTTTCTCAGATCCAGGGGAGCCAGGAGCAGTCACTCTGATTGCACCCATTCCCATCTCTGCGCCGGGAGCAGTCCCTCTGATTGCACCCATTCCCATCTTTCTCAGATCCAGGGGAGCCAGGAGCAGTCACTCTGATTGCACCCATTCCCATCTCTCCCGGATCCAGGGGAGCCAGGAGCAGTCATTCCGATTGCACCCGGTGCCGCCTGCGTGCCCAGGTGCTGCTGGCTGGGGCTGGCAGCCCTTCCCCTCTCCTGGCAGCTGTGACGAGGGTTTGGGCTGCGGTGTCTGAACACATCCAGTGGATGCTCCTGATGGAGCAGGTAGTCCTTGGATCCCCTGCTCGCAGCAGGAGGAGCTCAGGGAAGTGCAACCCCGTTGCTGCTGCTCTGCGTGTCCCGTAAAGGCAGCTAAAACATCCCTGAACTACCTTCAAGCCAGAAAATGGGCCACAGGCTGGAGCCTCCATCCAACTCTGGCTCTTCCACACCTTTTGTGGCTTCCCTGTTCCCCACAGCCAGTGTGGAAAGACCAGACCAAGAGCTTGACACATTTCTCAGGCTGGGAGAGCTGGGAGTGTTCACCTGGAGAGGAGAAGGCTCCAGGGAGAGCTCAGAGCCCCTTCCAGTGCCTAAAGGGGCTCCAGGAGAGCTGGAGAGGGACTGGGGACAAGGCATGGAGGGACAGGACCCAGGGAATGGCTTCCCAGTGCCAGAGGGCAGGGCTGGATGGGAGATTGGGAAGGAATTGCTCCCTGTGAGGGGGGTGAGGCTGTGGTGGGCACATGAGAACACGGCAGGAACAGATGGATATGCAGTTACAGCCTGGTCTTTACTTGCAGAAGAGCCCACCTGTGGCTGTGGATTCTGGGAAGCTCCATGAGATGCCTTCACTGACACGTGATGTTATTTCTGGAGCTTCCCTGAAAAACCTCAAGCTGTGCTGTGCCTTGTGAAGATGATGCCCATTCCATGATGCCCACCAGGAACAGTGCCGGGAGGCTTGGGAGCAGCAGCTGTTCCTCCCTCGGTGATGATGTCACTGATGATGCCAGCGCGAAGCGCAGGGAGCGAGCAGAGCGGGCAGGGAAGGGCCGCTCCGATGCGGACATCCCCTGTGGCAGGGCACGAGGCGCTCCTGCCCTGGGTGTCTGTCCAGGAGCACGGGCGCGGCCCCTCGGTGCCGGCGGTTCCTGGAGAAACAGCACCATCTATTTGCAGCACGAGAGGAGAGAGGACAAGGTGGCCTCCAGGGCTGGGGGGCTGTGCCCCTCAGCAGCGCTGGGGATCCCCCCCTGCAGCAGCAGGCTCACACCGCGACACTCGGGACCTCCAGAGCCTCCTGCAGCCCACAGGTGACACCTGGGGCTGGCTCCAAGATCAGGGCAGGAGTCGCAGGAGCAGGGAGGGGGCTCAGCTCAGGTCTGGGTCTCTCTCTCCGAAGTGGGCTCTGCCTTTGCACTCCCATGCACGGACACGAGGACACCCACCCTGGGGTCCCCACAGGACTCGGCCCTTCCCCACATTTCCCCATCGCTGGCTCGGACAGGCTCCAGCCCCTGGCGCATCAGAGGTCCTGGGAAGGTGTTGGCCCCACAGCACCAAGAGGGAGAAAGCCAGCCCGGCCCCAGCTTTGCTGCAACTGGGAGCTGTCCCCAACCCAGCCCATCCCACCTCCAAACCCAGCTCAGAACCCCTCAGGATGGACCCCAACGTGTTCTGAGTGACAGAAGTGACCTAGGACCACCCATTCCAGCCTTGCCACAGAACTGGGAGGAATGAAGAAGATCTGCTTTATTAAACCTGCTGAGAAAAGGGTTCAAGGGGGGGCCTGGGGCCCTCAAAGTTCACGTGGAGAAGCCACTATTTCTTCTTGCGACGTCTGGTGTTCATTCTGATCAGCTGCAGCCCCTGCTTCTTGATGTCCTTACGGCTGGGGATGTAGTCATGGTCTTCATCCTCAAAATCCAAGGTGTCTGGAGGGGAGAGTGGACAGGAGGGACTGGGGAGGGGCTGGGGGCCACCTCTGCTGTGCCCACGTCCCTGGGAGAGCTGGCACAGTTTGTGGGGCTTGTGGGATCCTCGAGAGTCCTCCTGGGCTTTTCCACCCCAGCATCCCAGGGCGACCTGCAGGACCTGGTGGTGCCATCACTGTGGCCCATCTCCAGTGCTGCTGGGGCTTCCTGTAAAGGTCTGGAGCTACAGTGTGGTGGGCACAGCTCCTGCTTTGCTAAAGAAAGCTGGTGAGCTGCCAACAGCTCTTTGCCTCCTCTAGGAGCGTCCACAGGCAGAGCCAAGCACCGATTATTCTTCACAACCAGGTGATTTTGAAGATGAGGGTCTCCCCTCTTGCCCCACAGCGTCTCTCCTTGTTCCTGCAGTGGCTGGGTGCCCACCACCCCACCACCTGCCTTCGTTCTCCCACATTCCTGCCTAAAGCCACCTCCCATGCTCAAAGCCTTGGAAACAGCCAAGGTCAGCCTCAGGACCCGGAGGCAGTTTGTGGGTTGGTGTATGCTGGGCCAGTAGGAGACAGACAAAGACTCCCAAAACTCCCAGGGGGCAGGGGCTGGAGCAGTCACTGTGGGACATGTCCCCACCATGCTCTCCTACCATCTTCCATGGTGTCTTCATCCTCAAAGGAAATCTTCAAGTTCTGTGTTTCACCTGCAGTTCTTTTCTCCAGGAGGTTCCTGACCTTGGCAAAAGTCTGTGAAAGGTGCCCTGGGTTAAGTGCTGGAGGGCAGGTGGGTGTTACAACCTTGGGTACCCCTTGGGTGCCCAGGGCCCTCTGGGGCTGAGCTGCTCCATGGCCCTTCCCTGCGGCCCTGCTGAGGACGGATGGCTTGGGTGGCCATCTGTGAGGACCCTGTGTGTGCCCCCAAGGGCACAGAGGGCCGGAGCCCCTGTACCTCGCTGCGTTCGTCAGTGCTGTCCTTGGGCCGGGCTGCCACCCTCTCCTTCAGGAGCTGCATCTTCTGCTCACAGTGCTGCAGCTTCTCCTCCAGCCCCACCACCGCAACAGACTCATCCTGGGGGAGAAAGAGCCACCGTGGTGGGGACAGCGAGCCCCTGGTGGTGGCTGTGCCGGGTGTCCCCAGGGTGTCCCGCCTGCCTGGCCCTGTTCCTGTGGTACCTGGTCAGGGATGAAGATGCCCTGCAGGCGGAGGAACAGGTTGTCAATGATGTTCTCAAACTCGATCAGGCGCTTCTGGTTCCTCAACATCTGGGCTCGCATCTGCTCCAGCCGGGCCTCTTCCTGCTGCAGGTTCTCGCTGAGCTCCTCCTCCCGCAGCCTGGAGCCAGTGGCACTCACATCACACAGCTGCAGAGGGGCGCAGGGACACCCCAAAGCTGCTCCAAACGCTGTTCAGGTTCCCCCCACCCCCAGCTGCAGCCCAGCTCCATGCTGCTGGCAGCACTTCCCGTGCCAGGCAAGGAGAAGGGGAGCTCTGGGACCCCAGGGGAAGCTTTGGGTTCTCTGCCAGCACCAGAGCCGGGAGCTCGAGACCCTCCCAGTGCGCGAGGGGAGGGTGGCTGCAGTGGGACAGAGGTCAGGGTGCCTCCTGGGACATGTCCCCCCAAGGGTGGTGGCCTGGTTGGCACAACTGTGCGAGGCCAGCAGCACCTGATGGTGCTGATGGGCTGGTTGAACTTCAGTTTAGCCTGCTTCAGCTCCAGCTCCTGCAGCGTCTTCTTCAGCACCTTCTTCCTCTCTCTGCACTCATCGATGTGCTGCTGCAGGCTCTCCAGGGACTTCTTCTGGGCCTGGATGCTGCTGGGGATGTCCTGGCCAGGCGAGACACAAGGACTGAGCCCGGGGTGCTCCTGCTGAGAGCAGGGCCTCGGGGAGGCCACAGCACCACGGAGCTCTGCAGTGTCCGGTCATGCAGAGGGGCAGCTCCGTGCCTGCCTGCAAAGAGGGGCTTTGAGGGGCTCCAGGGAGAGGAGAGCAGACAACCCCACAGTGAAACGGGGGGAGCAGAGGGGCCGCAGCTCCCCAGCGCCCCAGGTTCCACCAGGGCTGGTTTTGCCATTACCCAGAGGCAGGAGCACTGCAGGGCACTCTTCGCCTTCTCCATCTTGTCAGTCACAAAGGCCTCGCGCTCCCTCTTAGCCACGGCGGCCTCCGCCTCAGCGCCTGGGGTGGCAGGGAAGGAGCGGGGCAGGATGCCCATGGCCGCGCCCACGTCCCCCCGCCCTGCCCCCTGCCAGGCACTCACCCACCGCCGTTTATGAGGAGCTCAGCTCGTGCTCTGCGGAGAGC
>NW_008238349.1:178995-187611 GCF_000691975.1 Corvus brachyrhynchos
CTGCCTCTCGCTCTCCTCCTGTTGCCGGAGGCTCTCGATTTGCATCCTCTGCTCAGCCAGGGACTGGTCCCTGAGCTGCTTCTCCACACGGACCTGGGGTCCTGCCTCGGCCATGAGTTTCTGGAGCATAACAGAGAAGGGAGAAGTTGCTGCCAGAGCCAGCTGGAGCTTTTTACAGATTGGTTATTAGGTTTAAGTATTGGTTTAGATTGAGATATGGTAGAAATCCTTCCCTGGGAGGGTGGGCAGGCCCTGGCACAGGGTGCCCAGAGCAGCTGGGGCTGCCCCTGGATCCCTGGCAGTGCCCAAGGCCAGGCTGGACATTGGGGCTTGGAGCAGCCTGGGACAGTGGGAGGTGTCCCTGCTCATGGCAGGGGGGTGGGATGGGATGGGCTTTGAGGTCCCTGCTAACCCAAAGCATTCCATGAATCTATGATTTGAGCTATGGGATGGCCAGTGTTGGAAATGCCCCCACTCCATGCAAACAGTCTGTGAAGGAAGCTTGGCAAGGCCAGCTGGGTGTGGGACACGCTGCCTTTGCCATGGCTGGTGCTTCAGACGGGCTGTCGCCAGCCTCAGCGGACAAGAGGGAGACCTGGGAGGACCTACGGAGGCCTCTGGGTGCTCAGCTCTGTCTTTTGCTCCTTGCTGAAGGCTCTCAGGCCCAGGTACGTGGTGCTGTCTGTGGGTGCTGGAGGGTGGGAAGGGCCCCAGTTATCTCACCCTGAGGACATCGTTGGCTTTGAGGTTGCTCCGGGCCGTGAGCTCATCGTGGTACATCACAGTCATCCCACACAGGAGGTCCAGGTACTGAGGCAGGTACACCAGCTCCTGCACACAGGAGCCACCACAGGTCACCCTCTGAGCCCCGGGGTCCCCATGCTGTGACAGGGCATGGAGGGGACCAGCAGGGTGTCCCCTGGGACACAGCCCCTCGGGCACCTCGTGCCTTTGCAGGGGAAGCAGGTGAGACAATGGCACGGTGAGGAGGAGCTCACCCTCCTCAGGTTTTCCTGCAGCTTCAGGTACAGGTTGGTCACGATCTGTCCACTGTGAATTTTCATGACCATCTTCTCGATGTCATTGCCCAGCTGGCGAATGGTCTGGGGCAGACACGGGGGGAGAGACATGAAGTGACTCCGTGTGCCATGCCCAGTGCCCAGCTGGGGGTGCAGGGGCTGGATTAAAGCCCCCTGTGGGTGTTGGCACACCAGGAAGGGCTCCTGGGTACCTGCAGCTGTGGCTCTTGCCACTTGGGATCCGTCTCGGCATCCTGCAGCTCCTGCAGGTGCCTCTGCTGCTCCTCCCTGGCTTGGCTCCACTGCTTCAGCTGGTGCAGCAGCATGTCACACACCTTCACCTGGTCATGGATTTTGGCCTCGATCTTCTTTTGGACCGCCTGGATGGGCATGAGAGCATTTCCCAGGCTGGATGCTGCAGGAGAAGGGGGTGCTGCCCGGAAAACTCCCCCCAGGGTAGAGCTGGGGACACTGGGGCGCTGCTCCAGGATGTTGTCACTGGTTTGACAGGATGGGATCTGGGAGAGCTTTGCTCTGGGGGCTGGCTGGGGTGAGGCAGAGGTGGGCAACTGCTGATGGCAGGGCTGGGCATAACACAGACCAGGACTGGGGATCAATAAATCGATCAGGGCCCAGATGGGGATGTTGTCAGAGAGCAGCGGCACCGCTCTGTCCCTGCAAGAGGCCCCTGGGCAAAGGCAGCTCCATGGGGACAGCTCCTCAGTCTCCACGGGTTTATAAGCAGGGCACAACCTTGGGACAGGCAGTGAAGGGCAGGGACAGCCTCTCTCTGCCAGGGATGCAACTGGACCCTGCAGGAACCTGGGCAGTGCCAGGGACACACAGGGTGGCACAGCCAGGAGGTCTGCTGGGACAAAGGGTCTGCATGGATGGGTCCCATGCTGGAAAGGGACCCACGGGACCAGATGTGAACACCCTGTGTCTCTCCACAGCAGCCCCATGGGGCTGTCCTGGTGCTGGCACCATGTCCCTCTGCCATGCACTGTTCTTCCCAGTGTCCCCAGAGCCCCAGCCCCCTGCAAGCAGCCCCTGCCCCCAGCCCCCAGCCCCTGGAATGAGCTCCTGGCCCTCTCCAAAAGCATCCTTAATGGGGAGTTTGTTGTACTGTGGGCAGGGGAGGGACAAGGAAAGGGTCACTGTCAGCCTGGCAATGACACATCCTCTTGCTGGTCCGTGCTCCCAGCTCCTGGGGAAGCACCAGGCAGGGATGCAGCAGGAGGGATCTGCTGGTACCTTCAGGACAAAATCCAGGATACTGGAATCCTCCTGCAAGGCCGCCTGCAGGCTCCCTGTTCTGCCGGAGCTTCTCCTCGCAGGACTGAGCGAAAATCTTGCCGCCTTGCTCTGGGGGACATCAGGGAGCCCATGGCACCGCGGGACGAGGGGGCCGTGCCCGCCCTGCCCCGAGCAGCCCGAGGCCGCACCTTGCAGGGCCACAAGGACACGCAGCTCCTGGCTGCGCTGGCTCAGGTCGGCCTTGGGGCCCTGCGTGCTGCCGGGGGCCTCCATCCCATTGCCACTGGTGGCAGCCCCCTGTGGGACAGACACCGAGGCCCTGCTGCCCTGCAGAGGTGTTGGGACCAGAGGGTTCCAGGCGGAACTGTCACCGTGGCACTGCCAACCGCCACACGGCTCCTGCTCAGCCACCGCCCAGCCCCCTCCTCGACGCTTCTGCAGGGAACAGCTTCATTAATAACTGATTAATGAGCTCTTGGAGGGGGGCAGAGAAGCATTCCAGTTTTGTCTTCCATCGCCGTGGCAGTGGCAGCTGGCAGGGACCATTCTCAGCCCCACCAGGAACAGGAGGACAATCTCAGGGAAAACACATGTGCACGTGCAGCCAAACACAGGAGGGGTGCTCTCCTGGAAGCTGCCAGCTTATTTGAATGCCCACCTATTTGGAAATTCCAGTTAATTAGCCAGGAAGTGGTTGTGCAGGGCGTTACACTCTCCTTGGAATGGGCAAACACAAGCCAGTTACCAATCCTGAGCTTTATTCTGATGCTCACCGGACATTCTTGCTGAACTACAAACATGACAAGAAATGCCAGCATGTACATTTATTTGTCCATAAATAAACCCAAGCTTCCTCTACCAGAGAAAATCCTTAATGTTTGGATTTGCAGAAAAGCCTTTACAAAGAAATTGCCTTCCTAGGACCAAGCTCATCAATCAGCTTAGCGTAAGGTTCTGTAACTCCAGATCTTTAACCTGCTGCCATCCCGTTGTGCTTAAGGTGTTAAACACAGCAAACCAAGAAATTAAAGAATTGTGAAATCAGGTATTAGTGACACAGCATCCTCTGGGGCTCTTGCTCAGCGTCTCATCTGCATATTGATGAATTGCATGTTAGCACTAATTGCCAGTGATGAGCTAAGTATCTGCATGATCATCCTCAGTGCTTCCCAAGGCGTGCCTGGAGAGAGGAGCACGTGGAGGCAGCAGCCCAGGGTGGTGCCTGTGCACACAGAGCTCTCCACGCTGAGCTGTGTCCGCATGGCAGCTTCACTCATTACACCCCTGCATTTCCTAGGCAGCATTTCAACCCTCGGGAACAAACAAAAGCATTTTTAAATGGCCAGTGGCTCAAGAATCTCAGTTTCACCTGCCCTCAGCAAAACTCAGGCTCTAGAGAGGCGGATCCTCCCAAAATACTGCTGAAGGAATTGATCCTGGCCTTGCACAAGTGCACACAAATTGGCTGCTGCAGAAATCCACTCCCAATGGGCAGCCTTGGACTGAGGATCCAGCCCTGCAGCCACCTCACATGCCAAACCTCCCCTCCTCCAGCTGATTGCTACACTCCCTGATGAAATTCCAGAAAATTCACAGTGAGTCAAAGGCACAGAGGAAAGGTCAGGACTACAAACCCAGCTCTGTTTAATTGTCACATGAGGGGGGAGTCTCTGGAAGGCAACAGCAACCAAAGAGCACCGCGCTCACCTGTGACAGATCTCATCCCTGGCTGGCCCACAGCTCCTCACCTGCTGCCTGCTATCTGCATGGAAACAGGAATGTCATATTAAAGGCTCCTCAAACTCCTGCTGATTTAGTTTTTAGTCACTGAACCAGATCTGCTTTGCCTGGTGCTTTGTATTTTTAGTATCTCCTTCCCCCGTTGTTGTCCTCTCTTCCCCTTTTCTTTGAAATACCCCGGTTCAACTTCAAATCATTTGTTTAACACAGCTGCAGCAAGATTTAACAGAATTAGCAAGAACTGTATCCCATGCCTCAGGAGCTGGCTGGAAATTCTGTGCATGGATTAGAGAGCAGCAAAAAAAGGACAGAGGATAAAGGACAGCTGCCAGAATTGTTCTGGTGCACTAAAAAGCGAAGGGGCACACACAAACAATTCCTGCTTAATTTTATCACGTGAAAGCAGCAGCTCCCAAGTACAGGCTACTCCCTCAGCCTACAAAAGCATTGCCACAGTCAGGGATATCTCCCCTACTATTAACAAAAATAAGTTTCTTATTTCTTTCTTTATCTATAATATATAAATAGATGATCATTTGCTTTTATTAATGTAGCTAAATATATTCTACAAATAAGTTATTTGGAGAACATCATCTCTAAGTCAGCAAGTGCTGTTATAGCCAGTGAAGGAATTCCTTATAAATGGTCCTTTGAAGTACTTTAATTATCAAGCAGCCAATTACGGAAGCCTAAGTCAGTTTTCACGCTGCCAAGAGACTGATTTTCAGACATGATCCACGCTTTGCATCTGTTCAGAAGTGAAAATGCAGCTCTCTTAAGGTCCCTCTCCTCACACACAAAGCCACTGCCCAGTGACCAGTGCAATCTCCCACTCAACACTGACAACCTGAAGGTACAAACAATTGGCACCAAATCACTCAAACACTCTTCAACAGCAACCCTGGAACTAAAGCAAAGCCAGAGTAACCTCCTACCACACCCTAACTCAGTCCTTATTAGTGCAACTCTGACACAAAATCTTCTTACAGGCAAAGACATCTGTAAACCAAGCAAGTGTAAAATGATAAAAAAACCCAACCCACACTGCACGGAAAAATCCCAAAGGATTAGTGTCAGAAAATATTTGGCAGCAAGAGATTGGAAAAAACCATGAAGGCCTAACAGAAGAGTGGCTACACCAGTCACTGTGGCGAGGTTGTCGAAGCAGATCTGCTGCAGGAAGGTTTTGTTATTCAAGCTTTTCATCCCCTTCCTCCACATCCTTCAGACTGAGCACTTCCAGGGATCCTTTCCCTTTTGTCTCACTGCGGATCAACTCGTCGATCTCCCTGAAGCAGCCTGGGTCAATAAGGCACACCTGGAATGTTCCACATTTCATCAGTCAGCCAAGAATGCTTGAATTTCACCAGCCCCTACCCAAGGCCTAACAACCACTGCTGTTAAAACAACCCTGGTTAGTTATGAGAAGGACTCTGCAGAGCTGACAGGCACTATCTGGCAGCAACCTTTCCACAGAAGCTCTACAGTTCCAGTTCCCCATGCTGGACATGGCTTTTGCCAGCTGGGATTGCTGGATTCTAATCTGTTCTCATGAAGATTTTAATACCAATTTTTGCTTTACCACACACAGATTTTTAAAGAAAAATAATTAACCACTCTCAAAATCCAGACCCAAGCCACCAAATTAATAACAGTAACATTTCACATATGAGAGAAACTTATCAGTGTTGCAGGATCATCACTGCTAAGAGGAATTGCACTGTGCACTCCACACCTTGGAGCAGCAGGCTCTGGATACCAACGGCTGCTTCCAGCTCACATTACCTGAACTGTGTGAAATTAAAAAATTCCAACTGCAGCTCTGATTCAGGATCTCTGGTAAACCTGCAGTTTATCTTAACAACTTCTATCTATGAATTCATCTCCTAGTAAAACACACAGGTGTAGCTCAAACCAAACCTGAAACCCAGGGACTGCTTTTTGCTTACAATTTCCAGCTGTTCCTGGAAGTCTTCGCTCTCGATAACTTTAATCAGTGGCTTGAGTTTCTCTTTCAGCTTCTTGCCCTCCTTTGCTGGCAGGATAAACCTCAGCCTCATGTGAGCACGTTCAATCTGCATGGTCTCCTTCAGCTGCCTGATCACTTCCAGGGCCTGTTGGACAAGAAAAAGAGCACTTACACACCTGCTCAGAAACCAGCACCCAGATCCAAATCCCGAACCTTTTCCCCAGCTTCAGAGCCATCTCTCAGTGCTGGTCACTGCCACTCTGTTGCAGGGAGGCTGCTATCATGCTCTTTTGACAGATTAACAAGAAAAGACAGAGTTCTTGTTGTTTGTGATCACTTTGAACACTTAAAAACTGTCTGAAATAACGTTAAATAATTATACTGCAAAACATCACAAACCCACGTGGCTCAGATGCAAGCCTGATATACCACCTCAATTAGCATAAGTAATAAACCTTTTATTTCCGTCCTAGGTGTATCACTGTTGGATTTTTTTATTTCTTTCTCCCTTCCCTGAATTCCTAGCAAACAAATTGCCCGAGTTTCAGGAGCTGCATCTCTCAGGCACTCAGCTGCCAGATGGCTGAGTAATCCCTCTGCGGGCCTCAGATCCCGGGGCTTTGCTGATCCCTCTGTGACTGAGACCTGAGCAATTCCCCCATCACCAGGTGATACCACCTGGGAGCAGGAGCTGATCCTGCAGGAAACTCACCTGCTGCTTGGTGCTCTTGGTGGGTTTGACCGAGTAGTGGATGTCCTTCATGGCCCTTTCGATGAGGATCACTGTGTAGGGCCGCTTTGTCTCGGGGTTCACGCACTTGTCAGCCACGATGGTGGCGATGTCTCTGAACATCTGCTCCAGCTGCGTGTGCCGCTCCTTGTCCGACACCTGCAGCTCCCCTTTGGATAAAATCTGTAAAATAAAGAAATCACTTAATGAACATCATGGGTTTGAAGAGTGGAAAGTCCAGTAACTTTGTTAAATTTGATACCTGCTTGAAAGGTTTGGTTAGACATGAAGTGCAGCAAACAATAACCAAATTAATAATGTGAATCATTACAACAGACAGCACAGGAAAGACTTCAAACAAAAAAGCTCACCACAGAAACACTAAATTGCAGCAAGAGAAGCACAGATTTCACAGAATCACAGAATGTCCTGAGCTGGAAAGGAACCCCAGGGATCATCCAGCGCAGCCCCTGGCCCTGCACAGACACCCCAACAACCCCAGCCTGGGCATCCCTGGCAGCGCTGTCCAAACACTCCTGGAGCTCTGGCAGCCTCGGGGCCGTGCCCATTCCCTGGGGAGCCTGGGCAGTGCCCAGCACCCTCTGGGGGAAGAACCTTTCCCTGATCTCCAGCCTGAGCCTCCCTAACACAGCTCCAGTCCCCTGGGTCCTGTCCCTGTCACAGGGAGCAGAGATTGGAACCATCTCTCGGGAGGAGCTGCAGCCCCTGATGAGGTCTGACCTCAGTCTCCTCAGGCTGAACCAAGTGCCCTCAGCTGCTCCTCGTGTGGCCCCTCCAGGCCCTTTGCCTTCTTCATAGCTTTCTTTGGACTCTGACAGCTTTAGGTCTTTCTTATATTGAGGCACCCAAAACTGCCCCAGCACTGGAGGTGAGGCTGCCCCAGCCCAGAGCAGAGCAGGACAATCCCCTCCCTGGCCCAGCTGGTGATGCTGGGCCTGGTGCCCCCAGGACAGGGATGTCCCTCCTGGCTGCCAGGACACTGCTGACTCAAGAGATTTACTGAAATCTCATCACCCACAACAAGTCCACAGTTCGTATCCCACCAATAAGGACTAAGAAATTAGAGCTGTTATTAACACTTAAGTGAGCTCTCCAAAGTAATCAACTGTCCCCTTCCTTTCTCTGCATCCTTAAAAACTTACCTTACGTGAGGAACTCTTCAGTGCTGGCTGTGTCCAGAGACATGAGTACATGCAAGTTGTGTGTTAGGCAGAATTCTTTTCAGTCACATGCATACGCCATATTTAAAACTATAAAACAGAGCTACTGCTCCTTTTTACCCATTTCTTAACAAACAACTCTTTCACCTATAGCAGCATCCTACAAACATCCTTCACGACAAAGCAACCTAACTAAACCTTCCACATCTTTTACAAAGCCAAGTGTGTGAAACCTACCATCTTACAGATTTCTGTTTGGTCATCTGTCCCAAATGCTTGAACCAGATCTTCCTTCTTTGCCACCTGGCCTTTGGAGACATTGACAAACACTGTGTGTGTCTGCAGGACCTCGTCAAGATCTTTCTCCCTAGAGATTGAGACAAGCGTAGAAAACTTAGAATAATGGTTTGGGTGGGAAGGGCCCTTAAAGCCCACCCAGTGCCACCCCTGCCATGGCAGGGACACCTCCCACTGTCCCAGGCTGCCCCCAGCCCCACTCTCCCTTGCCCCCTGCCAGGGACCGGGGGGCAGCCCCAGCTGCTCTGGGCACCCTGTGCCAGGGCCTGCCCACCCTCCCAGGGAACAATTCCTTCCCAATATCCCATCTATCCCCGTCCTCTGTCAGTTTGAAAACACCGCTCCTTGTCCTGTCCCTCAATCCCTTGTGCAAAGCCCCTCTCCAGCAAAGCAGCAATGCCAGGAGCACTGCTGTGTTCAGCG
>NW_008238349.1:188330-196314 GCF_000691975.1 Corvus brachyrhynchos
GTGGGGGGGGGGGGGTTTAACTGTGAGAGGGTGCTGTGGAGGGAGATGAGGGTAACGACCAGGGGAGTATTTATTAACCATGAGGGGTATTGGGGTGTAGTAACTCGGAGGGAGGAAAGGAGTGTTTAATAATTGTGAGGGGGGTGGGATAATAACCGGGAGAGGGGGGGGAAGGGGGGTAATAACCGTGAGGGGTCTTTGGGGGAGAGAGGGGCATTAACCGTGAGAGGAGGAAGAACCACGAGGGTGGGGGGGGTGTGTGTTTGTGGGGGTGATAACCACAAGGGAGGGTGTGCAGTTGTGTACGGGGATAATAGTGAGTGTGTGTGTGTGTTTTGGAGCTAAAATGCTCTTGAATATATATAGCATCTACCGCATTTGAGGAAATTGTGTAGAGGTGAAGGGAATCCCTATAACCGGTGTGGGCAAAACTGGGAACACTGGGCAAATGCTCTTGGCTCTTCTCTTTTGTGAGTCTCAGTGTTGCTGCTGGAGGGGTGAAGGGCATCCCCTTAAGCCTTTGATCTGGTATCCTGAGTAACAGCCAGCATGAGTTTCCAGCCTCCTGGAAATACTTGGATTCTGTGTTCCCGACTGATATCTGCAAAAACAAGATCCAAGCTGCAGATGACAGTAGGAGGGTGTCAGCTGTATTCCTCAGTCAATAAGTATCACAAACCAGCCTTTTTGGAGTGCCTGAATATTCCATATGAAATAGATATTCCCAGACACCACGCAGGTGCACTCCTGGCTGTACCCTGGCATTCTGTGCCCTGAATGTTCTGAACCAACCTGAAATGTCTCAGTTGCTCCAAATCAAACTTCACTTGCATCATGGAATTCTGTGAAAGTGTTTCCAATTGAATCCATGTTTCAGTCTGCCCTTGGAACTCTGTTTGTAATCAGTGTGACATCTAAGCAGGGGTTGTGTTCAGCAGAAAGTTCTGTGCAGGTGATTTCCCCCTTGGACAAAGAGCTGCATTTGTTGGATTTGAGTAAAGCTAGAGGCCAGTACGATCCAGTGGATGTTTCACAAGGACTTTTTTCCTTTCAGGCACTTGGACAGCACAAGTATTTTCTGATTTCCCTTGTAACAGAGCTGCCCTATCAAGGAAAAACCCAGAGTTTCCCTCTGAGGGTATGGAATGTTAGCGTGGAGCTCAGCTGACACACCTGAACAGGTGAAGGCTTCTTGATTCAACTTTAATGTGTTGTCTTTAGCCAAAAGCTGTTTTCTGCAAAGCCTGGGCAATAGCTGATGACGTGAGGCTATGGGTACTGTGTGATTATTTTGTGTATTCACACTGTAGGAATCTGCGACATTCCAGATTTAGGCGTCTCGATGGATACATGGAGCTACTTCCATACTTGCCTGGTGTCCATATGGCTGCACAGATTTTACATCTATTCTGCTGTTGCTTTTGGGATCAGCCTTTGGATTGTTGTTCAGTTCACCACCACCAGAACCAAAAGGAAGGTAACTGAGCCTGTCAGCGCTTTTCTCTGAGAAGACCCCAAAAACCTGGGTGGAAGTGAGTAGTTACTGGGTAAAGGCACCGAGGGTGCTGCAAATCCCAAGTGCAGTTTAGGTATCTGGTTATGCTCCTCAGCCTGGATTGTTTGTGGCTGTGGGTCACTAAATGCCCTCAATGCTCTGACGTTGGGGCAGAGCTCAGCAGGACACTCCTCTCACTGGGAGAATGTGTCCCCCTGGGTTGCTCTGTCACTCCAGATAAGCCCCTCTGCTTGTGCCCTGTGTTTGCACCTTCCCGTTTTCATGATGCTACTGATAGGGTTGGGCTGGTTTTAGGATGGAGGGGATTAGGCCATTCAGGACTTGAAAACCTCCTTGTGCAGGTGGGTGAAGATCTGCTGCAGGAGTTGGGAGGTTCAGCTGCATCCTGGTATCTCCCAGACAAGTGTGTGTCTCCTGAGCTAGGTCAGGAAAACAGGTCCTGGTGTGCTTGGGTGTGAGAGGAACCAAAACGCTTTGACTGTTGCTGAGAGTGGCTCCAGGATTTGAATTTTAAATGCTCTTGGTTTGAAATCCCTTGGAAAAGGGACTGATGTGACACAGCTCTTGTTTCATAGGGTGAGAAATCCCACGGGAATCCCGCTTCCTCCGAGGGAACAGCAGACAAACTGGGGAATGGATGTGCCCTTCCTCAGCCACAGGAGGTCCATGTTGCTGGAGTGAAGATTTTCTATGGCTCTCAGACTGGCACAGCAAAGGTATCTGTACTTTTATTGCACATCTGTGGAATTGCTTTGAAATGCTGTTGGGATCCAAGAACGTTGCTTGCCTTAGAACACTGCCCTGGCTGCAGATCTGGGGGTTCATCAGCACATTCATTAGCTTGTTACAATCATTGCCCAACGTGCAAGACAAGTGAAAATTAAATAAAAATAACAGTTTTTCTCCTCCCTTTAAGCAAGGCATGCAGTAGAGATTGATTATAAAGCTAAAAGTTCACTCTTGCACTATAATCTTAATTTTCTAGCAGGTCTTCATAGAGAGAAGTGCTGGCTTTGGTGCTTTCTCAAGGAGAAATGTAATTTGTGTGTGTAACGGTGAAGTGATCAGTCATTATAATGTTGTAACTCTCAGCCAGTGTACTCCATTTTTGTTTGAATGTGAGGAATTGCAGTGCCAGTGTCCAGGTCTCCTGTGTCATTATTCTTCCTGGGCTGGGAGAAGTCTTGTGGCTGAGCACAGCAGGGCTTGTGTGGGTTGAAGTAATTGATAACTTCCTATGTTTCTTTGTTCAGAGATTTGCCAAAGCTCTGGCTGAAGCTGTTACTTCCCTTAATTTGCCTGTGGAAGTCATTAACATGGGAGACTACGATCCAGAAGATGGTTTATCAGAGGAGGTGGGTATAGCATAACCATCAGTAAGAAGTACAAGTTTTTCCCGGGGTTGTTGAGGCTGTTTCCCTCTTGTATTTCTGTTCTGTAATCCCCCAAAGCTCTGTGTTGAAAATTGCTTCCCTGTTACATATGCATTTTCGGCCCTCAGCAGAAAATACCTAAATTTTTAACATTTCCAAGCACCAGTAGGACATTTTGCTGTGACAGTGACTCTGTGTGAGCCAGTTCTGTAACTCAGGGGTGAGCTGGGTGAGAGTGGCTGCACCAGGTACACCTGGGCAGGGTTCAGAACTAGAACAGGAAGGTGGGGATGCTTCTGTAGCCTTCAGAGGCTTTTAAGTTAGAATCTCCTTGTGAGCTCTATTTATGTGGAGTAGTCCTTGATGGGTTTTCCTTCTATGAATATTGATAGTTGCTACTTGAGAGTTTTAATCAACCCTAACAAAAGGTTTTGGTGGGAACTGTGTGCTGGAAATTCCGTAGGGTTTCAGTATGAATTGTCAGCGTTTGATACTGCCCCTAACAAGCCCGTAAATGTGAGGTTGAGGAGTTTGAAGTATTTATCCATGGAAAACTGCTGAAGGTCGGGTCAGGAAGCTGCTGGTTGGGCTGGATGTCCAGTTCTGCTCTGCCACTGCATCCCTGTTCAGCTTGACCTCTTTCTGTTAATTTAAGTTGCTGTTGTTCAGCACCCTTGGGATTGTCAGCTGCACTGTCCCACCCCAAGAGGAGACAGCCTTGTTTTTTGACTTCTCCCAGCTGCCTGGGTGTTGTAACTCTTTGCTTGAAAAGAAAGTTCTGGAAAATGCAGTGGTTTTTTTTCCTCTGTCCTCTGTGTGTGACCAGACAAGCAGCAGGAACATCTGTGTTTTCCTGGTGGCCACCTACACCGAGGGGCAGCCCCCAGAGAGCGCAGCCTGGTTCTGCAAGTGGCTGGAAGAGGCAGCCAATGATTTCCGTGTTGGGAAGAGCTTCCTGCAGGGCCTGAGATACGCCGTGTTTGGGCTGGGAAACTCGGCCTACGTGGATCACTACAACACGGTGAGTGTCCCCCGAGCTCCCTGTGTGCCTTCTGCTCCTCTGAGAGCCTCAGCTGCATGAAATGCTTCAAATCTGAGTGATGCTGGTGTTCTGTGTGGGAATTGCAGCTCTTGTGCTGACTGGGTGAGGGACTGGCTTTAGGGCATGGGCAGAATTCCAGAGCCACTGAGCTTGGGAAAAACCTCCAAGATCATTGAATCCACCCTGTGCCCGATGCCCACCTTGTCCCCAGCCCAGAGCACTGAGTGCCACCTCCAGCCCTTCCTTGGGTACCTCCAGGCATAGGGACTCCAAACCTCCCTGGGCAGCCCCTGGGACGTATCACCCACTTCTCATCTACTTTTCATCATTTTTTGAAAATGACAAAGTTTTCATCGTTTCTATCCGGCCCAAGCTGGGAATCCCAGGATGGGCAGGGAGATGGGTGCGCCAGCACAGCCCGCCCCCCCGGCTGCCCCCTCCTGTCAGGGACTTGTGCAGAGCCACAAGGTCCCCCCTGAGCCTCCTTTGCTCCAGCCTGAGCCCCTTTCCCAGCTCCCTCAGCTGCTCCTGGGGCTCCAGCCCCTTCCCAGCTCCGTTCCCTGCCCTGGACATGCTCCAGCCTCTCAATGTCTTTCTTGGAGTGAGAGGTGCAAAACTGTCCCCAGGACTGAGGTTCCTCAGCAGTGCCCAGTGCAGAGGGACAGTCCCTGCCCTGGTCCTGCTGCCACACCATTGCTGGTACAAGCCAGTGCCACTGGCCTTGGCCACACAGGCACTTCAGCTTTGAAGCAGTTGGGTTTTAGATGGGAATGAGTCCTACAGGCACTGGAAGGTGTGGTAACACATTTGGTAAATCCTTACTGAGTTCATTTCCCAGCTTTGAAAGCTTTCTGCAATCACCTGAGGGCACAGCACTGTCAGCTCTTGCTCTTGCTGCCTTTTAAACCTGACTCCTTTTTCTGATGTGGGTTTTAGCTTTATTCCCTGATGGGAGCTGTGACCGTGTCTCTGCCTGGTCAGTGGCCTCATCTCACACAAAAATGCCGTCCCTTGTCAGCAGGCTGTGTTGGGGCTGGGGCTGTGTGTTGCACATGTGACCATTCTGACCAGCAGGCACCACCACCAGAGCCCATCCCTGCGCACAGGGATGGCAGAGGGATTTTCCAACAGAGTCTCAGGGGTGTGGTGGTGTTCAGGCTGCCCTGTGTCTGTGCTGAACCAGCACCTGCGAGGGACTCCCCAGCTCCCTGCCCTGCAGTGCCATGCAGCTCACTGGCTCTAATCCCAGGGCTGATCCTTGCTTTTCTGGTTTTCTGCTTGAACCTGGCCTTGGTTTAATTTCCTTTCCAACCCTTCCTGCTGCCCTAGGTTGGAAGGAGGATGGACAGGTGGCTGTGGATGCTCAGTGCCAGCAGGATCATGACTCGAGCCGAAGGGGACTGCAATGTGGCCCAGAGCAAGCACGGCAGCATCGAGGCTGACTTTGAGGCCTGGAAAGCCAAATTCCTCACTCGGCTCCAGGCGCTCTGCAAAGGGGAGAAAAAGCCCTGCAGTGGGAAGTGCAAGAAGGGGAAGTGCAAATCTTCAGGGAAGCAGAGCAAGGAAAGCTCGGATCATGAACATGGGACTTCGGAACATGAGAATACTGAGGTACAGCCAAAATCCATGAGGTCTTGTTTTATTTGGAGCACTGTTTGACTTCTCCCCTTCCTCCTGCAGTTCAGTGGGCTGCTGTGGGAGCCTGATACGTGTTCTGGAGCAGGGGAGAAGAGGGGTGAGAGCCCATGGCAATAACAAGTAGAATGAGCCATCCAGAAGAAGGAACAAAGGATTAGTGATGGATCCAGGCCCCATGAGGGAGTCCTGCTCCTGGCTGGGGGGAGGTGACAGATGCTCCAGGGAGCCAGTCTGGGTTCTCAGCAGAGCCTTTGCCTTGTCCCAAGGCCAAGGGGGCCGTGTAGTTCCCTGAGAGTCATTAACCTGCTTCACTTCACCCTGGTGAAGCTCAGCTGCTCTGCCTGCATCCCAAGGTTTTCCAAAGGCAGCTGGGGAGTGTTAGCAGAGCAAGCCCTGGCTGTCCTTTGTGTGTGTCTGCCTGTAATCATTTCTCTCTTCTGGAGTGTTTATTGACTGCAGATTTGGACTAAGAAATCCTCTCTATTGCTCTCCAGTGCAAGACCCAGAGCTGCAATGGCACTTTAATCCTCCCTCGAGCCATTTACTGTGGGTTGGAAGTTATTGCTGGGTTGAGTTTTGTAGGAAAGTAAGTGGTTCTTCTGGCTGGGTTTGGGAGTGCTGGCTGCTGCAGAGGCAGGAGGAATAAATCTTGCTGTCAGCAAGGCTCTTGGAGGGTTTAAAGGGGTTCAGGGTTCCATAGCCATCCTACAGGGTTTTGGTAGGCTATTCCTTGTTTTCAGTGGTCTTTACTGATGAGGAGAGCTGATTTCACTGGTTAGCTTAGATGAAGGTCGTATGCTTAAGAGCCAGATCAATTCTTAACTTTTTTCCTCTGCTCTGTCCCACAGGCAGAGGAATTGTTTGAAACCAGTAGTGAGGAGGAAGCTGGAGGCACAGATTCTGTCGTCGATGTTGAAGATCTTGGCAATATCATGGGTCACATGAAGAAAGCAAAGGTACTGCTGTTAGAGGGGGTGTGGAATGGTCAGGTCTTGGTCACTGAGCAGGTGGATTGATTAAAATGTTACTGGCTGGATTTGGATCTGTAGGGTTTGGTTAGAGGGAGAGTAAAATATGAACTATGGAAGAAGCTGTCCCAAAAAAGAACATCTTTGGAGGTGTGTTGGGTGTAGTCACAGACTGACTCTGACTTGCTCACCAAGCAAATGCTGCCGTGCTAATCTGTGATTTCCAGTCTGAGGGAAGATTTGTTTGCAGAGCTAACACTGGCTCTGGCTGTAAATCTCTGCCACGGAGATTCCCAGCCCAGTGCCTAAACACAGGTCCTGCTCCTGTACTGCCTGTGGGATGTCACTGAAGTGCAGGTGTGTCAGGACAGGGGACAAAGCTGCAGGTGCTGCAGGAGCACCCAGCTGCCAGAGCACCTTTGCCTTGCTCACTGCTGCCCTGGGGTGAGGTGCTGTGCTTCAGACACAGGGCCTGTCCCAAAGCCCCAGTTCCTGCTCCGTCCCAGGCTGTTGCTGGCTCTGTTCTCAGTGGCACTGGTGGTGTCCCTTTCCTGCAGCTGGGATGTGTCACACTCACCTCTGCTTTGCACACACAAAGGAGCAGGGACAGGGAGTAGCTGCAGGGCCTTGCTGCGCTCCCCGCTCTTTGCTGGCCGAGCAGTTGTTGGTCAGGGTGGGGAGGGGTGGTCTGTGATGTGCTCTCAGCCCATCTGCTGACCCTCTTCCCTCAGTGACCTTTGCAGAGTGCTGCCATTCTTTGTGCAGCCTTAAGCTGCTGTGCAAGCCCTTCTCACCAGACTGACTTCTCTGTAGTTACTCCGCCCTTCCCGTGGGTGCCTCTGCACTGTGGGCTTCTCGCAGCTCTTTCCCAAAATGGGGCCCTATTAGTTGCCTCGGCCATGAGTTTCTGGAGCATAACAGAGAAGGGAGAAGTTGCTGCCAGAGTCAGCTGGAGCTTTTTACAGATTGGTTACTAGGTTTAAGTATTGGTTTAGATTGAGATATGGAAGAAATTCTTCCCTGGGAGGGTGGGCAGGGCCTGGCACAGGGTGCCCAGAGCAGCTGGGGCTGCCCCTGGATCGCTGGCAGTGCCCAAGGCCAGGCTGGACACTGGGGCTTGGAGCAGCCTGGGACAGTGGGAGGTGTCCTTGCCCCTGGCAGGGGTGTGGAAGGAGATGATCTCTGAGGTCCCTTCCGATGCCAGCTGCTCTATGACCCTATGGAAATGTAACGGTGTCCTCAGTGGGCTGAGCTGAGCTGGCACTGCTGGGCCACCTGAGGCCAGGCTCACAGGAGGATGTGTGCTCAGAGGGCAGGAGCTTACAAGGGGAGCCCGGGGATCTCTGTTCCCCACCTTGGGGAGGGGAAGGAGGTAAATCAAGCACTTGCTGCTGTTTGCAACCAGCTCTGTGAGGAGAGGAGCCCCGGCGATGAGGCAAGACCGGCT
>NW_008238349.1:196384-214086 GCF_000691975.1 Corvus brachyrhynchos
GTGCCTTCCCTTCGGAGGGAGAAGGGACCGCAGTTCCTCACGGAACACGTCGTTCCTGTCTCCTCTCTCCTGCACTCGCCACTAGAGGTCAGCGGCCAAAAGGGAACCGTGTGTGCTGCGGCCGCTGCTCCGGGGCGGTGCTCGGGCCCTGCCCAAGCTCTGTGAAGAACTGGGCTTCGGGCTTTCACTGACCGCCAGAATACAGCAACGCCATGATCGAGGAGCAGTGTAATCCAGGAAAACCACACATCATAGTCCACTTTACAAACACAAAGCGAGCACAGCAATAAAATACGTCCTGCCGTTCACTGGAAGAAGTCAGTGCTGAGGTCAGCGTGGTGTGGGTTACAGACAGACAGGGAAAGTTCTCTGCTGTCTGTGCCTTTGGCTGGGGCAAGATCCAAACTCCTTTCTCCTCAGCCTCCCTGTTGCTCTGCTGGAGCAGGGAGAGGCCTGGGTGTTGGATGTGCTTTGTTCTGCAGTGACTGTGTCTCTGTGCAGATCAGATTCCTGTGGCTGTGACCCAAGTGCCACCCCTGATCAGAGGGGCAGCTGCTGTCTGAGCACAGACCCTCACCTAGAGCTGGAACTTGCAGGTGTTGATCCTTTGAGCCTTTTCCTGCAGGAGCTGGCAGAGTTGTTCAGCTGTGAGAGCTGAATGCTGCCCTCCTGCAAAGGATTAAATCCTGAGAGGGCAGGTGTTGGTGTGGGCCTGAGAGCTCATTCTGAGTGTGCATAAGTGCACCCCTGTTGAAGTCTCATCCCCTTTCTAGGCTCCGAGTCTGTGCACTGAGAGGTTTCCTGTGCCAGGTGAATCGTTCTCCCTTTGGCCATTTTAGCCATTTTGCCTCTCATGAAATGCTGAACTGTGTAAAATGAGTGTGACACTGTTGTTTCACCCTGAGGTGACCTGTTGTCCTGCAGGGATCCTTGCCCACACAGCCAAGTGCTCTGGGCTTTGGGATCTGAACTGGTCACACACAGGTGAGCAAGTCTGAGAGAAACTTGTGTATCTTCAGGGTTATATCACAGACAGTTCTTCCTGCTCAGAGTTCCTTGGGTTTGGAATGTGCCTGACACTTTCCAGCAGCAGTTCTGTGGGTGTCAGTGTTGGGTGTTCACCCCTCTGCCTATGGGGTGTAGAACAGCAAGTTCTGCCTTGTGCATTATAGTTAATTTGGAATGGATTTGGGTCCAGCTTTCATCTCTTCTGCATGAATTGCCTCTTGTGCAATTCACTAGCAGGTAAGACAGCTGTGCAGGCACAGAGAGTCAGAATTCCTTACTGTCCTGCCTTTTCTGGGATGGCAGAGTGAGGCTGTGGAGGTGAGGTGATCTAAGCAATGCTTGCTCACATCTCTGCAGGTGGTCTTAATTTAATTTTGCATCTGTCTTTTGTTGTTTGCATTGATGGAAATCAAGGCTGAGCTTTGTTTTACAGCTTTCTCCCCCATGTTCTGCAGGTTCAGTGCACTGTGTAAAGTATTGTCAAAGGGCTTGAAGCAGGTACTGGATTCTTGCATCACTTGGACCAGGCAGATGGATTCAGGAGTTCCAAGGGAATGCCAGAACCTCTCTACCTGGTTGAGTTACAGCTATTACAGACTCTGAGTTAGAGAAGAGATGGATTTTTAAAGGGCTGCTGGGTGTGAAGTTACACAATTCGTGGTGATGGTGCCTTCTGCACACTGAGCCCAAATTGACACAAGGTTGGGTATATAGTGGTAGTATATTCAAATTTATTACCTGGTGCCTGATACAGCAGCAATTTCCACGAGTTTACCAGATCCCATCGTATGTGCTGATGGTTTTTAGTGCATTTAAGCACTAGGTAGACTTTGGAGCTTTGCAGTTGTGGCACACTTTGCCTCTCCTCCAGAGTTCCTCCCCGATGTGGATTTATCAGGGAAAGTGGACTCTGACGGTGTTTGAGGCCTGCAAGGTGCCATTAATGACAGGGACAGTGGTTCTTGGTGTGGGTTATCTCTCCCAGCTGGGAGATCAGCTGAGAGGACAGATCCATCTACACCCATTCCCAGGGAACGGAATCACTTTATTAACCTTCATATTTATGAACTTCAGGCATGAGTAACAGCAATAATAATATCCTGATTCCCTATTTTGATGGATTTGCAAGCAATCAAATGAGCATATTTTGTTGACACAACTTTGAGATTAGTGCTCACGTTTCCTAAAACAAGCAGTGGGAGGATGCTGACAGGCTCATTTGCAATGTAAAGAGAGAGGGGCATGATTGGAACACACCAAGGAACCAAAGCCTACCCCAGGGTGTGTTCAGTGAGTTTGTGTCCCTCTGTATCCATCTGCTGCACGGGAGCTTTCCTGTCCCCTTTGCCACTGTAAATCCCTGGAAAGTCACCCTGTGTTAGCCATTTGTAAATCCCACCCCTTCCAACATTTCCTGGGAACCCTTGGAGTCTGGGGCTGCTGTGGAAGCCCAAACCTTGCAGCCCGGGCTGAAGAAACTCTTAAGGAAGCTGAGTTGGGTTGGAGTGGGGCAGTGGGCAATGAGGTATTTCAGGCCTAAGCCTTACAGACCAAGGGTCATGTGCAACTTTGTGCTACAGGTAGAAACTGTTTGAAGGAGGAGAGAATAGTCACTGATATTTTAACCAAATGGAATAAAATTTGTGTACGTAACTGTCAGTTAAAACTGATATGGACAGCCCCAAAAACTTCAGCTTTTAATGGGTGAAGGATTCCTTCATGAAAAACATGCCCTTACCTGCAGCAGCTGTTTCAGGGCTGGATTCCAACCTGTGCTACTCTGGCTCAGAATTCAATGTGTGCCTACGTTTTAAAATGAGCTTTAAGAAAAATAATTTAACTTCTTGGGGACTACTTCTATCATTAAGAGCAGGATTTGCCACAGGGACACTTCACCCTTCTCCTTTCCTGGGTTCAAATCTTTTTTCTCCAAACCCTGGCTAATGGAAAGGATTACAATTGCTAAATAAAATTACGAGAGATCTTGAGGCTTTTTCTGAGTAAGGCTTGTGAGTGATAAAAGAGGAAAAAAAAGCCCCAAAAATAATTTTAATGTAACCTTTGGCTGGACATTCAGTCTCTGACATGTGGTGTGGCAGTGGCTTCCTTGGTAAAGGCATTTGAGAGCTCTGAGTGTTTATTTGCAGCCTTTTCCTGACCACATCCTTTGGTGGAGATGGTCAGGACTGACCCTGAAGCAGCCCAGCCCTCCTGCTCACCATTTCTCACCAGCTTTCTGTTCCATTTCTCAGGTGGTTTGTTTTTTATTTTCCTGTGCATTTTTTAAGTTTCCTGCCTGTCTAATGACAGAGTTGGGCAGAATTCCCCAAATTCTACAGATCAATGCAGCAGAGCCCCTCTGCTCTGGAGCCAGGCTGGGAGAGCTGGGGGGGCTCACCTGGAGAGGAGAAGGCTCCAGGGAGAGCTCAGAGCCCCTTGCAGGGCCTGAAGGGGCTCCAGGAGAGCTGGAGAGGGACTGGGGACAAGGCATGGAGGGACAGGACCCAGGGAATGGCTTCCCAGTGCCAGAGGGCAGGGCTGGATGGGATCTTGGGAAGGAATTGTTCCCTGGGAGGGTGGGCAGGCCCTGGCACAGGGGGGCCAGAGCAGCTGGGGCTGCCCCTGGATCCCTGGCAGTGCCCAAGGCCAGGCTGGACATTGGGGCTGGGAGCAGCCTGGGACAGTGGGAGGTGTCCCTGCCCATGGCAGGGGTGGCACTGGATGGTCTTGAAGGTCCCTTCCAGCCCAAACCATTCTGGGATTCTGTGTTATTTTGAACACTTGAAAAATTGCTGTTGAAATGAAATGTTCTTTAGTCCTGAACTCCAAGGAAAACAAAGAAATGGAATGGAGAAGTCTTTACAGAGCCATTTAAAAAAGAATTTGCAAAGGATGGCAAGAGTGTGGAAGGATGTGTGCTGCCTGCTCTGTGTGAGAGAGTGGAAGAGACTGAATGGAAAATCTTACTGGTTTGAACTGGGGCATTTGGGAAACTTGTTAAACTGTGTTAACTTGGCTTCAGTTGGGATTTTTGAAGCACAGAAGAAAGAAATGTGAAAATATGGCTCAGTTTTCAAGTATAAGCAGCCACTTCTGGGTGGACACAGACACAGTGTTAGTTTTGACTCCTTTGGCTCCTTTGAAAATCAATCTTCCTGCCTTGTCCAAAGAGGTCTCCCAAATCAGACAAACCCTGGCAGGGCCCCTCAGCAGTGTGTGAGTTGGAGCTGTGCTTCAGCAGCACCTTGTAAAAGCTGCCCTACAGCAGAGCAGCTGCTGCAGCTCAGCACAACACTCTGCACCCCCTCTGCAGCCCTGCAGATGGATTGGAAAGTTGTGACCTGGGAGGTTTTTGTCCTCGAGGACTTGGGCTGATGTTGAACCTCCCAGAAGATGACGTTGGTGGGATCATGTTTCCCTCTGCATCTCACAGAAGATGCACGGTGCCCTTTCAGGCTGATTCACTTGGATGGCAGCAGAAGCTCCTGTCACTGCTTGTCTGCAGGACTTTGGGATGTAAAATGCTGCTGTAAATGTCCAAAAATCTCAGCACTGGCTTTTCGGACAAAAGGAAATGGAAAATTCCCCCTGTGAGGGTGGAGCTGCAGGTGTGTTTTCCTTCGTTTAGGTGGGAGCTGGGAGCTGCTGCCTCAGGGTAACAGCAGGGACCTTCTGTTATCCTACAGCATAGGGAGGGAGATGGGCTTCCACCTCCTTATTTAAAGCTCACAGGGGTTTCTCCTTCAGGAGAGAAAAGTCCTGCTTCTGAAGATGGGGGTTCTTTGGTTTTTTTTGGTATCAGTCACAACTTCTCAGGGACTTTCCCCATTTTGAAGGGAGTCTACAAGGAAGATGGAGAGGGCTGGAGGGACAGGACCCAGGGAATGGCTTCCCAGTGCCAGAGGGCAGGGCTGGATGGGATCTTGGGAAGGAATTGTTCCCTGGGAGGGTGGGCAGGCCCTGGCACAGGGTGCCCAGAGCAGCTGGGGCTGCCCCTGGATCCCTGGCAGTGCCCAAGGCCAGGCTGGACATTGGGGCTGGGAGCAGCCTGGGACAGTGGGAGGTGTCCCTGCCCATGGCTGGGGTGGCACTGGATGGGCTTTAAGGCCTCTCCCAATTCAATCCATTCCATGATTCTGTGACTTTGGGGCCACTTTTTGAGAGCACCTGCCCCAATTTTTCCTTCTGCCCCAGCCAGCTGATGTTTCAGTCATGGCCAGGTACTGCATTGCCCGTTCCCATCTCAGCTGTGCTGCTCTCAGCTCGTTGTGCTTCACTGGGCACTGCTGGGGTGGGTGTGTAGCCTGTGATTATGTAGACTCTGGCAGCTGTTTCTAATAAGATTCTCTGTCTGTTGGGCTGTTTGCAGGTTCACAGCTCGCTCACTCTGAGCTCCCAGTTCTCCTCTCTGCTGCAGGAGCTCCAGGCTGTCTCTGCTGGTGACTGACAGCAGCGAGGGCCAGGGTGCTGTGGGATTGACAGGGTGTTCATCCATGGGCTGAGCAAATTGCAGCTCTGTCTCTGTGTGCCACAGCTGAATTGTGACAGCCACAGCTGAATTGTGACAGCCACAGCTCTGTTGCTGCAGCAGGACAGTCCCCACATGCACCCTCTGCTCCTCTGCTTGTGTTCAGGGGTGTCATTGTGGACTGGGCTCCCTGTCCCCTTCTTCTCCGTGTGTTTTAGCCTGACAGGAAGGTTGTTTTGTCAGGAAAGGAGTGCCATTCCTGTGGGCAGCCTGGTGTCCCGTCGACTTCCCAAATCCCCACGGGTTCCTGCCAGTGGTGCCCCTGCCAGATGAGCTGAGCGAGGGGAGGAGCTGTCAGCACTGCTGGCTGTCCTGCTGCCCCTGGAGCATTGCTTCCAGAGCTCTGCTCCGTGACCTTTAACTCTCCATTCATGTAATTCATGAACTTCAACAGTTCATTCCCCAGCCCCTGGGGAAGTGTTGCTAATTCTTCTTGCTGCCAGGCAGCTTTTCCTGACAGCCCGGCCAGTGTTGCCCTCAGGGCTGTTCTGTTAGTGCTGGCTCCAGCCCTGGTGTGTTCTTGTTTGCTTAGTGCTTGTGCCTTTTATTTGGGAAAAGATCCTGGAGCCTGTAGATGGATGAGGCTGTAAATCTTGGCAAGGCCAGGGGTTCCCTTTCTCTGACCACTGGGAGGTTAACCACGGAAGAAGTTGAGTCATAATTGGGTGTAAATTTTTTTCTGACAGTAAAAGCTTTTGGGGGAGCTTTTTTCCCCTGCCATGGCACATTGGTAAATAGAGCCATGAGGCTAAAAGTGCTAAATTAAGTTAATTTAGGGAATCATAGAATGATTTGTGTTCGAAGGGACCTTAAAGCTCATCTTGTTCGTGGGCAAGGACACCTTCCCCTGTCCCAGGCTGCTCCAAGCCCCCTCCAGCCTGGCCTTGGGCACTTCCAGGGATGCAGCCACAGCTTCTCTGAGCACCCTGTGCCAGGGCCTCCCCACCCTCACAGGGAAGGATTTCTCCTTAATATCCAACCTTAATTTCCCCTCTGTCAGTTTGAACCTGTTATTCCTTGTCCTGTCCCTCCAGTTCCTGAGGCAGGGTCCCTCTCTGCCTTCCCTGGTCCCTCCAGACCCTGGAAGGTGCTGTGAGGTCTCCACACAACCTCCTCTTTCCCAGGCTGCACAGCCCCAGCTCTCCCAGCCTTTGTGTGGAGTTCTGGTGCCTTTTTTATTTTTCTCCCCCTGCACGATCAGTTTGAAGAGTGTTTGATGGATCAGGTGGGAAACACAGGGAGGTATCGGGCACCTGGACATCCTGGAGAGAGCACTTTGGAGAGGAGGACAAGTGGCAGTGGCACATCCTGGTGGTGACCTTTGGGGTGGCTGTGGCTGAGTTTGGAAGGCAGGTTTGGAGGAAGCCCTTTGAAACACTGGCACTGGGATTTGTCCTGAGGCAGGGAATGCTGAGGCCCTCACTTGTGTCAGGGGCTCTTGGTCCATGGAAGTTGTGTTTTCCTTGCCTTGGGAATGTGCTGCCTCTGCTTGTTGTTTTGCCTGTGTGAGAGAGAAAGGGAAGGGATTCCTTTTCCCTTCAGCTGCAGAGCAGGGGATCAAACCTGAGGTTCAGCTGCCTTTTTTCAGAACCAAACCCCTCCGGCCTGCAGTGGAGCTGTGCTGAGCCTTCCAAGGAATTGGGGTGTATCCAGAGGTTTTCCTCATCTCTGGGCTCACTCCTTTGTGAGCTGCAGGTCCAGTTTTTGGCAGTGAAGTATTTCAAGGCCCTGAAAAGCTGGCTCTTGTCACTGCTTGCTTGATTTGCTATGGAAAGACAGTGATTTGCCTTGGATTTACTGCAGGGCTTTCTGCTAAATCACCACAACTGGAGACGTTTGCTCTGTGTAAAGTTAACTTTGTTCTCTCCTCACCAACCCTAAATAACAGATTTGAAAGGTTTATTAAGCAAATAAGTAAAAATCCCTGTGCAGTGAATGCCATTTCCCACCAGGAGCGCGTGAAGCCAATCCCCTGCCGAAGTGAACAGGTCGGGGATTGCAGGGCAGGGAGAAACAAAGCATTGTTTTGTTTAAGGCTCTCACATCAGGATGTGGGCAGGGAAAATTATGATCCTCTCAGTGAAGGGAAAATGATCATTGAACTGTATTTGTGCCCTGCCAGGATGGAATTGGGATGTTGTTCCATTCAGGTGCTGCAGTGGCGGTGAGGTAGAAAGGCAAATACTCTCCATGCAGAAGGACTTGTCTGTGTTTGAAGGCTCTCTTGGATGGGGTGTCTCATTTAGAATTAGATCAAAGGCTGCATTTTTAATATTAGGATGTCCTCCATAATGGAGATTTAGTTCTTCTGGGAGGATTGACCTGGCCTGAGCTGGTAGAGCACAGGCCAGGAGGTGTCCACGCTGAAATCCTGCTTAGGACTTTGAGGGGCTCCAAGTCACAGGATCAGGGAGTGATTTGAGTGGGAAGGGACCCTAAAGCTCCTCCAGTTCCACTCCCCTGCCATGGGCAGGGCCACCATCCTCTGGCCCAGGTCTCAGTCTGTGCTAAGGCCTGGTTCTGGGTTAAGTGATGGCTTGTGGCAGAGCAAACTCTTTATTTAACACTTGGAAGATGAAGACTTCATCTGTTATCTCCTTCCTTCCTTATGCATGAAGCTTTCCCAGCAATATTAATATTTTACTGTTGAAGAGTCTTGCTGATAAATTAAGATCAAGGCTCAAGAAATGAGCTTTAAAACCCACTAAATGGCAATTAATTATTAGATGTAGGCTTCCAGGGGAGTTTTGATGTGTTACAGAAATCAATGAAGTCCTGCCTAGAAGCTCAGGAAGCTGAGTGGAAGGAAGTGCAGGATGGATACAGCTTTCTCCTTCAGAAAGGACCATGTTGTGGTACTGCTTGTTGAAAAATACATTTCTGAACAACATCCCTGAGACTGTGAGCACAATTTGATCCAAAATGAGTAGGGACAGTAATAATGTGTCCCTAAATGTTTCACTCTCCTATTTCCTTCTCAGATGTTTATTAGGAGCTCTGTTTTGCCCTTGAACCTCTGTGTGTGTGGGTTTTAATATTGAAATTCATTTTTCTTTGGAGGCACCTTTCATTCTCTGAAGTGTTGCTCAGGTGCAGAAGCAGTCTGTTTGCATGCAGGAGCAGCCAGATTCCTCTCCCTGTTTGTGATGAGCAGTTTGGCAAGTCAGGAGCACTGGTTTCCTTAGTGATGCTGACAGTTGGTGGGGAGACTCAAACTGGAGGTATTTCCATTATCTTTTCCATGGCTTTGGCACAAAAGAGGCTTGGATGTGAAATAGACTGTCAAGACAAAATGTCCTCTGCTGGTTTTTGTTTGTTGTTTATCCATAACTCCTTCAATAAAAGCCATAAAGGACTGACAGATTACAAGTTGCATGAAATACCCAAGTAATTATTTCCACTTTGATGCTTCTTTGTGCAGACATGAAACAATAAACACCCATAAAGTCTCAGCAGTGACACTTGCACAGCAGGGGAGTCACTGCTTGTTACGTGCCAGGGTTTGCTGCTCGTGCTTATGACTTTATCCCGGTATCTGACACTCCTGCCCGGGGCTTAGCTGTGTGTGGAAAGCAGCTGGAAGCCAGACTTGCATGGGCTTCTGCTGGAGCTGGCTGTGGGAAGGGCTGCAGCCTTTTCCTGCAGGCCTGTGGTGTGGCTGAATTTTGGTGGTGCAGGTGGCTGCTGCCTCAGGGGCCTCGTGCAGAGCTCTGCAGGCTCCTGGGGGCTCTCCCCTGAGCTCTCCCAAGCAGTGCCACCCCAGGCACACGCTGGTTTGGTCATTGTGAGGTTATTGTGCACTCGTGAAACACTTGGCCTGAAAACCTGGAGTCACTCTTGGATGAGTTTTCACACCCTGCTCGTTAAAATATCCTTGGGCATTTTATTGCTGTGTCAGTGGGACAAATCTCGTGTGCTGTAGGGCTTTTCTTTTCCAGTTTACTGTCCTAAGTTGCTGATGGGAAGAGGGATGAAATGCAGGCTTACCCAGAGGCCGGAATTGCAGTGTGGGCACTCACCCCAGTGCAGTCCAGCAGGTGTGGCTGTGCCCGTGTTTGGAGTGATGCCTGCTGCTAACTGGCTGTAATTCCCTGTCTTCAAACAGAGAGAGCGGGAGCTGGAGGAAGGAGCTGCTGGAACGGGGAGGAAGGAGGAGGCTGAGAGGAGAGAGATGATCACCCCGGCCCTGAGGGAGGCACTCACAAAGCAAGGTGAGGCTCTGCCCGGAGCAGCTGGGCACAGCTCAGAGCCTTGGTGCTGGATTTGAGCAGAGCAGTGGCAGGAGCTCTGTGTGTGTGAGGGGCTGCCCTGGGCCCTCCTGGCAGGCCTGAAGCACAGACAGGACACACGGAGTGGCTGGGGCTGGATGGGCCCTCAGGAGATCACCCAGTCCAACAGCGCCAAGGCAGGTGGCACAGGGGTGTGTCCAGGTGGGTTTGGGATGTGGCCGTGGAGGGAGACTCCGGGCCTGCTCTGGGCAGCTCTTCCAGAGCTCTGCCACTCTGTGGGAAGAGGTTCTTCCTCTGTGGAGGTGGAATTTGTTGTGGTTCAGTTCATGGCCATTGCTCCTCATCCTGTCCCTGGGCACCACTGACCAGAGCCTGGCACCGTCCTCTGACACCCCCAGGGATAGTTTATGGATTGATGGGATCCCTCTCAGCCTTCCCTTATCCAGACTGACCAGGCCCAGCTCCCACAGTCTCTCCCCACCAGGGAGATTCTCCAGACCCCAAATCATCCTTGTGGCTTCCATTGGACCCTCTCCAGTAGCTCCTGGTCTTTCTTGAGCTGTGGAGCCCAGAGCTGGACACAGCACTGCAGAGGTGCCTCACTGGGCTCAGCAGTGGGGCAGGATCACTCCCTGACCTGCTGGGAATGCTCTTCCTGATGCCCCCAGGATCCCAGTGGCCCTCCTGGTCCCCAGGACACTCTGCTGGCTCCTGGGCAGCTCCTCATGCAGTGCCTGGAGCTCCCAGGGTTTGATGTATCTGCTGGGGCAGCTCGAGACAGATGCCAATGGTCCCACAGTCCCGAGCTCCCACAGTGTAGGTTTTTCAGAGAATATTTAAAGATCAGCTTTGCATTTGTTTTGCATCTCAGTCCCTTGCTTTTATCTCAGTTTCAAACTCTGATTTGTTGCTGAAACTCTGTTTCCAGAAGAGGAAGTAATTCAAACTAATTTTAACCATCCACTGGATGTTGAGATCAGCAGCTCTCCAATGAGAGCAGTTGGAGTGGATTTAATGTCTTCTTTTAAAGCCAAGGACCAGCATGAGGAGAGCCAGACTGAGCCCTGCAGTTCAGGAGCCTCAGCTGGGAGTGGCAGAGCCAGGAGAAGGCTGATGGGAGCTTCCTTTTGCTGCTCACATGGAGACTAAAGGGAGTTTAGTCTGATTTCTTTTCTCTCTAAGGATGGAGTGTGCTTGGTTTGCTTGCTAAATCAGGGTTATAGTGGAATTGCTAAGGTTGGAAAGGTCTTTAAGGTCATCAAGCTCAGCCATCAACCCAACACCACCCCCATGTTCAACACTAAACCGTGACCTCAGGTGCCACATCCTCACATTTATTCATCACTTCCAAGGATGGGCATTCCCCCACTGCCCTGGGCATCTCTCCTGAGGCTGCTGAGAACGCCCCTGTGTCACTGAGAGCTGAACTCTGGAGCCCTGGCCTGTCCTGGGCGAGTCCAGCCCCCCAGCACTGCTGCTCCCAGGGGCTCGGCTGCTCTGTGGCCTGAGCTCTGCTGGTGCCTGCAGTGTTCTGCCCACCAGTGGCTGACAGCTTTGGTCACTGGCTCTCCATCAGCCTTGGCACTGCTGGGAAGCAAAGAGCCATTCTTGAACGTTGTGGTTGGAAGGAATGACCCAAAAAAGGCTCAGCCAGGAGTGGCCGAGACTTCGCCTTCTCCTCGTGTCCCTCAGGGAGCTGCTGCTGGCTGGGAGCAGGGCAGGCCTGGGATCAATCCACCTGTTCAGCCTCAGTCCTGCAGGCTGTGGTATGGTGGCAGCTACTTTGGTTTTGTTTGTCATGTATCTGAGTGTATTTTATTTCTATTTTACTTAGTTTTGGGTTTAAGGTGGCAGCCTTTTGTTTTTAGTTACTAAAATGAATGAATTCTGAGCTACTGAATGAAGCAGGGGAGTGGGGCAGGGCTCTGTGCTGGCCCTGTGCCCGGTGTGGTGGCTGGAGCATTTCCCCAGCTCAGTCTCACCACTCCCTGCTGGTTTGGGTTTGGGGTGGCAATGGAACTGTGCTTTTGTACAAAGTGGCCATTTGAAAATGAAAGCAGTGCTGGAGGGAAGGTCACCTTCCTACCGTAATTTTTTTGACACAAAGAAGGCTCCCCAGAGAGCTCTGATTGCCTCGTGGTACTCTAGGGACAGGAGTTCATTACCCAGGTAAGTGGGTCTGTGTTTCTCCCTTCCTGCAGTGCTCAGGGTAGCGCTGGTGCTGCAGCCACTGGTAGGATCTGCTCACATAACTCTGCACTTTGGCAGACTCTAAACTGTTGTGTCCTTACAGCCCAGCTGCCTCTCCCAGCTCTCCCTCCTCTGCTGCTCACCAAGATCTTCAGTGGTCACTCAGCTGTGAAAAAGAGATGCTGCATTATTTTTTTTTATGTCATATAACATTTTTTCCTGTAAATAACACTCCAGGAAGGCTTTTATTTTTGTAGCCACAAAACAATTCCCTTCTTCCCTCAGCATCACTCTCCCTAAAATAACGAGTGCAGTATAGTCAAAAGATTGTCTCATTTATTTTGCACCAACTGGTTGCTCTGGGTGGAAGCTCAGTGTCTTTTCAAGAGTATCCCTGAGGGCATAATTAGCCCAAGAGAAGGAAAATGAGTATTAGTGGTTCACGAGAGAGCTGTTCTTTGATGCTGCAGTTGCATAACAGAGGTTTTCCTTGGAGCAGCATCTCCTCAGACCATTGTGGTGCTCACTGTGGATTCACCTTCAAAGCAGTTTACCTTCGTGGAGATAAAGGGAATAGTGCTTAAGCAAAGGTTTCTATTTTAGCCCTGGCATTGAATTTTGGCTAAATTTAGCCTCCCCCTTGGATTGCAGAGGTGTGAGCCCTTGGAGCTGCCTGCTTGCAGCTACCTTGATAACAGGTACTCAGCAATAGCTGCTTTTGAAAGTTGAAGCCAGAGACAACATGATTCCAATTCCATCAGTGCCCAGCCCTGCCTAAACCACCAACCCAGCCCTGAGGCTTTGGTGAGTACCCAGTGCCCGGGGGAGAGGCTGGCAGTGTTGTGTGGTGGCTTTGCAGCGCTCCTGTTGGTGCTTCAGTCGTTTGTGTGTTCAGGCAGCCTGAAATGAATGAAATAAACCGAAAATAGGAACGAACTTTCCATGTTCACATTTCCTGTGGTGCTCAGTGAACACAGCCCAATTTCACGTTGCTTTTCAGGGTTGCTCATAGATTGTTGGCACAAATCCTTTCTGGGCTGAAAGTTGCTTTTGCTTGGCCTCGGTGCCAGGAGGATTTGGTACAGCGTGAAGGACTCGTGAGCCTTTCCAGTGTTCCTGATTTCTCAGGAAGTGCATTTAAATCCTTGGTGAGCTTTAGAGGGAGTCCCAAGCTGCTGTATCAATAGGAAAGGTGGAAGTAGAAGAACACACTGGAGTTTTCTTTTTCTGTAAAACAAACAAAGAAACCAAAACACCCTTCTGTGTGTCAGGGAGGGTCAGGTTGGGTATTAGGGAAAGGTTCTTCCCCCAGAGGGTGCTGGGCATTGCCCAGGCTCCCCAGGGAATGGGCACGGCCCCGAGGCTGCCAGAGCTCCAGGAGCTCCCAGGGATGCCCAGGGTGGGGTTGTTGGGGTGTCTGTGCAGGGCCAGGGGCTGCGCTGGCTGCTCCCTGGGGGTCCCTTCCAGTCAGGCTGTTCCATGACTCAGTGGCTGACCATGACTTTGTGCTCTGCTGGGGTTGGTGCCATTGTTAGTCATGGCTGCTCCTGGGTTTGCCAAATGTTTTATTGATGCTGATGGTCAGACTGAAGCCAAACATCCTGCTGGATGCTGGCAGCTGGGAGAGGGATTGATCACTGCCCTGCCTGCCTGAGCTGTTCAGAGCTCAGACGTGATGTGTCTGTTCCAGCCACCTCCATCAGCCCTGCCCCTCCACAGGGGTTGTTCAGCAGCCCCAGGTGGGCTCTGATGCGCTTCCCTCCACGGGGCAGGGGTGGAACAGGAGCAGTGAACCCAAAGCCCTGAGAGCTGAGTATTGGCTGAGGAGGCTCCAAGGGGGAATGGCTTCCCAGTGCCAGAGGGCAGGGCTGGATGGGATCTTGGGAAGGAATTGTTCCCTGGGAGGGTGGGCAGGCCCTGGCACAGGGTGCCCAGAGCAGCTGGGGCTGCCCCTGGATCCCTGGCAGTGCCCAAGGCCAGGCTGGACATTGGGGCTTGGAGCAGCCTGGGACAGTGGGAGGTGTCCCTGCCCATGGCAGGGGTGGCACTGGGTGGGCTTTAGGTCCCTTCAGACCAGACCATCCATGATTCTGTGATTTCTGAAGCTGCTCACACTGTGTTTCTGCCATGCTCTCTGCTCTCTCATGCTGCAACAGGACCAAACAAATCCCTGCTCTCCCTGCCTGGCAGCACAGTGGCAATGGGTTAATGATGACCCCACTGACATTGGATAAATCATTCTGTCCCACAAGGCCAGTTTTGCTGCAGTCCAGTTGGTTCTGTCCTTCCTGGTTAAGGAAAGCTACAATTTAGCCCCAGGGTGGCCAGGACACCTCTATTTTATGTGTCTCCAAAGACAAGTGGTGCATTAAGAGACAGCTCTTATCTGAAATAGTCTGGGCTGCTGCAGCAGCCGCTTAAACTGTTGTGCTCTGACTTACTGCTGCAGCTAAAGCTGTGCTTTGGCCTGGGGTTTTCAGCGGGGAAGGGCAGGCAAGAGGCTGATTGCAGAAAATACTGGAGGCTGGGCTTTTCAGGTGCTCACCAACCTGGAGCTGAGGTTTCTAAAAGCATTTGGTGGCTGTTGCTGGCCCTTCTTGGGCTGAGGTTCCCAGTGCCTGCAGCTCTTGTGCCCAGCTCAGCCTGGCTCTCTGTGCTGAGCCTTGGCAGTGTCCAGCATGTGGAAATGGGATCCCAAGCCGTTGCACAGACCTGGTGCTGGGTGCTTTGCGGGCCCTGTGCTCCAGGGTTTGGGATCTGGCAGGCTTTGGGAGGAGCTGTTCAACTCCAGGTGGCACTAGCGGCTCACAGCTGGCTCAGGGGCTGGTGACGCTGGTGCAGTCCCAGGAATGTGCCACAGAAATCAAACACCGGCCGTGGGGAGATTAAAAATTACTTTGCTAACTAACAAATTACTCTGGGTGAGCAGAATAAATCCAGTGACCCAACCCAGGCACAGAGAAGGCTCCTAGACTTGATCAATTCCTTAGGAAATGCCTGTAAATAAAGGGCAAAGAGCCAGGTGAAAGGAAGGAGTCCAGGCAGCAGAAGATGCTCAAGTCCCTTTGTGTGAGAGCTGCCAGGAGCTGGTGGAGAGCTGACTGCAATTCTGATGTGCTGGCACAGCTGAAGCACCTGATCAGGAGCAGAGATGGGGAGAATCAGGTTTGGGGGGCTGATTCTTCTCTCACCTGTTACCAGAGCTGGTAGAATTACCCCATGTGAAATGGATGAAAATAAACACATCTATATTTGAAGTGCACCTTTTTTTTTGGTTTGTTTTAGATTTTGGCAGGGCTTGGGAGAGTGTTGGGCTTTGAAATTAAGTCTAAGCTGGAACAAAGTACAGGATATGTTCAGGCAAGGATAAAATTTGCTTTCCTTTCTTTGTAACGTGACACTCGCCCCACACAAGGGGACAGTTGGGACAAATGGAAATGTGGAGAAGGGAATGTGCCCTGAATGACTGAAAAGTGTCTCAGGAAAACAAAACAGAAAAGAGATGCAGCTCCTAGCAGTCTGTAGTTCTGTCTGGTACCTTTTGGGTTTGTTCTGGGTGCTTGAGGAGGAGCCTTGTGCAGGTGGTACCTTCCCTTCCAGCCTTCAGCCAGAGCTGACCCTGAGTACAGCTCTTAGAAAGGCCAAGTTCTCGCAGATTTCTTGAATTTTCCTGTGAATAAAGAATCCCAGAATCCCAGACTGGTTTGGATTGGGAGAGACCTTAAAGCCCATCCAGTGCCACCCCTGCCATGGGCAGGGACACCTCCCACCATCCCAGGATGCTCCAAACCCCGTCCGACCTGGCCTTGGGCACTTTCAGGGATGGGAAAACATCGTGAAAGACCTCGTTTTCATTCTAATCTATAACACTTCCAGGTTGACCTTTGAGGTCCCTTCCAACCCAAACCATTCTATGGTCCCTTTTTGGGAGAGGGGGAGGGGCTGTTTTCCCCTTGGGATGGCAAAGCTGGTGTAGGAGTTGGTGAAGGAGCTGGGGCTGAGGGATGAACAACCCTTCCTCCAGCTCTCCTTGGGTCAGAGGAGGTGTCAGGAACCTGCAGGCATTTGGGGGATGGATGTTTTGGGGTGAGCTGCCATGCTGGCAACACCCACGGCCCCCCTTCCCTAAGCCACGCTTGGCTGATGCTGCTGGAGGTCACCAGTGGGACGCACTCGTGGCAAGCAAGGGAATGCTGTGGCCTGGGGGTGCTTTTGGACAAAGGGGACAGATACAGGAGGCTCTGCTGCTGCTGCTTTTTGTCTGGGGTTGATGCAGGTGAGAGTATCAGGGGTCTCCGAGGCTGTTCTGTCAAAGGCATCATAGCCTTTGGATATGGGAGGTTTTATACTCCTGTGCTTCTGAGGGAAGGGTGCTCTTGGACTAAAAGAGACATCTGGAAAAGCCAGGTTTTGAGAATCCTTTAGGTCTCTTATGATCAGCTGTTGAGGCTGGAATTTGTTGTAGCTCCTGGCATTCCCACCCCTGAAGTTTGCCAGTCGCATTTTCCTGGATCTAGGCTGGCTCTGGGTTGCCTGTGCAGCAGCTGGATCCCTTTCACTGCCCCCAGGAGGCTTTTACTGTGTCTTAAAAGTGTTCAAGATACTAATTTTGTGTCCAGTGAGATGGATCTGAGGCAGCTGAGAGGCCAAACTTCCCATCCCTTTGGGAGGGACAGGGTTTGTGCTAACAAAGGACAGTCTGCAATCCCTGCTCCTGTCCCCACTCCTGCTTTGGGCTCATGGGAGAAATCCTTCTCCAGTCACGAGCCCTTTGTACTTTTTAAAAGTCTTTCTTCAAACAAGGAGAGAATGTAAAATAGGTCTTGGTGGACTTGGCAGGAATTTCTTCAAGGTTGAGCAGTTCTAGGAATGAACCTGGAGGTTTCTCTTGTTGTGCTTGGGCAATCTGAAAAATTCCACTTCCCAGAGTCCCATTCTTTCTAGATTTGTATAAAACGCTGATATAATCTGAACACCAATGGCATTTCTTGGTGTATTATTATTGTTATTATTATTATTATTATTGATTTTCAAGTACTCTTTCGGGTGGTGGCTCAAGCACAGCAGTTGTGTTCCAATGTGGAAAATGGTCCCTTAAAGGTGGTGGGGATGGGTCCTGCTGTGTCACCACCTCCAGCTCTGGCCCTGTTAAACTGCAGTCCTTCAGAACCACAGGAAACGGGGAATTTCTTCCCTGTAAACCTTCTGCTGGTGTGAGACTGCCCTGAGCTGCAGCTCTAGCAGATAATCACAGAGGCTTCTGTTCCAGGAGAGTGCTGGATAGCCCGGCACAGCGGTGCCAGCTGTGCTGTGCTCCCCTCAGAGCAGCCCTGCAGAGGCCAGCAGAGTTCCTGAGGCACAGTGTGGCCTCGGAGAGGCCTTCCCAAGCTCCCGGCGCCTGCACTCCTGGACAAGGATGGCTGGGTCTGCTCCTTGTGAGTTTTGGAGCTTTGTCAACCACTGATCTCCTCCATTCTTCCAGAACTGAATCTTTTGCTTTGGGATTTCAAAGTCTTGGGTCAAAGCAAACTTTTGGTGGTGCAGAGATCTGAACTGGGAGGTGTCATCCAGGCAGTGCCTGTCCCCTGTGCTGCCACTGCTGGGGCACCTCCAGGCCCAGGACAACACAGACCCTGAGGGGCTGGAGCGTGTCCAGGGCAGGGAAGGGAGCTGGGAAGGGGCTGGAGCCCCAGGAGCGGCTGAGGGAGCTGGAAAGGGGCTCAGGCTGGAGCAAAGGAGGCTCAGGG
>NW_008238349.1:214356-215924 GCF_000691975.1 Corvus brachyrhynchos
ATTTCCCCATGGAAAGGGTGCTCAGGCCTTGGCAGGGGCTGCCCAGGGAGGTTTGGAGTCCCCGTGCCTGGAGGTGGCACTGAGTACCCTGGGCTGGGGACAAGGTGGGCATTGGGCACAGGGTGGACTCGATGGCCTTGGAGGGATTTTCCAGCCTCAGGGATTCTGTGTCTGTGGGATTTGTTCTGGACATTTTGCCACCTGGGGATAGTCAGCAATCCTTGAAGGCTGCTCAGCATGGCTCTGAGAGGAGCTGTTCAGAGTGTGCAGGTAGCGTGACACAGCTCCTGATAGGGACAGCTGTGCTTGTAGAAATTCAGCTGATCTGCTCTGCTCTCAGAAATAACAGAATTGCTCAGTTGTGGACATAATTCATCCCCATCCAGGAGCCTGGAAAGACTGGATGTGGCACTAGTAAATTGGCAAACCACGCCCAGAGCACCTGGATGTCCTGGAATGTGCCCTGGGAATACAGACAGCGTTACAGTCTCCTGGCTCGGTGCTGAGAGCTCAGCTGGGTCCCTCCGTGAATTCTCGGAGTTTCAGAGAAAGGACTTTTAAACTCTTATTTCCAGGCTGGAGTGGAAATGCTGCAATGTGGTTCCAAAGAGCTGAGCACAGTCTTGCCCCAGCCTCTGGAGCAATCAGGAGCTGTGACTTTGGCCGTCTCTCCAGTTCCAATCCCTCTGTGCTCTATTAAACTCCAGTTGGCCTGTCAGGGTGAGCAATCACCACATGTTTCCCAGCCTGGTGTTGCTGCCTGATAACACTCCTTTCACCCCAAAGGTTGTTTAAAAGCTTAATTCACGTCCATAAAAGTGACACTTAATTTCAGTGAAGTTTGGCAAGCTTCTAGGTCATCTAAAATTTATCATCTAGAGCAGGATCAACTCATACCCAGCCTTCAGATGAGATGTTCTTGTCCTTTCATCAGGAGCTGAGCTGATTACTGTGAGCCTGCTTATAATTGAAGGAATCCTTTGCATATTAGACTGTGGAAATAACAAATAGATTGGTTTGTTCAGCTTCAGTGTCTGAAGGTACACAGGGATGGGGAGCAGCAGGTCCATCCAAACACTGGATCCAAATACCCACTTAGAGTTATTGCTCACGGGTCCCAGCCCTTCAGAGCAAAGGAGGGAATGTGGAGTCCTGGCTCCACAGCTCCAGACTTGGGGCCATCAGGAGGATTGGATTCAAGCACCATTGGCCTTGGCAAAGCCACAGGGACGTTGTGGCAAAGCTGATGGAAGAGTGGAGCTGGCCTGAGCTTCCAGAAGGGAGGCTCAGCAGGAGCTGCAGTGAGGGAACAGGGCTGGAGACCCCCAGGCTGGCTTTGATCACAGTTTTTCACGTTGTTTGGAACTTTGCAGTAAGGACGTGCCTGTCCTCCTGGCACTGCTGAGGTCACACCCCAATCCTGGGGTCGCATTTGGGCCCTCACTACAGAGGGACCCTGAGGGGCTGGAGCGTGTCCAGGGCAGGGAACGGAGCTGGGAAGGGGCTGGAGCCCCAGGAGCGGCTGAGGGAGCTGGGAAGGGGCTCAGGCCGGAGCGAAGGAGGCACAG
>NW_008238349.1:216036-221527 GCF_000691975.1 Corvus brachyrhynchos
AGGCTCAGGGTGGGCAGCAGCATGAATTTCTTCACTGAAAGGGCTGCCCAGCCCTGGCACAGCTGCCCAGGGCAGGGCTGAGTCCCCGTCCCTGGAGGGGTTTAACAGCCCTGTGGATGTGGCACCTGGGGAGAAGGGTCAGTACTGGGGAGTGGTTGGGCTCGATGATCTCAGAGGGATTTTCCAGCCAGAACAGTTCTGTGATTCTGGGACACTCCCAGTTTGTTGCTTAACCTTTTGTGCTTTCTTTTAGCCCAAACTGCTCTGCTGCCTCGTTCCCAGCAGTGCAGCCAGTGCTGAAGGAAGGCTGTGCAGTGCTGTAGAGTCTCTGCTCACCTGCAGCTGGGGTGGAAAACGTGTCCAGCCTTGGTCTCTGGCATTTTCTCTCATTCCCAAGTGTCAAAAGCATGGCATGGCCAGCATGCAGTGCTGGGTGACCACACCTTCTCCCAGGTCCCCACACGGTGAAGGACCCCAGTTCTGTGGCTTCAGGAGTTCTGCTGGTCCCTCCTGTCACCACAGCAGGGACTGCTGGCAGCCACAGGGATGAGTAACCCCCTTCCCATCCCCAGAGCTGGCTGGAGTTTGTAAGACTGTTCTGATGTTGAACATGTGCGGTTTTCTTGGCCTTTGAAGGAAGCTGTGGGTGCTCCACATGGTGGAAGTTGATTTAAGGAACTTAAGAGAAAATGCTGGAGCTCTGGAGCCTGGCACCTTGCTCAGTTTAGCTGCTTGCTCTCTTCCCTCAGACAGCTCAGTAGCAGATCTGGGTGGGCATGTCCTCTTTCCTATGTAATTTTTCTCCAAAACCCATTTGAAAGCAGCCGTTCTACTGCTGCTGACAAGTGGTCTGGGAGAGAATAATCTTATATGAATGCTGCTGCTGGATTTGGAGAAATGGGAAGAATAAGGCTTGGGCTGTACTGTGTGACAGCAGCAGAGTGTGCCTTGGACATCTGTTAGAGGAGGAAGAATGCAGCACCTTTTCAGCTCTCAGCCACAAATCCTCTAAGGACACACATTTAGCAGGGCAGGGAGGTCTCAGCTGAGATTAGACCTTGCTGGACAAGCTGTTTGCAACGGAGAGCTGCAGGAAGGCAGGACAGAGCCACGGCAGGGAGATGTTGGGTTCCAGCCATGGCCAGCTGTGTGTGTGTGGCTGTGCCCCTGGGGCTGCCCCAGGATCTGCTGGGTCTCAGCCAGTCGGAGGTACAGGTGTCCCCAAGACTGCATGTGGCTCTGGGGACTGTCTTGGAAGGGCTGTCACAGAATCCCAGGATGGTTTGGGCAGCAAGGGACCTTAAAGGGACAGGGCAGAGACACCTCCCACTGTCCCAGGCTGCTCCCAGCCCCAATGTCCAGCCTGGCCTTGGCCACTGCCAGGGATCCAGGGGCAGCCCCAGCTGCTCTGGGCACCCTGTGCCAGGGCCTGCCCACCCTCCCAGGGAACAATTCCTTCCCAAGATCCCATCCAGCCCTGCCCTCTGGCACTGGGAAGCCATTCCCTGTGTCCTGTCCCTCCAGCCCTTGTCCAAAGTCCCTCTCCAGCCTCCCTGCAGCAGAGGTCACTCTGCCTGTACATTCCAGCGTGAGGAGATGGATCAAACACATCAGGTGGAGTGGGAAGAGAGCCTGAGCAGGTCCCTGCTGGGTGTGAGTGGCAGGAGCAGGGCACTGTCTGATTCCCTGTTAGCCCTGTCTGTGTGCACACAGTTGAGTTTCTGCATCTGCAGCTGGTGTGGCATCTGCTGCTGCTGTAGTTCCTGGCTGGCTCGCTCGGTGTCCTTGCAGCTGTGGGGACTTTGGGATGCAGTTGCTCTCGCTGGGACCGTGCTGTGCCAGAGCTGCTCAGGGACAAATGAGCAGGGCAGGGCAGGGCAGTGCTGCTGCTGCTGCTGCTCTGTGGAGGAGCTGAAGGCCAGTTTGCTGAGCTGAAGGCTTTTCTCCTGTTAAGTTTGTGCTGGTTGGCAGGAAGAAGACTTGATAGCTGAAATGTGATATTTTTCCTTCCCTTGAAAGCGTTAATAAGAGCAGCAGCCTGCAGTTGGCAGCTGAGATGTGCTGAGTGTGGGGACAGCCAGGCCAGTGACATACGAACCCCACTGTGAGGGACACGGTGAGGCGTCTCAAATCCCTCTTATTTTTATGCTGATTTGGAGGGACTTTTAATCCTTCAGACATATTGGCCTCTAAGCACTTTTCTCAAGGAGGAATGAATATAACCCCACTCGAGCAGGTTGGGTAATAATAGCACTTAGTGCTTAAAGAACGTTGTGCAATTAATCCTCCTGGACCCATTGGAATGGAATTGTGTTGATCTTGGCTGGGAACAGGGAGGTGATCTGAGCTCAGCCTTCATCTGGGCGTGGAGGAGCAGCTCCCTCACCGTGGCTGCCCCAGAAGCAGTGGGGTGGAGCTGGTGAGGCCCAGGTGGGGTTCAGGCTGAGCCCTGCTTGTGTTCCCCTCCTGTGCCCTCCCAGCTGCACTGGGAATCAGCTCCTGTCCTCCAGGCTGGACAGGGATCCTGGGTTCTGGGGTAGGAGGCTGTTCTGGGGTCATGGCTTGGGGCCAGGGAGATGCTTCCAGTTCCCTGTCCTGCTCCTTGGGGTCTGGGAGCTGTCCCACAGCCTGGGTTGGACAGGCTCTGCCATCTTCTCCATGCAGGAGTGTCCTGGGCACCCTGATTCAAACCAGACTCAGCAGCATCGATAAATGTCCCACGAGAAGAAAGCATTTCCAGCTGGCTGAAGTCCCTGTGGTGGCACCTTGGGGCCAGTGGGGAAGAGCAGCATTGGGCCCATGGTGTTAATCATTGTAGGTACCAACTGGTATGTTTAGTGGATCACTTCTTGCAGGCTAAACTCAATTGTTTGATGATTTTTGCTTTGTTTTCAGGTTATAAACTCATTGGGAGCCATTCTGGGGTGAAGCTCTGCCGATGGACAAAGGTATGCTCTGTTTCCTTTTCTCATTTCATAAATAAAACCAAAGCTAGAGACTTACTCAGGTATTCCAATTTCTTGGTGAAATGTCATTTAAAAATGCGCTCTTATTTGCACAAACCCAGATTCCATCTTCCAAGCTGTAATCTTGCATTTCCAGCTGTTAAAATCCCTCTGCAAAGAGTGAGAATGCAACGGTGGCAAAGAGCTGGGAACATCCTTTTCTGGTTTTTCCTGTTACTCTGCTAAACTCTCTCCTGCTTACTGAAATCCAGGCAGGGAAAAGTGGGAAGGTTGTATCCTGTGTGAGGCTGTGGAGCAGGGATAACACAGCCTCTGTCACACCTGAGCAGGCACACGAGGCTGCCTGAACCCCCTGTCCTGGGGCTGGCTTGGGACAGTGACAGTCAGGGCTCCCCTGCTTCTCAGCATTTACCAGATCAGATCTCCAGGGTGAGGTGTTGTTGATGATGTAACTGTTGATGATGTAGCTGCTGTTAATGATGTAACTGCTGTTAATGATGTGGCTGCTCTGTGAGAGTGTGCAGTACCTGTGTGTGTGAGCACACCCGTGTGACACGGCCTCCTCCCAGCCCTCTGCTTGTCTCCTGGAGGCTCTGCAACTCAGTAGCTTTTCGAGCAGTTTCCAGACTTAAAAACATTCCCAGCAGAGGCACAGAGCCCTGGAGAACAAAGTGCAGCCTCTCCAGGGTGGGTGTGGTTTCAGCTGCCCTGGGCAGGTCCCTTGGAGCTCACAAGCTGAGAGTTGGTCTCTAATGTTGTACATTTGGGGAGCAATGATCAGAGAATCATTAAGGATGGAAAAGCCCTCTGAGATCACCGAGTTCAACCGTTCCCCAGCACTGCCAGGGCCACCAGCACTGCCCCACGTCCCCTGGTGCCACATCCACAGGGCTGTTAAACCCCTCCAGGGACGGGGACTCAGCCCTGCCCTGGGCAGCTGTGCCAGGGCTGGGCACCCTTTCAGTTCCCAGTATCCACCCTGCCCCTCCCCTGGCCCAGCCTGAGGCCTGTCCCTCTCCCCCTGGCCCTGTTCCCTGGCAGCAGAGCCCGACCCCCCCGGCTGCCCCCTCCTGTCAGGGACCTGTGCAGAGCCACAAGGTCCCCCCTGAGCCTCCTTTGCTCCAGCCTGAGCCCCTTTCCAGCTCCCTCAGCCGCTCCTGGGGCTCCAGCCCCTTCACCCACCATGATGCAGCATCGTGCACCCCTGAGCATCCCTGGATGAGAACCTCTGGAATGAGCACCTCGTTAACATGCCAGCAGCACATCTCTAACTCCTGTGCTGTGGCAGTGATCAGTCCTTGCTCTCTGAGCTCTCCTTTGGTGCATGATTAACTTTGTTTATTTTTGAAAGAGCCCTTAGGATGCCATCCCCAGGGTGGGCTGCAGAGAGTTTTCATTGCAGTGCCTGGTGACAATGAACTGTTCCATCAAGAGCCTTTTTCTCCTGAGCAGCATCAAGAGCCCACCCTGGGCTGTCAGGAGTGCTTGTGGGGATGCACTGATCCCACTGCTGCTCTGCTGGTCACTCTTACAACCATTTCTCTCTGCTAGCATTTTTAGTGTCAGACATGATCACGAAATGTTTAAAGGAAAACTTGCCAAACTTCAATGTTGTGACTGAGAAAGCCAGAGAACCTGTTTTTATGAAAGAGCCAGACTTTAATGCAGCTCTGTAAGGCCATTTCACAAAGTAAATAGCAGCTCTGTGTGCTTAGATGGGCACACACTATTTTTAGCTTAAGCAGGAATTGAATGTAAAGTCTTCCAATAAATTGAGCTGAGATTGGTTCCAGGCAGTGGCTTTGCCTCAGGTTCACGCCAGTGTGTGAGAGTCTTCAGGAGCCTTTGTGGAGATTTGTGTCTGTGGAAAGCAGGAGCAGGGCTGGCAGCATCAGTATTAAGTAGAGTTTCACAGGGATATCTCAGATGGAAAAGATTGGGTTCTGTCAAATTCCAGAAAAAAGCAGAAATATTTTAGGAAGAGTCTGTTTATTTGCCTTAGGAAAGGCCAAATATAACTTGCTCTCCTGAATTTGTGAATCTCCTGGAGTCTCTGTCATTTGAAGAATGAGTAGAATAAACAGCATTTTCCATGTCATTTCATCTTCCACCTGTACAACCAGTTAGGGATTACCTGTAGATTTGTCCCTGCTGCTCCTTTCTGTTGGATCACCAGGACTCTCCAGGAAGAGGAAGGCAGATTAAAAGCTGCCATGTTATATTTCAGATTTTCTCTTGAGAGTAGTAAAGTTTCTTTCTCATTTATTATTATTTAACTGAGCTAATGAAAGACAGCCTTTCCTGCAAGCAGCCTGCATGATAAATAGGAGTTGAATCCTGTTGGGAAAGCTGCTGTGGCTGTGCTGGGAGGGGAAGTGCAGCATCCTGCTGGAGCCACTGCCGGCTGTGAATGAGGGTTTATAAGGTCAGGGCATTTATTTAATTTAGTGCTGCAAGAAATACTCTGCCAGATAAATGAAAAGAATGGAGTGTGCAGTAGGACAGCCTGGAAATGGATCCTTGTT
>NW_008238349.1:221543-233668 GCF_000691975.1 Corvus brachyrhynchos
GAATGCCTCCTGCAGCTCAAGAGGCTTCACCTGCTTTGCATGGGCTGGGTCCGAAAAGCTCCAGGAGAGCACATCCTTGTGCTGGGGTCTGCCAGGAAGGGATTGAGTAGCTTAAAGTTCTTGCTCCTCTAACACAGCGCTGAGTCTGACCTCCTGAATGTACTTTGGCTGCCAGGATCATGTAAAGAGCCACATTTTATAGTGAGCTGGGCATTCCTCGGGGCAGGTGGCACTGGTGTCCCTCAGCCCTGCTCGGGGCTTTGCTGAGCTTGGAACTGAAGTCACGGGTGGCTGCAGGGAGCAGGTCAACAGCTGTGCCCTCAGCTGGGCTCCTGTTGGGGAGTTTAAAACTCTCCTGGTGTGTGTGTGTGTGTGTGTGTGTGTGTGTTTCCCTGCCCTCAGTCTGGTCCCAGATGTGGTTTCTAACTCTCCTGGTGTATGTGTGTGTGTGTTTCCCTGCCCTCAGTCTGGTCCCCAATGGGTTTCTAACTCTCGTGGTGTGTGCGTGTGTGTGTGTGTGTGTGTGTGTGTGTGTGTTTCCCTGCCCTCAGTCTGGTCCCTGATGGGTTTCTAACTCTCCTGGTGTGTGTTTCCCTGCCTCAGTCGATGCTGCGGGGCCGCGGGGGCTGCTACAAGCACACCTTCTATGGCATCGAGAGCCACCGCTGCATGGAGGCCACCCCCAGCCTGGCCTGTGCCAACAAGTGTGTCTTCTGCTGGAGGTAAGGCACCCGTGGGCTGTGGCTCCGGGGTGGGGGCTCTGTGGGACACGGCAGCTGTCCCTGAGCCAGCTCCAGCTGTGCTCTGGAGAGCGTGGGCTGGGCGGTGTTGTGTGAACCCCCTGAGGTGCTGAGCAGTGGCAGCGTCTCTGGAAATGGGACCATTTTCCATATTTAAAGTACCTTCACCCCCACCAATTCCATTGCTCTGAACAAGTGAAAAGTGGTGACTCAGTAACTGTTGCCTTCCTAAACCAGCAGCTGATAAATCCCAGCATCACTGAGATAGGGAAAGTCCTCCAGGATCACTGAGTCCACCCTGTGCCTGATGCCCACCTTGTCCCCAGCCCAGAGCTCTGAGTGCCACCTCCAGCCCTTCCTTGGGCACCTCCAGGGGTGGGCACTCCAAACCTCCCTGGGCAGCCCCTTCCAATGCCTGACCACCCTTTCCAGGAAGAAATTCCTCCTGATGTCTGACCCGAGAGCTGGAATGGATGGCTCTGGGTATGCTGGCACTGGCAGGAGTAGGCCTTGGGGCGTCTGGGGGGGGAGACCCCCCCGGCTGCCCCCTCCTGTCAGGGACTTTTGCAGAGCCACAAGGTCCCCCCTGAGCCTCCTTTGCTCCAGGCTGGACAACCTGTCCTCAACTCAATGGCTCCCCATTTTGGTCAGGAGAGTATCCCCTCTTCTCAGAGGACTGACTTTGGGGTTAATCCCTGAAGGAAAGGAGCTGTGCTGGTTTGAGCAGCTCCAGCACTCCTCACTCACTCCTGCCTGGGCTTCCAAGGGAGGTGTGTGCCAGGCTGGGGGAGTGCAGGGTGGGATTGGGAAGAGAGGCTGAGGCTCAGCAGAAATGCCAGCAGTGACGTGAGAGCGCCTGGAGTGGGAGGACATGGAGGTTGTGCTTTGAGCTCTTTTGTTTTCCACCCTGCTAAATCGTCCCATGCGAGCTGTACTTCCTCTGGGACTTGTGCCTTACCCCAGGCTGCCAACAACACCCATTCCATCCCCCAGCCTGCGTGTCCAGCATCCCAGTGAGTAATCCCTGAGCAGCCTGGGACAGTGGAAGGTGTCCCTGCCATGGCAGGGGGGTGGAGTGTGATGGGCTTGAAGGTCCCTTCCCACCCAAACCATTCTGGGATTCTGTGATAACATTACCATGCAAAACCAGCCAGATTCCTCTGAGTGCCTCTTTCTGTCTTTCACAGTCCTCGGATTTTAATAATGCAGGTATTTCATGGGAGCCTTTAAAGGGCTGCCCGAACTTTGAGGGTCCTTGAAAGCTGTGTCCCAAGTTAAATGTGAGCACTGGACACTGGGCATCCTGTGGGGTTTGCATTTGGGAGTCTTTTCCAAAGTGACCACTGGTGCTCTGGGTGGGCTTTCCTCAGATCCTGGCTGGGAAGGAGGCAGCAAATGGCACATTTCATGTGCAGCTTCTGCTTTGCTTCAGAGCAGGCAGTGCCTGGGAAGGAAAACCTTCTGCTCCTCTCTGTTTCTGTGTGGGGGTGCGTTGAGTCCTGCAGTGGGACTGTGCTGGGAGGGACGTGGCCCTCTGTCCCTCTGTCCCCACACACAGGGTACATCCTAAACAGCAAACAGGAGCATGGTCAGGATGAGGGGCTGTGTTCCCAGCTCTGCTCCACAGAGCATTTCCCAGTTTCTCTTCCAGATGCCCTCACTCAGGGTTTTCTGGCAGCCTGGATGTGGAATAGGCTGAATCACAGAAGTCCAGCAAGTGTGAACTGGAGAGTGCAGAAACTGATAAATGAGATAGTACAGATTTATCAATAATTGATAAATCAGTCCATTAGTGCAGAGACCCAGAGAAGCTGGCACCATTCCATGTGTCTCTAACTCGTCATGCTGTCGCTGTCACCTGTCACTTCAGAGGGCTCTGCCTGATGAGAACGAGTGCTACAATGCTGATTTTCCTGATGGCTGCAACCTGAGTGCGAGGAAACAGCTTCCCAGGGCACTGTGCTCAGAGTTTCAGTATTGAGTCATTCATTTCCCTCCTGTGGGAAGGGGGGTGGCAGGTGTTGGACTCTCCCATGTGGAATGCAGCTGGCTGTCTTCAGGCCTCCCCTGGAAGCTGGAAAGTTTAAGTTGGAAGATGTAAGGCCTAATTTGAGGTTCATCCCAGGACCTTAAGCTTGACTTGAAAAGGTTTCTTTTTGGTGACTTTTCCAGCTCCTGTGCCTGGGCTGCTGCAGCTTTTGTGTGGCTGTGAGGGGGATCTTCCCTCCCTCCTTCCCACACCCAATCCCTGCTGATCCTGTGCCAGCCCAGCTCCCAAACCCTGCAGTCAGGCCTCTGTTTTAAGCCCCCCACACCTTGCAGGTTGTTCAGCATGTGAGACTGAAGAGGAGCTGCAGGCCCTGGTGGCTGGGCAGGATAAACAAGGCAGCTCTGGAGCAGCAGGTGCCATCTGTGCGCTGCAGACACGTGAAGCACTGATCTGCTGCTGGCAGAATGTTTTTCACACAGGTTTTGTGCTGGGCTCCTCGTGCAGCTCTGCATGCTGCCTTGCAGATAAGGTTGCTGGGATTCTTTCTTCTTGATCTCTTCTTTCAGGATTTTGACATTTGTAGACTCCGCCAGTGTTTCCAAGTGCACAAGCACCGAGCTCCCCCCGGATCCCCGAAGGAAAGGCCAAGGAGCCTGTTTATTTTCTCTTGCTCACTTTGGCAAGAAATGCTGCAGTTCAGCTGCTTTCCCTGGGAATTGGATGTCATTGGAGTTGGCTGGTCCTGGCTCACACATTTTGGCCCCAAACCAGTAATGATGGAATCACAGAGGGGTTTGGGTTGGGGCCTTAAAGGGCATCAGTTCCAACCCCTGCTGTGGGCAGGACACCTTCCACTGAGCTCATGGGTGGAGCCAGTATCCAAACACCCTCAGAAAATTAGGTGGTGTTGTCAGAGATGTGCCTTCACTCTGCACTGGATGCTTTCCTTCGCCCCCTTGTCCCTGGGACCTGTCTCAGCTGCCAGGGCCTCCTCACTGGCTCCCTGCCTGTCCCTTTCAGAGAGGTTGGGGATGCAGGATTGCATGGCAGCTTTTTGTGGGGACAGAAAAAGCCACCTGGGAGATGGGAATGGCTGGAGCTGTGTCAGGTTGGATCTCAGGGACAGGCACTGCCCAGGCTCCCCAGGGAATGGGCACGGCCTCGAGGCTGCCAGAGCTCCAGGAGCGTTGGGACAGCGCTGCCAGGGATGCCCAGGGTGGGGTTGTTGGGGTGTCTGGGCAGGGCCAGGGGCTGGGCTGGGTGATCCCTGTGGTCCCTTCCAGCTCAGGATATTCCAGGATTCTCCAAGGTGGATTGTTTGGTGTCCCCCCCAGGCAGCACTGAGGCTGTTCCATCAAAAGCATTGAGGGGGACACCCCACACCTCAATTCCTGCAGCATCCCAGTCATAATCCTGCCCTCCAAGAGAGTCTCACTCTCTATCCCTGCTCCCAGCTGCTCTCACTGGGGCTGTGTCTCTTTAGCTTAATTGCCTAAATGGAAATGTGCAAGTGACCAAATCTTTTAATCAATTAGAGCAAGTGTGGGTTCGGAGCTCTGTGACACCTCCCTGCAGCACAGGCACCAGGCAGGCCTGATTTGATGAGGGTTTTTGGCTCAGTGTCCAAAGCCCAATCAATTATTGTGGAGAGATGGAACAGCTAAATAAGATTTAAATTAATAGGGTTTATTACTTTTGCATCTGGGGAGGAGGCAAACCAGACAGAGTGAAATATCCTGTGAAGAAATTGGCTCGTATTTCTTCTGCTGTAACTTTAATGTTTGTACCTGTGCTTGGAGGTTTCAGGTTTTGCTCGTAGACAGCAGCTGAAGTTGTGTTCAGACACTAAATCTGTGGGTGGCCAAAAGCCAGGCATCACAGTAAGCCCTGCAAAATACAGAGATTAAAAATTAATAATTTTAATAATAATCTCAGGAGAAGGGCTTAAGGTCTTTAAAAAATTAAGAAGAAACTGAAAACAGATGAAAACAAAAGCTTCTCCTCAGTAACTAACTTGATTCCAGGGGGTAAATTCTTGAGGGAAATGGGGGTTATTGATATCAAAGGAGTGGCCAGTGCAGGTTTGTAACACCTGGAAGCTGAGCCTGGAAGCTCAGAGAGTCTCTGTGCATGTCCAGCCACCAGTCCTGGTTCTGCTCAGCTGCTGCTCTCCCCTCCCAGGGTTTCAGTTTGGTGATGGGTTTGTTCCCTGAAGGGATCTGTTGTGACCAAGGTTCATCCCTCACTGGGTTCTTCACTGGTTTGTTGAGTTTTGGGCCTGTCTGTCTGCCAGGTCCTCTTGAAATAACCAAACAAATGGGGTGAGGGACAACAGAGAATGTGCCCATGACTGGTAAAAAAAGCCTTGGTGCCTTTATATGCTGCTCTGTCAGCTCTGTCGTCTGAGGCATTTCTAGCAGAAAATGTTCATGTGTGGGATTGAAATCTCTAATTTTCATTTTATAGCACTTTGCGTTGTCCTGGACTTGGACTTCTTGAAGGTTCTGGTACTTGTTACAGTCAGCTCCCAAATTTATGGCAATTTATGGTGAATATAAACAGATTATGGGCTGTGAAATGTCCTCGCTGGGCCTTGGTTGTCCCTGCAGGGTTGGTGCCAGGCCCAGCAGTCACTGATGTGGGGCAGTGACTGGGGGCTTAGAAAGTGAACTTGCACATTTTGGCATCCAGGTGAGTTTTGGAATAGTCTGAGAAGCTGTGCTGAGCAGGGGTGGGATGGGTGGACACAAGCACAGGACATTGAGCATCACCTGCCATTCAGGAGACTCTGCTCTTAAAAAAGGGAGCATCTCAGAGCTGGGATGGAGTTTTTCAGCATGGGGCATCTTCCATCTTTAAGGTTTCAATGGGAAGAAAATCACAGAATTCTTCTGGTTGGAAAAGCCCTCTAAGATCCTTGAGTGCAGTTGTTCCCCCAGCAGTGCCAAGGCCACCAGACCGTGTCCTCAAGTGCCACATCCACGGGGCTTCTAAACCTCTCCACCCCTGCCCTGTGACCACCCTTTCCATGAAGAAACTCCACTTAATGTCCAGTCTGAGCCACCCCTGGCACCCTCTGATCCTGTCAGCCCATTTATCCAGCCTGCTCTAGGGAGACTTTACCCATCCTAGGGAAAACATTTTGTTCAAATTCAGCATCTCAGTCCTGGTCTCTTCCCAGGCCAGTCTGGGCTCCTCCTGTGGCTCTCAGGAGGTGCAGAAGAGAAGGTACAGCCAGCTTCAGACTGTACCAGCAGGAACATCAAACATGCTTGGCTTGTGCGTTGGCCAAGCCTTTTTTGTGGTCTCCCTCCTCCCCTCATTCCAGGGAAGGTCCTTGGGATCTCTTCCGTGTGTCCTTTCCTGGTCATGTCTGATGTTTTGCCTTCCCCTTTCTGCTGATGGCCCTGAGTTTCTGTGCTCCTCCCTTTGTTTGCAGCTGGAGGCTCACAAGGCTGCAGAGGAGCAGATTGATTTTGTTGTTCTGTCTCTGCTTTTTATTGCTGCAGTTTGCACTTCTGCCTTAATAGGGCTTCCAAAACTGCCAGTTCTCCTGAACTTCTTTTCCCTTCAGCTCTTCTCCTCTGGCATCTCCCCTGCTGGCTCTCAGGGTTCACTGAGCCTGCTTCTTGAATTCTTCTGATTTTTATTCTGCTCCTGCCCTCCCTGGGAATGATGTGCTCTGTCCTCTCATGTCACTGTCACCAGCACTTCCTCACCTTCCTGTTCCCCACTAGGCATCACCCTGGGGCAGTTGATCACTGCAGTAAATGATATTTTATCCCTGAGCTGCATCTGCCCTCAGAGCTCCTTAATAACCATCTGCAGAATGGATGAAGCAAAAGCTGATTTACTAAAATAGTCCCCAAGCAACTGGGGAGGCACAACACAGCCCCTGGGCAGCTGAACCTTCACAGGGCTCCCAGGGGCTGCCAGGGACTCAGGGAATGCTGTCCCATAGTCCTGGTGGATCGGAGGTGTGCCGAGACTGCAGGGGAAGCGGGATGGGAGGCAGGCTGGGGAGGTTCCAGGGGAGCCAGCAGGAGCTTCCCATTGTGTTCCGTGCAGTCCGTGGGGCTGTGGCACTGAGGTGTCTCTGAAGGAGCAAACCAAACCTGTTTCACACCTGGAATCTCTGCTAGGACCAAGGTTTTCTGCCCTGAGGGGGTTTGGGTGAGGTTTCATTTTACTTGGGTTATTTTGGCAAGGAAGGAAGGAATGAATCCCTGACACAAATTCCTGCTCAAGACTGGTGTAGCCGGTGAGGTGGGTGATGGGAGGGGATGGGAAGGTGACACTGGAATTCTGTCTGTGCTGGGGGCTGGGGACCAATCTCCTGAACCCAAGACATTGCTCCTTTGTCCTCCTCTTAGCAGAGAACCTCCTTTTTGCCAGATAAGCAGCTCTGTAGACTTGACCTGGTGTGTTTATTAAAGAGTTGGATGTGTTAAGAATGCAGGGCCTGTTGGACACTAATCGCTGTCCAGGGTGCACGCAGAGCCTATTGATTTCCTGCCAGCTGGCCCTATTAAATATACAAGGTACAAGTTTTGCAGTTAAACATGTAAGAGTTTTATAAATGCCTTTTATAGCTGACATTCAGAAAACTTTCTGTGTTGCCAGATGCGGAAATAAAGGGGAAATTCAAAAAGCTGCTTTGGCTTAAAGGATCCTTGAGGTGGTAAAGTTTGAGAGCAGTGTTTGAACCTTTGCTCTTGAAGTGGATGAAGAAATGTTTGGGTGAAAAGGCTGATTTTACTGAGCCTGGGTTTGGAGTTTGTGTTTTAGCACTGTCAGAGGGTGCAGCTGCAGGTGTTTCTCACTTGGAGAATCCCAGAATCCCAGACTGGTTTGGGTTGGAAGGGACCTTAGAGGTCATCAAGATCAACCCCCTGACATGGGCAGGGACCCCTTCCCCTATCCCAGGCTGCTCCAGCCTGGCCTTGGGCACTGCCAGGGATCCAGGGGCAGCCCCAGCTTCTCTGGGCACCCTGTGCCAGGGCCTGCCCACCCTCACAGGGAGGAATTTTTTTCCTGATATCCATCCCAAACCTCCTCTCTTTTGGTTTGAATCCATTCCCCCTTGTCCAGAGGTCAGTGGGAGCCTTTTGCTTGTCCCTGGTAAGGACTGGACCAGCCCCTTCATTCTGGGAAGGTGCTTCCCTGTCCTTTCTCCCTCAGTTACATGCTGGGAGTCTTGTCCTGATCCCCTGTAGCTGGAAGGCTGAGTGCAGCTGTAACCTCCCAGTTGTCCCCAGGGCTGGCTCAGGGGTGATGGAGAGGGCTGCAGGAAGCAGAGCTCACCTGGCTGGAAAGCTGAGTGTCAGGAGTGTATTTGCTTGGTGGTGTTCTCCTGTCCAGAGCTGAGTTAAAAGCTGAGAGCTTTTGTGAAAGACCCCGCCCAGTGTGCTGCTCGTAATGAACTGTGCTGTGGGAGTGGTAGGGAGAAAGTGGAGGGACTTCTGGAGCATATTTTGGGATGAAGCAGGAAAAGGTGGAGAGAGAACGAGGAGGTGAAAACACAGAATTTCATTGACTTCCCTAGGATGATATTGAAGGGCTGGATGATCCTCTCATGCTAATAAAGTAAGAAATGGGGAGGAACTCCGTGGATCTTCCAGGTGCCTGGGTGGATTTACCTGGACTGGCTTTTGCTGGTTTCCAAGAAAACAGAGATGGGGACAGTGATCCTTTCCAGGCAAGGTTGGCTTCCCAACCCAGTGTGACCCAGCTGTTCCTCAATTCTGTGATTTTCCCCTGCAATCTGCGTGGCTCAGGGGGATTAAAATCTGGGAGATGACCCAGATCCATTGGGAATGCATCCCTGGTATAGCACAGGCTTCCTGCTCTCTTCTGGGAGTTTGGAGGAGCCTGCCCTCCTCTGTCCTGGTACCAGAACACCACACAAAGGTCGGGGTGGAAACAAATCCTGTCCTCAGGTGGTGCTTGGTACCTTTGAAACTGAACTAAAAATGGCCTGGGATCTTCCTTCTGCAGAGCTGTGGGCAGAGAGGAGGCAGAACCAGTTTCCCTTTCTTCGTAGAGGTTTTTGCAGACATTATTATGGAACTATATATATTCCAAATATATATATATATATATATTTTGGAATATATAATATATAGTGGAAACCTTTCACCCCTGCTTCAAAATAGGCATATAAAGTTTAATATTATCCACAAGGTCTATTCTTCCTTCTGGGAGAGCAGAGCCTGGAGGGAGAGGGGTGTGAGAGTGGTGTTCAAAGGTGACAGCCAGAGGTTGGGGCAGCAGCAGGAGGTTGCTGGGAATTTCTTGTTGCTTTGAATATTGTTGATGCCAAGTCTGCAGGTGGCAGGTGACTTCTCCAGGTGGGTTACAAGTGACAGTGAGTGACTGCCCCCTCTTCCCTCAGGCACCACACAAACCCCGTGGGCACCGAGTGGCGCTGGAAGATGGACCAGCCTGAGGTGATCCTGCAGGAGGCCATTGAGAACCACCAGAACATGATCAAGCAGTTCAAAGGTAACTTCTGCTCTGTCCCCACCCCTGGTGCTTTTAGAGCATAACCAGCAGTGGCATCTTCCAAACACAGGTGAGAATGTTCTGGTCCTTTGGGAAGGAGGCCTGAGATTCGGGGTATCAGAAAGATGGGGGAGAAGAAGCTTCTGTGGCACATTTAATGTCTGATGAAATGAGTCTGAGCCCCTGAGTGTGTGCTGCTGCCTGGAGGGAGTGGAGTGGAGTTGCCTCTGGTGCATCCTGGTAGTTGTGAAATCCTTTCCCTTGGTGTGCAGAGCCTTCCACAGTGGTTAAAGCCAGCCTGGGTGATGGGGGAGCCTGGCTCCTCTGGAAAAGGGAGGGCAGGTAGGAAGCAAAAGCAATCAGCCTCTTACCTGACAGGAAATAAACTGCCAGCCTTAATACCCAGCTTTGTGTGAGCCCTGGAACTTCTGGGCTGTGTTTGTCTCATCAACAATGAAACAGCAGCAACCAGCAGGTTTTGATTTTCAGGAATTATTCAGTACCTGTGGTTGTGACTGAAGCTGCAGTTCCACAGCACCTTTGCAAAGCACTGCCCTTTGCTTCCCACAGAAATTCCTGCAGTTTGACATTCTGTGTCTGTACTATGGGGAAGGCTGGGGGGTTTTACTGCCCAAGTGTGATGATCTGGCTGCTCTGCCAAGGTCAGCTCTGCGTGCTGGCGGGGCTGGCCAGCTTGGCAGGACAGCTCCAGGGTTCTGCTCTTCCCAGCTGCCTGTGAGCAGCAGGAAGCGCAGAGGAAATACAGTGGCCCAGCCATAAAAACGTGTGAGATGAGCCCTGGCCTTGGCTGTCATTTTGGGAACCCAATTGTTCAGGCTGGCTGTGCTCAAGGAGACTCTGATGGACCCAGGATGTGTCAGGCACAAAACCCTTCTGTCAGCAGAGCAGAGCTGCTCTGTCTCAGTGTCTGCAGTTGGATCATGGGTGGAAAAACAGCTCAGGGTAGGGCCCCATGGGCTTCATTGTCCTCACGTGCCTGGTTTGGAGCAGCAGCTCCAGGGAAGCCTCACTGCTGGGGTTTCTTTGGCACCGTGTCAAACATCAGCTTCCCCAGGGGTGCTGGGGCTGAAACACCCTCAGCAGCTTGGCAGGGGAGTTTGGGGAGGGGACAGGTGCACTCAGGGCAGGGCTTTGCCTCAGGGGGCCTGGAAAAACACCAGTGTTGAGCCAATGGATGCATGGAAGGGGCTGGAGCCCCAGGAGCGGCTGAGGGAGCTGGAAAGGGGCTCAGGCTGGAGCAAAGGAGGCTCAGGGGGGACCTTGTGGCTCTGCACAAGTCCCTGACAGGAGGGGGCAGCCGGGGGGGTCGGGCTCTGCTGCCAGGGAACAGGGCCAGGAGGAGAGGGAACGGCCTCAGGCTGGGCCAGGGGAGGCTCAGGGTGGATATTGCGGAAATTTCTTCCTGGAAAAGGCTGCCCAGCCCTGGCACAGCTGCCCAGGGCAGGGCTGAGTCCCCATCCCTGGAAATGTTCAGAATTCGTGTGGATGTGGCACCTGGGGACAGGGGTCACTGGTGGCCTTGGCAGTGCTGGGGAGTGTTTGGACTGGATGATCGTGGATGTTTTTCCGCGTTAATGGTTCTGTGGTTCTGAGCACTGGGAGGCTCTGCAGGAGGTCCACAACCCCAGCTCGGTCCGTGCTGGGATTGTCCCTGTCCCCAGAACAAGGGACACAGACTTGGTTTCTGTTTGGGAGGGACACGTTACACATCAAAGTGAGCTTGTTCAGCCAGGGTGGGGCCTGGAGAGGGGGGACCCTCCAGCCCTGGAGGCTTTCAAGTCTCCCAAGTAAAGCCATTATCACCCTGGACCAAGGAAGAGCCTTCTCCTTCCCTTACCCTCCTGTCTTCCCCAAAGGGGTTGAGGAGAGGGAACGATTATGGATAGACTTTTCAGCATCTGAAATACTGCTGAAGTGTCAGGGGACCTGTCAGGACATCCCAGTTCTCTCTTTTTGGAGCTTGTTTTCCAAATTCATAAATATTGCTCAAAACGTGCCTCTGCATCCTGAGCACAGTTACCCTTGACCTGGAACTGTGAAAGGAGGAAAAAGAAAAGCTCTGGACCAGAACTGGCAGCAGATTGGGAAAAGAAAAGCTGGTTTGCTTCTGCAGAGTGATAGATGGCAACATTCTTGTCCTGAGTGCTGTGAGTCAAAGGTTTATTAAGGAGAAGAAAAATCGGTAAGAAAAGCCCAGGAGCTCCTGTTCATTTAGTGAGTTTTATGTCGTTCTACCCTGAGGTGTGTGGGGAAATACTGTTAGGGTGGAAGCAGTGAAAGCCAAATTGAGCAGGAGCTGTGTGAGCGAGCCAGGGACAGGGAAAGGTTCAGCTCTGGCACGAGCAGAGTCCCCAGTGGGCAGTGCCAGGGCTGGAGCTGCCTTGGGCAGGAACAGGACTGGCTCCTCCAGCAGCTCTGCACAGAGAGCAGGGGGGTTTATTGGCATTGAGTTTTAAAGAAAAAAGACAGCAAAATCCCAGGAACCACCTGGTTGAGCAGTGAGGGCACCCAGGTTGCTGTGGGGAATGAAGGACAGGTTGTGGCTGGGCTCTGTCCCTTGTGCTGGCACTGCTGGGGCACCGCCAGTCCTGGGCACTGCAAGAAAGACCCTGAGGGGCTGGAGCGTGTCCAGGGCAGGGAATGGAGCTGGGAAGGGGCTGGAGCCCCAGGAGCGGCTGAGGGAGCTGGAAAGGGGCTCAGGCTGGAGCAAAGGAGGCTCAGGGGGGACCTTGTGGCTCTGCACAAGTCCCTGACAGGAGGGGGCAGCCGGGGGGGTCGGGCTCTGCTGCCAGGGAACAGGGCCAGGAGGAGAGGGAACGGCCTCAGGCTGGGCCAGGGGAGGCTCACGGTGGGGCGCAGGAGGCGGAATT
>NW_008238349.1:233738-236643 GCF_000691975.1 Corvus brachyrhynchos
AGCAGGAATTTCTTCACTGAAAGGGTGCCCAGCCCTGGCACAGCTGCCCAGGGCAGGGCTGAGTCCCCGTCCCTGGAGGGGTTTAACAGCCCTGTGGGTGTGGCACCAGGGGACGTGGGACAGTGGTGGTGGCCCTGGCAGTGCTGGGGGAATGGTTGGACTCCATCCCAGGGTCTTTCCCAACGTTAACATGTCTGTGATGCTGCAGCACTGGTGGGCACCCACAGGGACTCCAGAGGGGTCCCAGCAGGGCTGAGGTGTTTGGACCCTGGCCCCTGAGGTAGAACAGACTGTTTGGGCTTCTGGGGAATGAAAACATGGGAAGTGTCTTAGCCAGGGAGCCCTCAGGGCTGGAGTGTCTGGGGGTGGTGCTCAGGTGCCCCCCTGAGCCATTTGAACAAATTGGTGCTGCTCTTTGCAGTGCCAGTCCCAGAGCTTTGCAGGCAGGTTCATCCCCACACCCACTGCATGGGCCAGAGACGCTGCTGAGCTCAGCCAGTGCTTTATTCATTGCAGTGCAAAGGAGATCTCCTTCGAAGGAACAGAATTCTTGTGTCCCTTTATCCTTTAGGATACTCTGCAGGACAACCCTCTACACTCTGGGTGCCTCTGGGTGGTGATGAATCATCTGCTGCTGCAGTGTTGCCAGAGTTTGTGCTGGATGTGGAGAGCACAGCCATTAAAGCCCCATAATTCTCTCTTGGAGTAAATGATGGAGAGACTCCTCACTGATAGGGAGCGAGGGTGGGAAGTTCATTTGATGGATACATTTTTCTGGGGAGCGACTTGTAAATCTCTGTGCCCTTGCAAAGGGCACACCCAGGATGGAAACGTAACTCAGGAGTGGGAGAGTGGGAGTCTGATAGTACAGGGAAGAAACCAAATGGAAATGCGTGACCTGTCCCAGGAAATCCTCGGAGTGCCCATGGATAACCACGGACAGAGCAGGGCCCTCATCCCCCAGTGCCCCAGGCTCTTGTGGTGCTGCTCAGCTCCTTGGAAGGGGTACCAGAGTCAGCCCCCAGCCTCTCCAGGGTGCTGGGCCAGGTGGTGCTGTCCTTTCCCACGTTAACCGAGCAGTGGGAGAGCAGCTGGAATCAGCTTTTCCAGGGAGCTGACCACAGGGGCTTGGCTGTGTGCTCTGCTGGGAGCTGATTTCAGGAGCAGAGCCGTAGGGATTCAGGAGAGTCCATGCCCTCCTGGAATACGCTCCTCCTGGGCAGTTTATCCCTGCCTGGCTGGTGATTCATGTGCTCAAATGGTTGGGCACAAAACCACTCCCTCGTCTGGGTGGAGGTGCCAGGTTTGGTGTAAACTGTTTTGGGAAAGTTCCGCTCAAACTTTAGGGAATGTTGGGATTTTGTTCTGTCTGCTTATAGAGCTGGCAGGGTAATTATGAGAGTCCAGATGCAAGATGCTGAGAGAGAGAAATTAATTAATTCCAAAACTGACTTGCAGTAGTTTTAGGAATATGAAAGTTAGTCCTTTAATCTCAGCGTGTGCTTGAGATGCCGCTTTCTTCTCCAATAAAGCTCTCATTTCGTGCTGTCAGGTTTCTATGGAATAACCATTAGTCCTGTCACTTCCTCAGGACTGAGCCTGGCTGCCTCAAAATGCACGGAGCCCTGCTCTGATTCCAAACCAGCTTTGCTATGTGAGGCTGGAGCAATATCCACAAACACCTCTTTTATCTGGGCTTTGCAGCAGAGCTGTAATTTTCTGTACTGCAGCGTCAAAGCAACGAGAGGGGAGCTGAGGACCTGGATTCCCACTCCAGGCTTTGTTTTTTATCTTTAAAACAGACCAACCCCCAATCTAAAGCCGCAGGTAAGATTCAAGTACATCAAGGCACATCAGGGAAATGTGAAGTGACAGATTTGGAACAAAAGCTTGTTTGGAGGCAGCTGATTTCATCCGGGGTCCTGAGCACCTGGTCAGGTGTGGCTGGGCTGGAGGAGCATCCAGCTCCCCCGTGGGCATCAGGAATGGGACTCGTGCTGTTTGCACATGGACGCTGCGTTTGAGCTCCTCGTGTTCTCCTTCTGGAAGGTCTCTGGCTGCTCAGGACCGTGCCGTGTGCTGGGTTTTCTGTGTAACACATCCTCTGTGGAGCTGCATGCTCTGTATTTGCAGTCTGGGTGTGGTCCCTTGCTGTGCCTGGGGAGTTGTGCTGGCTCCTCTGGGGGCTGCTCCTCCTGGAGGCCCACAGGGACCAGCAGCAGCAATGACCTGGGCTTCTTCTCTAACACCTGCTTGAAGTGGCGTTGAGCTGCCCTGCGTGTTTGCGTCTCAGCATTCACCAGCATCCCCCAGGTCTCAGCAGTGGAAAGCTTGGCTCAAGTGTTTATTAAGCTTGGCTCAGGTGTTACCAGCAAATTGCTCTCAGCAGTGCCCAAGGCACTCCCGGCCCCAGGCTCTGGGTGCTGCTGCTCTCTGGGTGCTGTGGAGCTGCTCCTGGGCCCTGCCTGTGGCCTGGTGTCCCCTGTGCTTCGGGAGGGCTCCAGCTGCTCTTCTCGGCCCTCCCTGTGCCAGGTGTGTTTTGGATACAGATATTTGGGATGGGGATTTGTTACAGAGCCACAGAAGGGTTTGGGTTGGAAGGGACCTTAAAACTCCTCTTGTGCCAACCCCTGCCTCGGGCAGGGCCACCTTCCCCCAGAGTAGGTTGCTCAGGGCCCATCCGCTGTTGATTTAAGGCTGTTCTCCCCTTGCAGGCGTGTCAGGAGTGAAGGCAGCTCGCCTGGAGGAGGCCCTGACGGTGAAGCACTGTGCCCTGTCCCTGGTGGGGGAGCCCATCATGTACCCACAGATCAACCGCTTCGTGAGGCTGCTGCACCAGCACGGCATCTCCACCTTCCTGGTCACCAACGCTCAGTTCCCCGAGGAGATCAGGTAAGAGCTGCAG
>NW_008238349.1:236670-251905 GCF_000691975.1 Corvus brachyrhynchos
AGTGCTGCCCCGTGCCCTAATCTGGAACACTGGAGTGCTGACCTGTGTCCTTATCCCCTTTAGTGGCCCCTCGGACTCAGCTCTGCAAAAGCACCAGTGATGAAGAAGCCCCCTCAGGGTCTGTTTGATTTTAACCTCAGTCTCCCCATGCTCTTTCTCATCCCTTTCTGCCCCTCAGTTTGATTTTCTTTTCTGTACTCACTAACCAAACCGTGATGACTTCTGGAAGTGGAGAGGATGGAACGTGGCACCTGTGAAGGTGTGGCAGAAGGGGAGCAGTGGGTGAGCTGTGCTTTGTGCCCGGGGCAGGGATAACTGGAGTCCCTCTGTCAGCCAGAGCAGGGCACTGAGCTCAGGCATTGCCTTGTGGGGCTGATCTTTGTTCTGACTCCGGAGCAGCAGCTGTGAAGGCTCAGCCCAAAGCTCTGTCTGGCCCAGCACCTCCAGCAGGACGAGGAGAGGTGACAAGCACATGTTCATCAGCAAAGCGGGCTCCGTTCAACCTCCCTCAGAGGGACTTGAGTGAAATCTTCCAAACAGTTTAATGAACTCTTTCAGAGTCTTTACAAAGGTAAAGAATCCCTTTTTCTGATGTTTTGGAGCATCCAGGCTGCTGTTATCAAAGTGTAGCAAGGAAGGGCAGCGCGTGGGGAAATGCAGCTCCAGGGAGGCTGGAGGCTGCTCAGAGTCCCAGCAGCTCAGAACAGCAGCAAGTCCAGCCCTGGAGCCGTGGGAGCTGCGTGCAGGGTGGCCTTGCTGTGTCACCCAGCCCATTCCAGCTCCCTCCTGTGCCAATGCTCCCGGGAGAGCTTCCTTTGCACTCCTTCTCGTGGTCTGAATCCGGCACTGAGGGGGGAGCGCAGGCAATTTGGGAGTGAGTAATTACACACCACAAAGGCATTCCAAATGATTGAATAATTGTGTAATCAAGTTACTTTAAGTCATGTATTATGTGCCTGATAGATAGAAATTGCTCTTTCCTAAATATAGCAGTTTAAAAAGAGAGCACACACTCTATTTTGAAGCTGCACTTTTCGGATCTGCTGAATCTTTTTAAAAAGAAACAAAAAAGAAGGGGATAAAATGCTAGTCTTGCTGTCTTAAAAATTGCAACTGATCTTTGGCTCATCAAAGCAGATGATCTGCTTAATATGGGAACTGAAGTAGGCACCCAGCTCACTTCTGTGCTGTCAGCAGAGGAGCTGTAGTCCAAAAGTTTGGCCTGAAATAGGCAGGGTGACCTCTGGTGCAAGAGAGCTGAGAGGGACATGGGACAAGGGCTGGAGGGACAGGACCCAGGGAATGGCTTCCCAGTGCCAGAGGGCAGGGCTGGATGGGATATTGGGAAGGAATTGTTCCCTGGGAGGGTGGGCAGGCCCTGGCACAGGGTGCCCAGAGCAGCTGGGGCTGCCCCTGGATCCCTGGCAGTGCCCAAGGCCAGGCTGGACATTGGGGCTTGGAGCAGCCTGGGATAGTGGGAGGTGTCCCTGCCCATAGCAGGATGGGCTTTGAGGTCCCTCCCAACCCAACCCAACCCAGCCCATTCAGGGAGAGGGCAGCGTGGCCTGGGGTGGTGCTGGATTCAGGACAGGGGCTCCAGCGGGTGCCCCCTGTGCCTTCCTCTCTTCCTCTCTTTGGGCTGCAGCTTCACCTGCCCCAGGCTCACAAGGAACTGAGGGAGGTTTTACACCAGGGGAGCTCCTATTGAACCCTTACCTGGCTCCTGTCTCTGACCCATGGCTGTGACCAACCCTCGTGTGTGGGTTTGCACTATGATCAATAATAATAACGATAATGAGCAGATTATTATGCCCACAAGCAAATGCTCATTTCTGATATTGCTGTTCCTGTCCCTTGTGGGCTCTGTCCTGCCTGGTGAAGCCACCTCAGGGCTGGTGGCCTGAAATCAATTTATTCATTGAGTGGCACGGCTCAGCTGAAGATTTCAGCTCAGGATTTCTGCCCAAGTCCATGTGTAAATGCCATGGATTTGGTGTCCTGCATTTCACCTGAGGTGTCTGAGCTAGCTCGGAAATTCACACCCCAAATCCATCCTGGTACCATCCAGCTGGATTTGCTGTTAGTTCTGCACTGGAGCTGTGTCCCAGGAGCACCAGTCTGTGTCCTTGTTCTCACTGCACCCGTGGCTGCCCCTTCTCCTTGTTCCCCCTTGGCAGAACGTGCCCAGCTCCTCCTGGCTCGATTCCCAGCCGTGCAGAGCCCTGTGGACCATCCCCATTTGGAGCAATGTGGGGCTGAAATTGCCTGGGACCAATTCTAATTCCTTCATTTCCCCCATGCTGACAGTGAGTCTGGCTCCTGCCTGTCCTTAGGCTTGAGAAGAGATGATTTTTCTCAGCCCTTCTTTTGAAAAGCACCTGCTCCATCTTCACTGGGGCCCCTTTTAATTAAGCAAAGACAGCACTGAGTAGAGAAAGAGTTTGGCTCGGTATTCCTTGAAACTGAGCACTTCAATCCACTTAGGCCCATAACATTTGGTCATTTTGGAGTCTGTGGCTTTGGGCTGCCAGTCCAGACAAACTTGTTTACAAAACTGAGATTTTAACCTGAAATGTTCCATTTGTTCTGGGTTATTTCATTTTGCTGTCTAAATACACACAGAGAGAACGTGCTCAGATGGTTGGCTGAGCGTCCACTTTAAGTGGATTTTTCTGGACACAAAGCTCTGCTCAGTCTCATTCTGGCCAGTTCTCATCCCTCTGTCACCTTTGGGGTGGGCAGGGGTCAGTGTATTTTTAGGTGGCACTGTTTGGCAGCTGAACAATAGCTTCTGATTTCTTCTCATCTTCTCTAGAGAACCAAATGAAGCTGGGACTGGTGCCTGCTCATTACAGCCTTCCCACAAAACGCTCCCAAAATGCTGTCCCCAAATGTTGAGGGCTCTGTGGTAAATTGGGATGTGGTTGTTCATGCTGCAGCCCCCACGAGGGGTGGCTGTGTGACCCTCACTGGCTCTGTCACTTCTGGCAGGGGAAAGGGTTTGTCTCCATCCTGGAAGTCTGTCCCCACCCCTGGAGGTGCCCAGGGAAGGCCTGGACGTGGCACTCAGTGCCCTGGGCTGGTGACAAGGTGGGGATTGGGCACAGGCTGGGCTTGGTGACCTCAAAGGGCTTTTCCAGCCTCAATGACCCTGGGATTCTAAGGGAGCTCCTTTCTAGGTTGTTCCTAATCCCTTTGATCCTTCTGCTGATGGACTGTGGTGTTGCTGCTTCTCCTTCCTTCCCCTGGCATTTATGGAAGGGATCGGACTCCACCCGGGCTCTTCCCACAGCACAGGAGGTTCAATCCCTTCAGAAGTTCCCAGTGTTGGGCTCCAGGTGCTATGAGCAGCACGTGTGACCAGAAAGGCTCTGCTCCAGGATTTCTGGGGAATAAGAGCCTTGGCAGTGGAAGGAGAACACGGTGCTGGTTTGTGTGTGGGTTTATTTTCTAAACAGCTTTGAGATCCCTTCAAAAATGTCATTGATGATCCAGCTGTAGGCCAGGGGAGTTCAGCATGTCCAGCAGTAGGAACCGGTTGAATCAGGGCTGAATTTAGAGTCACAGAATCCCTGAGGTAGGAAAAGCCCTCCAGGATCATCCAGTCCACCCTGTGCCTGATGCCCACCTTGTCCCCAGCCCAGAGCTCTGAGTGCCACCTCCAGCCCTTCCTTGGGCACCTCCAGGGATGGGCACTCCAAACCTCTGTGGGCAGCCCCTGCCAAGGCCTGAGCACCCTTTCCATGAAGAAATTCCTCCCACTGTCCATTTCTGTTGAACGTTTTCCCATGGGCCAAATAGAAGGTGGAGAAAGGGCAGAGCTCTGTGGATTGCAGAACCTCTCCGTGCCTCACCTGAACCCCTTCCTTTGGGAAGCCTTTCCCGATGTGTGACAGCTCCAGTGGAGTGAAATGTGTCCTGGTGCAGTGAGGAATGACCATGGCATTGTCAGCCAAGGGCTGTGTGTGAGTTCTCAGCCCTGGGGGGTGTTTGTTGAGGCTGTAACACCTTGCTGTTGATGGTGGTCACTTGGCAGACATGAACCTCTGGGCTCTAGTGGTTTTCCCTGGGAATCCTGTCCAGCTCCTGGTGCTGCTGTTGTGGGAGAACACAAGGTCAAGCAGCAGATTCCTGAAAGCAGCAATTCCCTTTTCCCTTTGCAGGAGGCTGGAGCCTGTCACCCAGCTCTATGTCAGCGTGGATGCCAGCACCAAGGAGAGCCTGAGGAGGATTGACAGACCCCTCTTCAAGGACTTCTGGCAGAGGTTTCTGGACAGCTTAAAGGCCTTGGCTGAAAAGGTATACACTGAAGAATGGACTTTTAAATGGCTTTTTTCTTCCTTCTGCACTTTGCTGACTCACCACACCTTTCCTCTTCCTTCTCACCTTACCTGCTCCTACTTTCTGCAGAAGCAGAAGACTTGAGAGGCTTTTAGATGAACCATGGAGTGGGTTCTGGGCGTGTTGGGAGTGTGTTCCCATGGTTTGGGCCTTCAGGTGTGGGAAGTGCAGCAGGTTTGAGCGGTTTTCCAGAGCAGGATGTGTCAGATGGGACAGCAAATGCTGTGAACATAAAGTGCTGTGAGAGATGAAGCGATGATCAAGTAAGAGAAGATTTCCTAACAAAGGGGTTACGCTGCAAACAGGCTGCTGAAGGAAAGCTGGAAGTCCAGGGAAGAGTTGTAAATCCTCTGTGTCCCTTTGCTCTGGCTCTCAGAGGCTCCCTTGAAAGGGCCATAAAGGACATTAAAGCTGGAGTTTGGTAGCCCTGTCACCCTCCTGCTCCAGAGAAATCTGCTTTTTTCTGGAAGATTGACCCATCCCAGGGGATCTGAGCTCACAGCACGGGGGGGCCTTTGCACTGTGTTGGACTCAGCTGAGTCCTGGGGGCCCTGGGGCGGTGGCAGCTCAGGCTCTGTGTGACAGGGGAGCTGTGCAGTAATTAATGAAGCACTCCTGGGCCCAGCAGCACGTGAGTGAGTAAGAACAGTGCCTCACAAGCATGTCTGCCTCTCTTGTTCCTGCTCTGATGGAAGCCAGGGCTGTGTTTACTGATCTGGCAGATGCTGACACGTTACCTGCTGGGATGAACAGCCAAGAGACGCTGTTGCCTTTGAATAATGAGGTTTTGTTGGAATAATGAGTTTTTCTGCCTTCTCGGATGACAGTGTTGGACCATTCCCTGCCAAGTGAACTTAGATGAGTAGATCTGTGAGACTCAGAGGCACTGAGTGGCACTTGCTGCTGCAAAGGCAGCGGGCAGCGTGATCAGGTGCTTTGTGTGTGGAGGTACAGCTGCTCTTTTGCAGAACCTCAGGCCAAACTCTGAGGGTACTGAAATCGAGTGCAAACTAAATTCTCTGTGAGCAGGGGAATCTGTGGGAAGAAGGGGAGCTAAAATACTGAAGGCACAAAATTCTGAAAAAGCCTTTTGGGAAGTTGCTTTTGCCCATCATTCCTTTCCTGCTGCCTCTCTTGACCCGGGGTGTTCATTACTGGGGGTTGTCAGAAGTTGCCTTGCAAACAGTTGAAGGTGAAAGTATTGGCAAGTCTGTCCATACAGCTAAAAATACCCTGGTCAAGGTGAAGAGGAGAGGAGAAAGCAGCTCCACTAGCAGGTGCATTTTCTCCTCCAAGCAACTCCACTTTGAAGGGTCCTTGAAACACTGATAACACAAGAGCCAATTAATGGTTGTTCCAGTTGGTGAAACCCTGCTCTGCCAGCCCTGCTCGGCTGCACGAGGCAGCATCACACAGGGGACATCAGGAACTCTTGGGGAAGCTGCTGTTTGTTGGTTTTTCCTCTTAATCCCAAAATCATTGAGATTGGAAAAGTCCTCCCAGCCCATGGAGTCCACCCTGTGCTCGATGCCCACCTTGTCCCCAGCCCAGGGTACTCAGTGCCACCTCCAGGCCTTCCTTGGGCACCTCCAAGGGATGGGGACTCCAAACCTCCCTGGGCAGCCCCTGCCAAGGCCTGAGCACCCTTTCCATGGAGAAATTTCCCCAATATCCAATCAGAATCTCCCCTGGCACAGCTTGAGGCCATTTCCCTTTGTCCCTGTTCCCTGGGAGCAGAGCCCGACCCCCCCGGCTGCCCCCTCCTGTCAGGGACTTGTGCAGAGCCACAAGGTCCCCCCTGAGCCTCCTTTGCTCCAGCCTGAGCCCCTTTCCAGCTCCCTCAGCCGCTCCTGGGGCTCCAGCCCCTTCCCAGCTCCGTTCCCTGCCCTGGACACGCTCCAGCCCCTCAGGGTCTGTGCTGTCCCGAGGGGCCCAGGACTGACCCCAGATTGGAGGTGTGACCTCAGCGGTGCCAGCAGAGGGGACACTCCCTGCACTGATCAAACACAATGTTCTGGTAGCCAAAACCTCAGAGTGCTCCTGGGCAGTAGCACCTCTCCCTTTCCCCTCCCAGCCGCCTGGCCCGGAGCTCCCAGGAGCTGTTCTGTGGGACTGTGGAACACGGGAGGTGGTGGCAGCTAAAGCAGCTGTGAGCTCCTGGGAGATACCGGCCCTCTTCCAGGCTGGGTGGGAATGCTGCTGCGTTGTCTTGGGAAGGTGATGTTAATTTATCAGGAAACAAACACAAGTCCCAGATTTTCGCAGTGCCTGACAAGCCTTCCAGACTGATTCAGTCCTTCCAGGCCGAGAGGAGCTGGCTCTGCAGCTCATCTGAGTCACTGCTGAGCAGCCATGGGCAGCTTTGGGCTGGGCGCAGTGGAAAATGAAAGTGGGCAAAGGGAGTTTATAGGAACACGAGTTGTACCTGCTGTGCCCACCCTCGTGGGGTTTGCTCGTCCTGCTCTCTCCCTGCTCCCTGGCTGGGGCTGCAAGGGTGGGTGGTGGCAAAGTAATCCTCTGGTTTGGTAATCCAGATTGAGAAGTGGGAGAGAGGAAGAGGAAAGGACATGGATTTAAGTGAGAAAGGAGAGTGGATGTTTGTCTTGGCTGTTTCCTTTCCTCCAGCCAAAGCCCAGGTCTTGTTAAATACGGGAGGGCCCAGGCAAAGATGGGCTTCAGACCCCTTGCCTCAGTGATGTGGTTATAGAACCTCAGAGTCCTGGAATGGTTTGGGTGGGAAGGGCCCTTAAACTCACCCCATTCCAACCTCCAGGAGCCCCTTCCACCAGCCCAGGTTGCTCCTGGCCCCATCCAGCCCGGCCTTGGCCCAGTCACGATGATAATGGATTTCATGCTTTTAACTGAACTTCTGCACAAAGTTCTTGAGCCTCAGTAAAGGGGTGAATTTAAAACAAATTTTTCCCAGGATGATCTGACAGCCTCATCCAGCATGTCGGGGATTAGTTGCTACATCCATTTTCAAAGGAAGCCCAGGAATAAAAGATAAAAAGCTTTTGTGCTATTTCTCTCTGCAGCAAACAACATGAACCCCCCCCTTTGTCCACTGCTACTTGGAGCAAGTTCGATCCTTCCTAGAGCTGCTCTCATTGAAATCATCTTCATGTTAAATTTTCTGTGCTGAGAAGCACTTCTTGAGAGAGGAGCTTATGTTAAACAGCAGGTGGACTCCAAAGGCTCCCTTTGTTCTTGTCCTGAGTCCTCTACCCCTGAAATTAAATGGAGAAGGAAAAGAAAAATATCAACATGTGAAATTCAGACTGTTCCCTTCCCAAACACCACGTTTGAGTTTTAGAGCCTCATCCTCTGACAGCCTTGAGTTTGTGAGAGTGATTGAGAGGTGACTTGGCTTGATAGACAAGTGCTTGGAGCAGGCACTGAGGGTGTGAATCCTTATCTCATCATCAGGATGAGAAATCTCTGCTGAAAGATGTTTCTTCCAGCCATTGCTGCTTCCTAATCCATATCCGAATGAGGAATGGGTTCCAAACTAGTGATGAGCGTCCAGCTCAGGAGGGAAGGGGGGGATTTTCCATCCCTGGAGGTTTTAGAATCAAGTTGATGCTTTTTTTTCCAAAATACCTTTAACCAGGTGTGCTGAGCAGGAAAACAACCCATGGTCTGTGAGCTGTCATCCCCCCCAGTCAGATTTGGGATCCTCTGGTGTTTGGTTTGGGCTCTGTTCCCTCAGGGTGACTGGACCATGTTCTGCAGGCTGAGGAACTCTGGAAACTTGTCCTGGTCATTGTCCATAAATCACCAAGTGTTTTCCCAAGCAATAGGAATATTGGCTGGGGCAAATGGGAATCCCCTGCTGAGCTGCTGAGAAATGGATGGGAATGCAGTGACCCAGTGTGACAACGTGCTTGTGGATTTCTACCCAAACTCTGGGAACAGCTGGAGAAAAGATGGTGATGGGACAGAGCAGCTTGTGTCCAATTCATGGTTCACATCCCTTGGCTGCAGCTCTGAGGGGGCTTTTTGCCTTCACAGAATCCCAGGCTGGGCCAGGCTGGAGGGGACCCCAGAGGGTCCCTGGTGCCACCTCCCTGCTCAGGCAGGGCCATCCCAGAGCACAGGGCACAGGATTGTGCCCAGAGGGCTCTGCAATATCCCCGCTGAGGGAGACTCCAGCCCCTCCCTGGGCAGCCTGTTCAGGGCTGGGCCCTGCCCAGGGCAGCAGTTCTGCCTCCTGTGCAGGGCAATTGCTGGTCTCAGGCCCCGCCCGGTGCTCTGGTGCCACTGCCGGGCCCCGGAGCAGAGCCTGGGCCCTGCCCTGAGCCCTCCCTGCAGCCAGGGACAGCCAGGGCTGAGGGCCCCTCTCAGCTGGGGCTCCTCTCGAGGCTGAGCAGCCCCGGCTCCCTCAGCCTGTGCTGGGCACGGAGAAGCAGCACACAGCCGGCGCCAGCCCCGCTCCAGGAGCTCCCTGGCCCTGCTGTGCTGAGGAGCCAGAGCTGGACACGGCACTCCAGAGGTGCCCCTGGGGCTGAGCAGAGGGGCAGGATCCCTCCCTGACCCTCTGGGAATGCTCTTACCTGGGGAGAGTAAAACAGCTCTTGAGCAAGTGGCTGCTGGTCCATGGGTGTCCATGGGCTCGGTGAGCTCTGGGCTGAAGGTCCCTGCTGTCACTGGGGCTCTGAGGAACATCTTCCAGCCCTGGCGTGGTGTCACCTCCTCTGTCTGTACCTCCTTGACTCCCTCATGATGACTCCTGTCCCATCACGGGCTGGCCTGGCAGGATTTGCTGTGCTGCCACAGGCAGGCTGGCAGTGCTGAGCTGCTGGGACCTGCAGGGGCCAGGTGCCAACGTTCCCTCCAACAGACTGGAGCCGTGCACAGGAATGAGCCCTGCAGGCTGGTGGGATGGTGTGGCACTGCGGGAGCTGGTGATGGAGCAGAACCTTGTCCTTGCTGTCCTTGCAGCAGGGTCACAAAGCAAAGGCAGCAGCTCACTGGCACTGCCAGGAGCTCAGACTGTGCCTTTGGGCACCACACACCACACGTGCTGCGGATCTGGGATCTAACCTTGCCCTCACTCTTTTTCTGCCTCAAGGGGATTAGGAATTCCTGGAGAACCGGGGTCAGGGCTCGCTGGGAGAGGTGGAGCAGACGCCTGGGGTTTTTTCCTTTATTAAAAAAAGATCAGAAGGGGAATAGTTCCCTCTGCCTGTGCTAGGATATCACACCCTGGCAGTGCCTGGGTTCCATGGCTGGATATTCCTTGCTGGCAGCTGCTAGGAATGGTTTATCCAGGGGAAGGCACAGGGTAGAGCAACATCTCCCATCGCTGTCTCCAGCTCTGCGTTTTCACACTGCTCACAGGTAGTTCCTGTTACATTCCTGGGTGATGAAGAGACTGGTTTGATATTTAAACATTCCCAGCCTTGCATCTGCTGCTATTTACCTGAGTCTCTTTGTTTTCCCCAGCGTTACCCTGTCTTCCAAGGTACCCTTGTCTTTGTGTGATTACAAACAGCATAAATACATTGAATTACATCCTCAGCAGGTTTTAGTGCTGATTATTATGTAATATATGACAGGAACAATTGTTTTTATGAAGAGACACATTTGATTTGCAGGGAGATGATTTATGTGGCTCCTGGGGGAGGGGAGCCATGCCTGAGGTTTCTGAGCTGAGGGATTTTTTAAGGAGAATTTAAATGTAAGATCTGTAACAGATGTTAGAATCAGTAATCAATTTTGCCACTATAAATTTAGAAGAATTTGACTCTTCTGCACAGTAAATGCTCTCACTGGCTGTGTGCTTGTTTTAATGGGATTGCTAATGAGACTCGTGGTGGAAGCCTTTGGCAATGCAGCCTGAGGAGTGTGACACAGGTATGATGTTAATATGGAGTTATTGTCTCTGAAATCCATCCTGTCCTTTCAGTGTCCTCACAGCAATCCAAACCAGGCTCCAGCAAAACGCTTGGCTGCTGAGGGAGTGAAACCTCGTTTCTCTGTCTGTGCCAGTCCCTCCTGCTTTGCTTGCAGGCAAGGAAAGGGGGAAATGTTCATAGCAGAGCTCCAAGCAGAGGGATGTGTAATCCCAGCTGGTGCTGTCCCGTGTGTCTTGGGAAGGCAGGGAGTGAGGCTGCGGGAAGGGAGGGGAAGGGTCTGAGGGCACCCAGCGAGCCCGAGGCACAGGGAGAGGGTGCAATCCCTGTTCTCTCAGCCCATGATCCCAGCTGCAGCCCCTGCTCTCGCTCCTGCCTTGGGCTGTTTGCTGCTGGCTGTGGCTGCAGAGGGTGCCCAGTGCCACCTCGGGGTTGGGACAGGGCACCCCTGCCCCTTCCCATGGCTTGGGACGTGGGAGTAACAGGGCCCTCCTCTTCCTGCCCTCCCAGCTGCACCCATCCCTTCCCTCCTCAGCCAGCAGACATTGTCCAGCATGCCCGGCTTTGCTGCTGCTGAACGTTCAGGGAGCATTTGCAGTTCTTAGCTTCTGTTAAACAGGGTCTCTCCTTTGCCTTGAGCTCTTCTAGAAGCTGCCTGAGAGATGCCCGCTCTGGCTTTTAGGGAGCTTGGTTCAAACCAGTCTCTGTTCCCTCTGCCAGGTTATTTGTTACCCGACCACCAGCCAAGGGCTGTTCCCTTCCCTGGGCCTGGCTCTGCGAGCCAGAACTCCCAGCTGCCCCAGCAGCCTCCGTGGCCTTGGGGACATTTGTTCACATTGTCAGTCTCTGGTTGTGAACTGGAGCCATTTTCATGTACAGGCACCCTGAGGAGGCAGAGCCTGTGTGTGCTTTTATGGGAACTCTCCAGAAGGAAAAAACAACCTTAAAATTCTGCTTGTGGCAACAAAGGAAACCTGGGGCTGCACTTTGCTTTAAACCAAGGTTTTATTTCAGCCCGTAAAGCTGAGCTGACAGGGCTGAGTGGCACAGAGGGGGCTGTGCAGGGCAGTGCACAATATTCCAGTTGCTGAGTGCATTAACTCCGGGTTTCTCTCCTCACTGACCCATTACCGGAGTCGGGTGAGGAGCATTCGCAGGGTCCGTCGGATCCGTTCATCTGGATCCTTGCGTTTGACATTTCAAGAAAGACGAGCTGAGAGAGCACCTGCAGGAGGGATGTGTTTGCTCGTGTGGGATGGGGACACAGGCACTGCCAGCAGGGAAAGGGACATTCTGGGACCTGGGGATGGTGGGAACGTGCTCCTGCCTTTGGGAAAGGCAAATCAGGAAGACGTTGCTTTGGAGCAGGGAGAAATCCTTTCCTGAAGGGTGGTTATGGTGGGCAGGGGGGCAAGGCTGGAATGCTGGGTCCTGGCATGCACTGGCACAGGGACACAGGGACACCTGGACACCTGGACATATGGACACAGGGACACCTGGACACTTGGACCCAGGGACACCTGGACACCTGGACATATGGACACAGGGACACCTGGACACTTGGACCCAGGGACACCTGGACACCTGGACATATGGACACAGGGACACCTGGACACTTGGACACAGGGACACATGGATGCAGAGACACAGGGACACCTGGACACTTGGACACAGGGACACAGAGACACATGGATGCAGAGACACAGGGACACCTGGACACTTGGACACATGGATGGGGTGCCCAGGGCTGTTCAGTGTCACATCTCTGGTGGGGTGGGGTGGGCTTGGGGAGGTTCTCCTGCCCCAGGGTGAGACCCATGTGCTGGGCTCCAAGGGGACTGGCCCTGACTTAGCTGGGTTGGGCCCTTAGGGCAGGATCCTGCAGCAGGAGTGTGCAGCAGAGCTCAGGGACCGGCTGTGCCCTCAGTGCTCCTCCCTGATCTTCTCCCTCAGCTCCCAGTTCAGCTACTTTGGGTCAGAGAGGCCCCAAACTTCCTCTGTCAGGGTGACTTTGGGCAATAAACAGGCTCTTGCCAAGGAGTGCTGCTTCCCTTGTTCCATGGGGCTGTGGGTGCCTTGGCCCTGTTCCTTCCCACCCTCACCAGTCCATGGGGAGCTGGGGCTGGGAGCTGGGTGTTGGTGGCTCTGGCCACGTGCTGCTGGCTGGAAGTGCTGGCTGTGACCTCCCAGACCACGTGGCCCATCCCTGGTTTCCATGGCTGCTCCAGTGACCCCTCTGGAGGTTGTTGACTTGCAGGTTGTGCATTTGGCAGCCAAGCCCTGTGTGTTCTCCTTGGATGAAGCTGCTGTTGGATTTGCAGTGGGAGAAATGCAGGAACTCCAGCACAGGAATTCAGAGTCACCTCTGAAGCTGCAAAGCTGCTGGGGCACCTTTCATTGAATTCCCAGAAATTCATATAATTCTGATTATAATGTGCTAATTCATAGAATTCACCAGGGAAGATGGGGACCTGTTGGAGCAGCTCCAGGGGAGGCCATGGAGATGCTCCAAGGGCTGGAGCCAGGCTGGGAGAGCTGGGGGTGCTCACCTGGAGAGGAGAAGGCTCCAGGGAGAGCTCAGAGCCCCTTCCAGAGCCTAAAGGGGGCTTTTAAAAGGAGGGAGAGGGACAGGACAGGAGGGACAAAATCTGTTTGGTGCAAGAACCAAATGAGAGGCCGTGCAAACGATCTCTGTAAGTGCTTAGTGCTAAACCCAGCTTAGTGTAAACCCAGCAGGTCTGGAGCGTTTGGAGGTGATGAGCCCTGGAACAGAGAGCTGATGATCCATAGTAAATACAAATACTAGAAAACAACTGTTTACAGAGCTGTACAAGTGTGTGTGTGTGTGTGTGTGCATCATTGCTTTTATGTCCTTCTGGCTCAGGGCTGGGATTTGCTTAGCAGTCCTGGGGACTCTGGGTCCGCCTGGGCTCTCTGGGTCCAGCTGGCTGTGGAAGCAGCAGCATCTGGAGGCATTTCATGGACACATTCTCCAAAGGAGGGCTTTAATCGGAGGTGTTGGGATTTCAGGTGTCCCCTGGGCAGGCTCCTCAGGTGGAGTACACCTTGCACTGGGAGTCCACACACACTCAGGACTTGAGTAAATCCTTGGTTGGGATTTTTTTTCATTCCCCTGCTCTGCTCCAGCACCTGCAGGAGTTCTCACAGCCACAGGCAGCCCAAGCTCACGTATATAACTGAATGGGCACTTTCAAGCCCGTAATGTTTGTTCTTTTAGAGCCCAACTCTTGAATTAAGGCTTTACAAGAGCACTGGGCTTGCAAAGATTGCTTAATCAATAAGAGAAATTTATGTCAGACTCCTTGTTTACATTGCTCTTTGTGAAGTGAACTGGGCAGGATTTTCAGCAGTCCTGGTGGTGGGGCTTTCAGATCTATTTTTAGATGATTTGGACAAAACCCAGAAGAAAAATATAAATCATTTGCTTCGCAGCCTGTAAGAGTGTTTTCTAATGAGGTAATTATGTTTTTATGGGAAATCATTTGCTTCGCAGCCTATAGTGTTTTCTAATGAGGTAATTATGTTTTTATGGCAGCTTAATCTCTGCTTTCATCACTGGAAGTTGCATTGCTGGTTTGTTATTTCCCAGGATAACGAGTGTCACTTCATTCCCATTAATACAGTCACCCCTTCCCAGGCTGTGGCTGGGCTCCTGTCTGTGCCACCCTCACAGGAAGAGTTCCTTCCCAGTATCCCATCCATCCCTGCCCTCTGGCAGTGGGAAGCCTTTCCCCCTGTCCTGGCTCTCCAGGTCCTTGTCCAAAGTCCCTCTCCATCCTTCCTGTGGAATCCTTCAGGTGATGGGAGGTCACTCCAAAACTTTCCCTCCTCCAGGCTCATCCTGCAGTTACTCCCTCAATCCTTCAGTATTACAGGGTTGTTTAAAATGCAGTTTATTCTCCTCTCCTGTGTCCCCCATTGCTGAGCAAAGCAGGGATTTTGAGGAACAGTCTTTCAGAGCCCCGGGGGATCTCAGTGGGAAGTTGTTTTCCTGGCTGAGATTTCCAAGCCTTTGGCTGGGTGTGTGAATAACTGGGATGGCTGAAAACTCCAGAGCAGCTGGCGGTGCCGTGGGGCAGGCTGGGCTCTGGCCCGGGGTCCGGAGGGACTCTGGGGATGTTCAGCCTTCGGCTGAGCTGGGGCTGGGTTTGAGCTGCTCTTTTTGAGCTGCTTTTCTCCCTCATTTCCTTTCAGCCCGTGCAAATGCCACTCTCTGGCTTTTTCTTGACATTCCCCAGTCTGTGTGTTCACATACTGATGTGTTGGTGTCCGAGGCCAGCTTCTTCTTGCCACAGAATCACTGAGGCTGGAAAAGCCTCCAAGGTCGAGTCCAGCCCTTCCCTCAGCGGTCCAAGGCCACCACTGCCCGTGTCCCCAGGTGCCACATCCTCACATCTGTTCCTGCTCGTGTCTGGTCGGGTGTGGGAAGGAAAAGGCTTCAGAGGGGGAAGAGCTGAAGGCAAAATCTGGGACTTCCCACAGCCTCCTCTCCTCTCACATTCTCCAAAATGTCCCAGACACAGCTCCACAGTCACATCCTGGTGCTCCAGGACCTGATGGCTCAGGCATGGCTGCTTGGCCACAATGGGGGAGGCCTTGGTGGTCTTGGAGGGGCACCATGGCAAAGCTGTCACCTCACAGTGACAAACCTGTCACCTCAAGGTACAGTCAGACCCTGGCAGTGCAGGGAAGGCAGGAGCAGGAAAATACTGAAGAATAAACTACAGACAGGGAGGGGAGTTCCAAAGAAGGGGCTGGAGCGTGTCCAGGGAAGGGAACGGAGCTGGGGAAGGGGCTGGAGCCCTCGGCCTTGGGGGGCTTTTCCCCTAACCCCTGCTCTGTGTCCCCATCCCTTGCAGGCGAGGCCTGTCCAGGGGCAGCAGAGGAGGAACCATTCCCGTGGTCAGAGGGAAGGAGCCGGGATGCTCCGGAGCCGGCAGCTCCGAGGGAAGGGAAAATGGGCTGGAGCCACGGCCAGGGCTGGCTGAGCTCCCGGCCGGGGGCGAGGGCCAAGAGAG
>NW_008238349.1:252161-263075 GCF_000691975.1 Corvus brachyrhynchos
CTGTCGCCGTGAGCCTCGCAGCCGCGTTCCCTGCCAGCTGCTGCTCTCAGGTGTCTGGAGGTCACGGGCACTTGGGCAGGAGCTCGCTGGAGCTTTGCTGCTGCTGGGAGGGGTTTGTGTTCCGCTCCCCGGCCCGGCTGCAGCCTGGCGAGCCGTCCCTGGGGCGCAGGGCTGCGGGGCAGCACCCCCAGGCTCCTGCTGGTGCTTCTCCTGCCTGTTTGGGGTTAAACATCCCCTCTCACCCGCGAAAAGAACCATCAGCAGCCTGGCTAACGGCGAGCTCGAAGTGGGTTTTGCTGCTGATTTGATAGGATCTGTTTTCGTGCTGTTCTATTTTAAGTCCCTGTGCATTGGGCTTCTTTTTCCCTCGGTATAAATTTTACATGATTCCTTGAAACTGCACTGGAAATGTGGAAAAGAAAGAAATAATCACGGGAATGTTGTTGGTGCTGATTTCCACGGGTGTGTTAAAACTGAGTCCATGGAAAATGGATAAGGAGCAGCCACGGTTCTGGATTTACTTAAGAAAAACATTTTCAGCTCTCAAAACAAAGCTGTTTCTGTACTTTGTTTTATTTCTAGAGATTTTTCAATAATCTGGTTAATTTCTGCTGAAGTGTGAAGCAATAAAGCAGATTACAAGCAAGTACAGGAAGAGTGAGTGTGGAGGGGAGAGAAATTTGGTGTTTTGTTCTCCTTAGTTTCCAGTCCTGATCCCTCATTCCTGTGCTTCACACATCAGCAGGGCTGTGCAGAGGCTGAGGGGCTTTTCTGGTGTGAAATTCCAGCTTGGGAATTAGTGCTGATGTGTTCATCTCTGCAGGATTTTCTTGTTCTCTCCAGGCAGGATTTCAGAGCTGGGCACTCCAGAGGGTTTGGTGGGACAGCAGGGCACTGGTGTTGAGTGATAAAAAACCTGATACAGACCAGAAGTCCAACTTTGCTGTTTTCCTAATTATTATTCAGGACAGTTTTCATCTTATCTTCAAGGCCTTGGAAGAACAAGGAATTTCATATGGAGATCAGGCTTGGCTCCTCACAATAATTATACTTCAGAGAGACAATTTTGGTTCTTACACATTTATATAAAAGCTGAAAGAATTAGAAACTGCTTTAAAGGGACTGCCTTGGGCTCCAGGTTCAAGACAAGATGCAGGACCAGCCCCTCATCGTGTGGACATCACCTTGTAACTGTATTTTCCTCGATTCCCTAATTAGTTTTTTGCCTGATTCCCTCACAAGGAGCCGGAATGGCTTTTGCATGGAAAAGTAGTGCCAGGTTTGTGTTTTGGTGTGGGGTTTATGTTTGTTTTTTTAATAAGTTTGGGGTTATTTTTTAGGAACATCCCAATTTTTTTGGCATTAGCACTCAAATCATGGAATCATGGAATGGGTTGGGTTGGAAGGACCTTAAAGACCATTTCTTTCCACCTCCCAGCCAGGGGCAGAGGTGCCACCCACTCCATCAGCTTTGAGGGAACTTTTTAAATCTCAGCTGAGAAAAACTGAGCACTTCAGGAGATATTTTGTGCTTAGGCATAGCTGAAAACACAAATCTTGGGTCATTTCTGAGCCTTGCTTTAGATACTCATATTTGACATTTTTGTTATACCCACCTAACAGTTACAAATTATTTTCTGATGGTCTTACACAGTAATAAACTTGGCTTCTCCAAATCCAAAGAAATCCTCACTTTTGGATGTGTACTGAAAACTCCAGGCTGACTCTCAGAAATTCCTCAATTCCAGTTAAGCTCAGAGTTCACAGTAACTTTTGGGTCACTGCAGGCAGGAAAACACAGGGCCCAGGGATCCATCTCTGGGTTTTGAACCTTGAGAAACTCCAGCCTCGTGGAAAATCCACATCCCCAAGTACTTGAGAATTCGGTTTTGCTTTTTCCCACACCCAGACAGGAGGCAAAGAAGGTCCTTGATATGGGGCTAAATGTTGGGCAGGGTCCAACGGGAGGTTGATGGTGGCTTTGTCCCTATCCTGGGGATGACCTGGCGACAGCTGGGAGATGCTGGGTGAAGCCCAGGGCTCTGGAGCTGAGCCTCAGGTGCAGCCTGGGGTTGAGCACTCGCTCCTCCAGCACTGAAACCCCTGCTCCGAGCTTTGCTGGGCTTTCACAGCAGAGTTAATGCGTTAATTAGCCTATGCTAATGAGCACCTTTTTAGCACTGGAGACAAAGGCTGCACTCGCTCTCACCCGGGTATTAATAGCAGCTGCTGGAACAACGTTCTGTGTTTCCAGTGGGTTCCTACGCAGCAGAGCCTATTCAGGGCTTGTTTAAGGATCATGAGCCTCAAGAAGGGAGGCTGAAAACTTCTGTGCTCTGCGCTGAGTTCAGCTGGGAGGGGAAAAATCCCTCCTGTGCTGTGCCAGTGTGCTCAGCTGAGCCCTCCCCGGGCCTGCAGTGACTGTCACAGGAGGGTGGCACCTCTGGTGATGGATGGGCCCGGTGCAGAGAGGAGCTCGCGTGGGGAGGGGAGGCTCCTGAAGAAGAATGGATCCATCTGCATCCTTCCAAGGACACTGAGCCTTCCCTGATGATGCTCTAGAGTGTGATGGGTCCTACAGACAGTCCAGAGGAGGCCACGGAGCTGCTCCAAGGGCTGGGGCACCTCTGCTCTGGAGCCAGGCTGGGAGAGCTGGGGGTGCTCACCTGGAGAAGGGAAGGCTCCAGGGAGAGCTCAGAGCCCCTTGCAGGGCCTGAAGGGGCTCCAGGAGAGCTGGAGAGGGACTGGGGACAAGGCATGGAGGGACAGGACCCAGGGAATGGCTTCCCAGTGCCAGAGGGCAGGGCTGGATGGGATCTTGGGAAGGAATTGTTCCCTGGGAGGGTGGGCAGGCCCTGGCACAGGGTGCCCAGAGCAGCTGGGGCTGCCCCTGGATCCCTGGCAGTGCCCAAGGCCAGGCTGGACATTGGGGCTGGGAGCAGCCTGGGACAGTGGGAGGTGTCCCTGCCCATGGCAGGGAATGGAATGAGATGCACTTTAACATCCCCCCAGCCCAAACCATTCTGGGATTCTGTGATCTGGGAGCCTGGGGGCCCAGCAGAGCTGGAGTGGGGAGAGGCAGGAGTGGTCTCCAACCCTCCTTCCTCCCTGGGCTAAACTGGAAGGCTTTGGAAAGCTGTGGGATCTGGGGGTTGTTGGGATCTGAGATTTCCTTAGGCTGTGTTTTGGATCTTTCCTCCCTGGTGAGGTTTCTGCATTAAGCAGCTCCTTATCGACTGCAGGGAAGAGATTTTGGCTGCAGGGGCTTTTTTTCCCCGATGCGCATCCCTGTGACAAGTCATTTCCAAGTGTGAAAACTGCTTTGATATCTTTATTCGGCGCTGGTTCGCTCAGGAAGCCACTGCATAAGCGGGGCAGGGGAGTGGGCTCAGCCCGGGCAGCTCCGGGGCTGCTCCCGCCGGGCTCGGGCTGCTCTCAGCGCCCGTTTTTGGGTGGTTCGGAGCACGATCAGAGCGGTCCCTGGCAGCTCAGAAGCTCTGAGAACGTGTCATGAAGGGAGTTTGCAAGTGGAGTCTTTCCTTGAAGAGAGGAAGAAAGTCCTGATGAAAGGAGGTGCCTTTGAAGTGGTTCCTGCTCCTCATCCGGCGCTGGCAGAGGGGTGTGAAGTTGTGCGAAACAAAGGGCAGGTTCTCTTTGGAGTTTGCACCATCATTTCCTCCCCCGAGAGCACTGCTTGCATCCAGCTGTTGAGAACGTTGAGATTCATTAGCTGCAAAAGTCGGGATTTCTGTGGAGGAGTCTGTGGATGAAATGGCAATAAAATAATTTCAGCTGTGCCTAGGAAATGCCTGTAAGTGTTTGGGGTATCTGAGCCTGAGCCAGCAGCTGAAACAAAAACCCACGTGTAATTCTAGTTACTTCCAAACAGGGGACATTGTCACTCTGCCTGAACAGAAGAGTGAGTTCAAGTTACAGGATCCAAGGTGAGGGTCTTGGAGAGGCTCCCCTGCCCCTCCTGGAGAAGGGAGCTGCTCCCCTGCCCCAGCCAAGGCTGTGTCCCTCCAGCATCCTGCTCTTTGCAGGTGATGTGTTCCCCCTTCCCTCTTCCTCCTGGGATTAGACCTGGGCTGTTTCATGAAGAATAATTACATTTGATCTGGGAAAAGATGAATGTCAAGGAGGAGGGAATTAAAAAGAAATGATAAAAAGAAGCAGCTCCAATCCCTCGTGGTTACTGGAGTGGGAAGGGAGCACTTTGTCAAAGTGACACCGAGTCCTCTGTTAGGGTGTCCTGGGCTGGGGCTGGGCCAGAGCTGTGCCTTTGAGGCTGGGCCAGCAGCAAAGCCAGCACAGGTCCCCTGGGACGTGTGACAGGCCTAGGAGGATGTGAGCGTGGTTTCCAGGGGCAGTGTCCCTGCCGTGGGCACAGGCTCTGGGCTCAGGGGGAGGCTGGCCCATTGCTCTCCAGGCTGGCTCAGGGAGCTTCCCAGTGCCTGGAGCTGCTGGAGGGGGCAGGGCTGCAGCAGCCTGGGCACTCCTTCGGAGGGAAGGAGCTGTGTCTGTGTCTGGGTGACCCCAATCCTGACTCTGAGCTGTGGGCGCTGCTGGTGTGGGACTGGGGCATGAGACACCCTGAGACAGGTTTGGTCTTTTTCATGGATCACAGAATGTCCTGAGCTGGAAGAGACCCCCAGGGATCACCCAGCCCAGCCCCTGGCCCTGCCCAGACACCCCAACAACCCCACCCTGGGCATCCCTGGCAGCGCTGTCCCAATGCTCCTGGAGCTCTGGCAGCCTCGGGGCTGGGACCATTCCCGGGTGTGCTGAGACCAGGATCTCAGACCTGCCCAGGAAAGGATTCTTTGTCCTCAGCATCCTCCCCCAAGCCTGATCAGTCTGTGTTTCCCTGGTGCCCTGTCCTGACACTGAAGGGCTGCAGTGCTTCCTGGGGTAGCTGGGAAGGATTTTAGCAGGAATTGCCCAAAGGGAAAAGACTGGGGTTCCCCAGGCTTGTTCTGCCCTCCTTTGCCCTCAGGAGTTTCGGGAACAGGAGGCTGAGCTGGACCTGCGTTTTTGGGACCCCCGGGGCTGCCGCTCCCTGCCAGGCCGGGTCTGTGCACAAGGAGATAAACCAGACCCACACCCTTCACTGCCACCCATCTGGAGGGTTGTTCTCACACCAGCTCCTCTTCCTCCATGTTCTCCTGGTGACTGGAGTGGAGTAACAGCTGCTTTTCCTGGAAACACGGAGTGTGGAGCATCCCAGGCTGCTTTTATATCCTGATGCTTTAGATCGTTAAATTCTCACGGCTTAAGCTCTTTATTTCTTGTTTTGCTGTGCTTGTGAGAGGATCTCCTGGGGCCCTATTGTACAACAAATACAAATAATCCATGAATAAAACAGGCTGGCTGTTTGTACTGCCGGCAGTCTGCAAGGATTGCTCCCAGATAACGTTTTGGGCCATTACTCATTTTGATCTGTGCCTTCTAGCCGCGTTTCTCTGCTCAACAACACTGCCGAGATGTTGCCCTCTGGAAAGAGGCTTCTCCAGATTAATTTTTCACTTTTCTACCTGTTTGCTGTCTGCCTTTGGCAGAGTTTCAGTTCCTCCCCTGCTTTCCCTGCCCAGCCGTGGTGAGTTCATGCAGCTTTTGGGATGGTTCGGGTGTGATGGACACACAGAGACCGCAGTTACTCCTTGTCAGTGCTGCCCCAGGGGGAGAGGCCCTTTAAATTCACTCATAGCACATTTAGTTTTATGAAGTCCTTGACCTTAAACTTCTAAATGAGCTGGGATGTGAATTGGAGAGTACTAAAAATGAGATTTAAATGGGAGAAAGCCCCACTTCCCTGCCTGCGAGGATGCGCTGCCCTTGCTGGGGCTGCTGTGGAGCAGGACCAGTTATGTTAAACACAAACTGGTATTTACTGGTGCCTTGAGGCCGCTGCACTTGTTCCCCACTGGGAGCTGCCCTTTGGGAGCCAGCTGTCATTAACTGGTGTCTGATCATTCCACAGGACTGACAGGGTGTGTGCACTGCAGATTTTCCTCCTTAGATCTTTCCCCTCCGCTTGCTTCTTCCCCTGTTATGTGCAAATGCTGCTTCTTTTTCTGTATTAGCTCCTCTCTTGTTCTCTCTTCAGTAATTAACAGTTGATTTCCTGCTTGTCTCTTGACCTTTCTTTTGCCAATCCATTCAAATCACAAGAATTTCTTGTTCTTTAAGTATCTGCTTAAATGCCACGGGTAGAGGTCAGCCGGTTTAGTGCTGTCACTTGTGGGAGAAGATGCTCCTGGTGTTTGTTTCTTTGTCCTCTGGTTATTTCTTAGTAAATAACCTGGAATGTTTCCATAACAAATTGGTGTAAGAATGGCTTTGCCCCCTGTGGAACGCACAGAGATGTGTGGTAGGTGAGTTTGATTTTTCTACTGAGGGCAGAATTCACGACGTGGCAGTCAGAGGCTCTGAAGGACTAAAATGTTCCTTCTCTGGGCACCCTGTGCCAGGGCCTCCCCTCCCTCACAGCGAGGAGTTTCTTCCTCCTGGTCCTGTCCCTCCATCCCTTTCCAAAGTCTCTCTCCATCTCCTTTTTGGCTCCTTCAGGTCCTGGAAGGCCCCAGTGAGGTCACCCCAAAGCTTCTCCTCTCCAGGTGAACAATCCCAGCTCTCCCAGCCTCTCCTCCCAGCAGAGCTGCTCCATCCCTCGGATCACCCTGGAGCCTCCTCTGGGCTCCTCCAGCAGCTCCAGCTCCTCCCTCTGCTGGGCCAGGGCTGTGGCAGCTCTGCAGGTGGGGTCTCACCTGAGCACAGGGGCACAGGGACACAATCCCAGTCCCTTTCCTGCTGCCCCACTGCGATCAGCATTTACATTTCACAGTCCACAGTGTGCAGGGACAGCAAAGGAGTTAATCCAAACTGCAGATTCGCCGGAAAATTGCTCTATAAATAAAAATAAATTATAAGTGAATTTTAATTATAAAAATAAGTGAAATAAAGCATCAGTATAAGATGAAGGGGAGGGGAAGGATGGAAACAAGCGGATGTGAGGAGTGAGGAGTGGATTTGTTCCATGGCCAAGTGCTTGTGTTGAGAGGCCTTTTGTCACCAGTGACTCCTTTGGAGAGCAGCCTTAGAGGGCAAATCAGAGTAACTCCAAGCAGAGAAGTTCTGGGAGTGCTGTCTGCCACCTTCCCAGCAGGAAGTTGGACCTGGGAATATTCTCCCCAGCTCCCTGACAGGAGGAGGCAGCTGGGGGGGGGCGGGCTCTGCTCCCAGGGAACAGGGACAGGAGGAGAGGGAACGGCCTCAGGCTGGGCCAGGGGAGGCTCAGGGTGGATTTTGGGGAAATTTCTCATGGAAAGGTTGTCAAACACAGGAACAGACTCCAGGGTGGGGGTAGAGCAGTTTAACAGCCCTGTGGATGTGGCACTTGGGGACGTGGGGCAGTGGTGGCCCTGGCAGTGCTGGGTCAGAGTTGGACTTGATGCCTTCAGAGCTTTTCCAGCACAAATAATTCCATGTTCCTGTGGAAGTCCCCAGTGCTGGCTGGTCCAGCTGGAGGCACTGAAACACCTGTAACTAACGGGGACATTTTGTGCCTGGGGAAGCAAATCCAAGAGAGAGACATCTCCTGCTTGTTCTGCCACTGGTTTAAACTCCCGTGGAAACAAAGTGCCTGGGACAGGAGGTGTGGCAGGGGGAGGAGTTGGGTGGCACGAGGTGGCTCAGCCCAGGGGCTGCGGAGCAGATTTCCTGAAGGAACAGGTTTGGGTCTGGTCTGCTTCAGTGGACCTTTTATTCTTTGGAATAAAAGAATGATTTCATTTCTTTTTCCTGTTTGAAGCTGTGTGCAAGGCTGGAAGAACCCCTTTCCTGGGTCACAATGGGGTGTCAGTGGGATTTTCCCTTTGTTCCTGGGTCACAATGGGATATCAATGGGATTTTCCCTTTGTTCCTGGGTCACAATGGGATGTCAATGGGATTTTCCCTTTGTTCCAGCAACAACGCACCGTTTACAGGCTGACCCTGGTGAAAGCTTGGAATGTGGATGAACTCAAAGCTTATGCTGACCTGATAACCCTCGGGAAACCAGACTTCATTGAGGTCAAGGTGAGCTGCATGGAGCTGTTTTCCTTTTTCCTGCAGTATTCTCCACTGCTTTGTCCCCATTTCCCCCCTCCCTTTAGTCTAAACTTTCCGAGTAAGTAAAATCCTTCTAAAGTGATGCACGAGAAACTTCTCTCTTGCTTTTAATGTTAGTGAATGATAATTAATTCACATTCAGGTGGTGTTTTCCAGTGTCTTATGTTTGCCTTTGGGGCAGGTTTCCCTGTGCCACCAGCCAAGCTTTGTGCCAGCCAGCCTCCGTTTCTGCCCAACAGAATCGTCACTCTCTGGCCTTTTGGTGAAAACAAGGATGAGCAGACATTGCTTCTTCATATCAACCAACAGTTGAAACAAAATATTCCAGGTCAAGCTGGTGCTTTGGGGTAGGATTCTTCCCATCCTGGTCTCGAATTTTGCCAGGAGAAAGTGAAAGGTTCAGTGATGGGCTTGTATTTGGCTGGATTTGAAGGGCTGCCAGCAGGAGATGGGAGGTACAGCAGGGCAGGAGGGGCTTTATCATGGCCTTAATCAATTGAGTAAATAGAGAATGTAAAAAAAGGTACAAACTGGTAAAAAGGGCACCTTCCAAAGTGCTCTGAGCATTTTCACCCAGGAGCTCCTGCAGAGCAGCACAGCTCCCTCAGCTCTGTGTTTGTGCAGCTCTGTTACTCCTGGACTTTCCTTTTTCTTTTCCCTTTTCCTTCTCTCTTTTGTTTTTTTTTTAACTTTCTTTTATTTTTTTAACCTTCCCCCCCCCCCCCACCCTTTTTTTAACTGCTGCTATGGAGAAAAAGCCTGGATTTTGCTGCGAAGGTTTGATACATCAGCACGGAGAGTTTTTCTCTCTAGGTGTGCTGGTGGAGTTGGGAGCTTCATCCCAGCTCGCGTTTGGAGTTTGGTTTGGGGAAAACCCCTCGGTTTTCCACCTCCCTGCGTGTCCCACTGGCTGTGCAGGATCCTGCCAGGGAGGGCAGGGCAGGGATGGAGCAGAGGGGCTGAGGCTGCTCTGCCCAGGGCATTAATGTTAATTAGTGAGATGAGGAGGATGTTTCAGCACGGATTCCCCTGGGAACTCTCCGGGCAAACATCTGCCTCCTGCAAGGCACGGCTGCTCTTCCCTCTGCCTCACAGAGCTTTCCCAGAGCTCTGCCCTGCAAAAATCCTGCCTTGCTCTGCCAAGGAAATGGGTGAGTGGTCCCAGATGTACTCCTGGTGCTCTTCCAGCTGGGACAGGGCTTTACATGGATCTCTGAGCCCAGTTTGTGTGAGCTGGGACAGGGATTTCTGTGGATCTCTGAGCCCAGTTTGTGTGAGCTGGGACAGGGAGGGGCTGGGTGACATTCCCAGAATCCAGCAGTGGGATGGTGGCACTGGGGTCCAGCCTCACACTGTGGTGATCACACAGCACTGGGGACCTGGCAGTTTTCCCCCAAAGACTTGGTATTTTTGATTAAAAGTAAGTTTTTTGTGTTCCTTTGAGAACGAAGCGTGTTTGGGGTGTGGATAGGGCTCAGCATTCTCTCTGCAGACCCTCGGTGTGCTGGGTGAGCAGCCAAGGCCCAGGTGGTGCTCAAAGCCAACCAACAGAGAGTGATAACGAGATGCTGCAGAAGCTCTGCCTGACAGTGGGGCTGAGCTCGGGGATTTGCTGCTTGAAGACTTGGGATAAATGATGGCCATTTCAGCTGAAGGGAGCTAATCCAGTGCTGCTCCAGAGAGGCTCATGGGGTGGATGGAGAGAGATTTAGATTCTCGCAAGGGCTTAATCCTTGTTCTCATTTCCATGAGTGCCTCACACTCTGTGGGACCCCATTCTTCCACTTAAGCCAATAGTAAAGGGAGACTCCGTCATTAAAAATGCATCAAATTGATTTATTGCCTTAATCTGTTCTAATGCTGGTGTGTCACTGTCACACTTGTACAGAGCTGATGGTGGTACTTAAGGTCTGGAACGTGCCAGAACTCGTTTTCCTGTCATGGTGCCCTCTTTGGGTTCTGAAAGCCACAGGTTTATGTGATGTGCACCATTTTTGTGTCCAGGGAAGGGAATGGAGCTGGGAAGGGGCTGGAGCCCCAGGAGCGGCTGAGGGAGCTGGAAAGGGGCTCAGGCTGGAGCAAAGGAGGCTCAGGGGGGACCTTGTGGCTCTGCACAAGTCCCTGACAGGAGGGGGCAGCCGGGGGGGTCGGGCTCTGCTGCCAGGGAACAGGGCCAGGAGGAGAGGGAACGGCCTCAGGCTGGGCCAGGGGAGGCTCAGGGTGGATTTTGGGGAAAATTTCTTCCTGAAAGGGCTGCCCAGCCCTGGCACAGCTGCTCGGGGCAGGGGTGGAGCCCCCATCCCAGGGGCAGTGTGAAAGATGACTGGACATGGCACCTGGGGACATGGCTTACGGTGGCCTCAGCACTGCTGGGGCAGTGATTGGAGTCGATCTTAGGGGTCTGTCCTTGCTGGATTCTAGAATCACAGAATGGGTTGGGTTGGGAGGGACCTCAAAACCCATCCAGTGCCACCCCTGCCATGGGCAGGGACACCTCCCACTGTCCCAGGCTGCTCCAAGCCCCAGTGTCCAGCCTGGCCTTGGGCACTGCCAGGGATCCAGGGGCAGCCCCAGCTGCTCTGGGCAGAGCCAGGCTTCGTCACTCAGCTCACAGCAGCAGTGTGAGCTCCTGCCTGAGCAGAGCCTTCCTGCTTCCCCCTATCCCTCAGAATTTAAGGAAGAAATCCAAACGTGTCAGGCTGGCCCTTTGTCCCAGGGCTGTCCGTGCCACGGTGTCTGAGGGCAGGACTTGGGCACAGAATCTTCCCCAGCCTTTGTGGAAGTTTTCAGCCCCTTGGAAGCTCTTTT
>NW_008238349.1:263087-267821 GCF_000691975.1 Corvus brachyrhynchos
CTGCTGATTTTGTTTGTGTGGATGGATAATCTGGGTGTCCAGCTGAGCTCAGGGTGCTGCCCTGGGGCTGCAGCTCCTGCTCTGCTGCCTGAGGTTTGGCTGCAGAATGGAAATGCCCAAGTAAATGTGTGCAGGGATGGGCCAGAGGGAAGTGTCTGTCCCAATCTGCTCACTCCTGTCATGTTAAACAGTAAAGATCATTTAATTGCTTAAAATAATGAGGAAAATGAGCTGTGCCTTAATGAGTTTTTAATTGCATGCAGCAAGAGGCGATTGCCCCACCTGTCAAAATCCCCTTCAGGATCCTGCTGCCATCCCAGCTGGGGTTTAGATGAAGAGGTGAAGCTGAATCTCCTGTTCTGGTGCCTGCTATGAATAAACCCCAACAATGTTTGATCTCCACACCTGAAGAGAGACCAGCATTGCTCACTTGCTGTTGGAGAGTCACAGAATCGTTTGGGTGCCAGACTGAATCCAACCACCCCCCAGCACTGCCAGTGTCCCCACGTGCCACATGTTAAACCCCTCCAGGGGTGGGCACTCCAAACCTCCCTGGGCAGCCCCTGCCAAGGCCTGAGCACCCTTTGAGATCCTGCGTGCGCCCCCCCCTGACCCTCCCCTGGCCCAGCCTGAGGCCGTTCCCTCTCCTCCTGGCCCTGTTCCCTGGCAGCAGAGCCCGACCCCCCCGGCTGCCCCCTCCTGTCAGGGACTTGTGCAGAGCCACAAGGTCCCCCCTGAGCCTCCTTTGCTCCAGGCTGACTGGTCACAGGTTGGACCTGGTGGTCCAGGAGGACTTTTCCAGCCAGGATAATTCCAAGCTTGTGACTCTGGGAGCAGAGGGGGTGATCCAGCAGTGGCTGCTCCTCCCTGGATCCCCACACGGCTCCTTGGGAGAGCTGGGGTGAAGGGCTGTGTCCTGTGTTGGAGCTGAGCTCTCCCAGGAGGAGTCACTGCAGCTTTCCAGGCAGTGCAGCACCGCCGGGCCCTCAGCCATGGCTGTGGGCTGTCTGGAGAGCTGCTGGGAAATACTGGGGCTGTGCTGCACAACCAACCACCTCCAGCCCTCCCTGCAGCTTGGAGTGACACAAAGGACTGATGGCCTCTGTTAAATCAGCTTGGAAGTGATTATTAAAAGCAGCCAAGGAGTGGAATGCTGCCTGGATCCACTGCAGCAGGAGCAGACGTGCGTGAGGCCTTGTGGTTGTAACTTGGGGGGTGCTGCTGCTCAGCTCAGGAGCGTTTGCACTGCAGAGCTGCAATCCATCAACGTGGCACTGAGGCTTTCTCTATTTGTCTGGGGTCACGGCTGTCCCAGATTTTAAACAGTGTCTCTGTCACTCAGCAGCTTGGCCCACACTTTGTTCTCTGTTAATTTGCACGAGCCTCAATTAAATTTATAATTTGTGGGCTCGGAGTGAAGAGAATTGCTTTGTTCAGTAATTAAATTGGGAAGTCTGGAGTGTGAGTGGAGAAACAAAGCGTTGTCAGCTGCAGTTGTTCCCTTCAGAGCCCTGGGGATTGGAAGCTTTGCTGGCTGGCTGGATCCCCGGGCAGGAGCCAGGTCCTGGGGGCAGGAATGTGCTTCCCATGCTTCCCACAGCACCAGCAACCACCCTGGCACAAGGCTCTGCTCAGTCCAGTTGTGCTCACCCAGCTCCATCACAGCTGAAAATCAGCCCTGGCCCAGCCCAGGGAGGAGCTGGAGCTGCTGGAGGAGCCCAGAGGAGGCTCCAGGGTGATCCGAGGGATGGAGCAGCTCTGCTGGGAGGAGAGGCTGGGAGAGCTGGGATTGTTCACCTGGAGAGGAGAAGCTTTGGGGTGACCTCACTGTGGCCTTGCAGGAGCCAAAAAAGGAGATGGAGAGAGACTTTGGAAAGGGCTGGAGGGACAGGACCCAGGGAATGGCTTCCCAGTGCCAGAGGGCAGGGCTGGATGGGATATTGGGCAGGAATTGTTCCCTGGGAGGGTGGGCAGGCCCTGGCACAGGGTGCCCAGAGCAGCTGGGGCTGCCCCTGGATCCCTGGCAGTGCCCAAGGCCAGGCTGGACATTGGGGCTTGGAGCAGCCTGGGACAGTGGGAGGTGTCCCTGCCATGGCAGGGGTGGCACTGGGTGGGCTTTGAGGTCCTTCCAACCCAACCCATTTCACAATTCTGTGAAATCCAGAGTGTGCCCAGCACAGCTGCTCTGGATCCATCCTGGCAGAGCCAGGAAGAGCTGGGATGCTGTTCAAAGGCTTCCATTTCAAGGTACTTGGCCAGAGCTCTGTGGATTAGGCTGCTCCAAGCACCCTTATTAAGCAGGTAATTAAGAGGCAGCATCGTTGCTGTTCCTGCTGCAGGGAGGTTGGGGAGAGAGCTCTGGGTGAACAATGGGATCTTTCCCTTTTTAATTCCTGATGTCTTAATAACTGTCTTCATGTATTACTGCAAAGCAGAACGTGACCGCCCTCATCAGCTCCGCATGGGTTTTAAGTGCTATCAGCTGTTAATTAACTCCAGTTTGAAGAAGTTGGGGAAGTTGAAAGCTGCTTTCCTTCGGTGTGCTGGAAGCTGATTCCCATTGATTTGTGCTGGGAATTAATCAGCCAGCCAAGCATTCACTTATTCCATTTGCCTCTGCACTTTCTTTGCTTGTAAACGATACCTTTGTAGTGTACTGAGAGCATGAATCACGCTGGAGCTTCTGAAGAATTTTCCCCCTCTGTACTCATACATTTTTCATGCTGCTCCAATCATAATCTGGATAATGAGTGTGGGGAGAATATTGCTGTGTGTCTCCAGCTGCACTTTGGGGATCCAAACCCCTGATTTGCGTGGCTGGCTGCTCTGATACAGCACTGACTAGCACAGAACGAGCCTGTTTCAACTCTGGGTTCAGACTTACAGAGCTGGGTTAAATAAAACTGAGTGTACATCCCTGGCGAGCACTCCCTGCCTGGGGCCCTGGCAGTCTTTCTCCAGGCTGGCTCTGAGTTACGGTGCCTGGGCAGCTTCATGGGGGAAGTCCCTCATAAATCTGTGGGTGAGAAAGCAGCTGCTTCCCAAACTTGTACAATTCCCAGTTCACAGCAGCTCCTCCTGCTCAGCACTGTGTGCACCTTGCTGGGGTTGAAAGTGCTGGCAGAGGTGTGTCTGCACATGCCATGTCCAGGGAAATGCAGGTGCACCAGGGATTGGGAGCATGGGGCAGCTGGGAGCAGGGCCCTGGGAGCAGGCGTCAACCTGGAGGCAAATTCCATTTACAGGAGGTAAAAGGGTTCTTCACAGGGGGAAACCCACGGGCAGGCCAGACACAACCATCCATAAAACTGTGCTGTAAAGGCTGGTGCTTGATGGGATTTTGTGACTGGAATAAAAGAGCTCAGCCCAAGGGCAGAGAGGCTGGAACCAGGCAGAGAGAGAGGCTGGAGCCAGGCAGAGAGGGGGGCAGAGGGGCTGGAACTGGGCAGAGAGGGGGCAGAGGGGCTGGAGCCAGGCAGAGAGGGGGCAGAGGGGCTGGAACCGGGCAGAGAGGGGGCAGACAGGCTGGAGCCAGGCAGAGAGGGGGCAGACAGGCTGGAGCCAGGCAGAGAGGGGGCAGACAGGCTGGAGCCAGGCAGAGAGGGGGCAGACAGGCTGGAGCCAGGCAGAGAGGGGGCAGACAGGCTGGAGCCAGGCAGAGAGGGGGCAGACAGGCTGGAGCCAGGCAGAGAGGGGGCAGACAGGCTGGAGCCAGGCAGAGAGGGGGCAGACAGGCTGGAGCCAGGCAGAGAGGGGGCAGACAGGCTGGAGCCAGGCAGAGAGGGGGCAGACAGGCTGGAGCCAGGCAGAGAGGGGGCAGAGGGGCTTGGCCAGGGCAGAAATCCCAGCCTGGGCTCGGAAGGAAGAGGCCCAGAGCTTGTTCCCCTGCGGCACAGGGCCAGGATCTCTGGGAGTGTCACAGTGACATGGCGTTGGTTGTCCATGAGACTCTCCCAGGCTCGTCACGTTTCCCACCCCACTGACCCTCTCCGAGGTCCCTTGGTCACTCAGGAGCATCCCCCCTTGGACTCGTGGTAAAGCAGAGCTCCAGGGTCAAGCCCAGCCCGCGTGTCACTGCTGGGGACACCTGGCACGGTGCTTTGGGGATGTGTCACTGCGGGAGGGACCCACTTCTGATGCCATCTCCAAACCTGTGACCTCGCCAAGGCATCCGGGGCGAGGGGGCACGGAGCTGGCAGCCGCGGGGCTCGCTGTGGCTGGCACTGCCCGGGCCCGGGAGGGCTGAGCTGACCGCCCTGGTCTCTGTGTGTCCCCAGGGCGTGACCTACTGCGGGGAGAGCTCTGCCAGCAGCCTCACCATGGCCAACGTGCCGTGGCACGGGGAGGTCGTGAGCTTCGTGCAGGAGCTGGCGCGGCTGCTCCCGGACTACGGCATCGCCTGCGAGCACGAGCACTCCAACTGCGTCCTGATGGCCCACAGCAAGGTGAGGTTGCCCAGGGGCACTCCCGGCACGGCACGGGGCTGCTCCGGGGAGGTGTTGCACAATTGCCTTGTGTGGTTCTAACAGACCTGGTCTCCAGAGTTACCGCGGAATCGCTCAGGTTGGAAAAGCCCTCTGGGGTCTTCGTGCCCAGCCCAGCACTGCCAGGGCTACCACCACTGCCCCACGTCCCCAGGTGCCACATCCATGGGGCTGTTAACCCCCTCCAGGGATGGGGACTCCACCCCTGTCCTGGGCACCTGTCCCAGGGCTGGGCCCCCTTTCAGTGAAG
>NW_008238349.1:267907-273702 GCF_000691975.1 Corvus brachyrhynchos
GACTCCCAAATGTGCCCACAGAGCAAAGGCAGATGTGCCTCTGCCAGGAGCTCAGGAGTCATGGAATCACAGGATGGTTTGGGAAGGGAATTTAAAGATCATCCAGTGCCATGGGCAGGGACACCTTCTGCTAGACCAGGTTGCTCCAAGCTCCATCCAACCTGGCCTTGGACACTTCCAGCAATGGGGCTGTGGCAGCTTCTCTGGGCAACCTCTGCCAGGGCCTCACCACCCTCATAGTAAAAGATATTATCTTATATCCAATGTGAATTGACCCTGATGCTGTTGAAATCCATCACCCCTTGCAACAGGTCCTGCTGGAAAGGTTTGTCACCATCTCCCCTTCAGTACTGGAAGGGAAATTAAATGAAATACAAGTGAAATGCCAGAAAAATAATTCATTTTAAAGGATGCAGGAAATGAAAAGTAACGAGAACGTAGTTGCTTTCTGAGCTTCAGAAAAGATTAATGGAAAGACAGCAGAAATAGATAATGTGCCAGCTGATGGAATTGTAGAACCCTGGAATGGTTTGGGTGGGAAGGGACCTCAAAGCCCATCCCATTCCACCGGCAGGGACACCTCCCACTGTCCCAGGCTGCTCCCAGCCCCAATGTCCAGCCTGGCCTTGGCCACTGCCAGGGATCCAGGGGCAGCCCCAGCTGCTCTGGGCACCCTGTGCCAGGGCCTGCCCACCCTCCCAGGGAAGGATTTCTCCCAAATATCCCATCTAAACCGACTTCAGAATCTGCAAAGGGAGCAGCTGGGAAGGAGCAGAGAAAACCAGGACACCTGGCACTGGTTGTGTTTGATCTCACCTTAAATTGGCTTTATTTACAGTCTCACTCCTGGCTGTTGCCACTGGCAACTGTTCCTGAGAAAGCAAAATCTCCCTTTGCATTGTGAGGGCCAGGAAAGCAAACAAACAGATTGCAGAGACCTTCCTGAGGCAGGATTTAAGTAGCACCATTAGCAAGAAGAATAAATTGGTACCTGCCCAGGAGGAATTCAACAGCTGCTTCTCCTTCCACAGCCATTAGCAGAGGGTGTCTGTGGGAAACAATCTGGCCTCAGTGCTAAAATAGCCAATAAAAAATAAATTTATTTCCATTATGGTTTAATTTTTGAGTTTCAGGCTCTAGTGGAGAATAAAATCTGTCAGTGCCTATTATTTGCAGAGCTGTGCTCTGGGACTGATCAAACTGCAGCGAGTAATTGCAAAACCAAAGGGGTCTTCAAAAAATTAAGGAGTTGCAGGAAGAGTGAAACAAAAATCATTAAGAAATGTGATTTACTTCACTGTGTTTTCCTAGGTCCGAGTTTGGAGGTGTTCAGACAATACTCCTGATAAATTCAATGCTGCCATTGAATGCCAGCCTGTAGGAAAGAGTCTGGGAATGTCAGGAATAGCTGATCCTGCAGCTGCTGCCTGGGATGGGTGGCACTCATTGACTGGCACCGCTTGTGCTGAGTGACAGCTCAGGACTTGAGCTCCGAAGTCTCTTAAGGGCAGGGATTTAGGGAGAAAAGGGATTTTAAGGGGAGCAAACTGCAGGTTTTGTGTCTGGTGTTACTTTCTCTCTCTGGAGGTCACGGGGTGGCGCTGAGATGGGAACTGGGGCACTTGGGGCCTTCAGCGCCTTACAGATTCCCCCTTCAGCCTCCAAAGCTCCCCCCACACACACCCACATCCCTTTCCCTGCTGGCCAGCAGCGGGTGCTGCTCTCTGGGAGTGCCTGCAGTACAGGCGAGGTGCTCGTGGGAGCCCTCAGCACCCAGGGAGTGATGGATTCACTCCAGCCCCCGAGAGCTTTGGATCCCAAGGGAGCTCAGACAGCCCGAGAAACTGGAGCCTCACAGTGAAATGTTTGATGTCCAGTTCCCTTCAGAGAGCCCTGAAGATCACCCCAGAGAGGAACCCCTGTGCCCTGCTCCCCATGCCCTGAGGATCCATTTGTTCCTGGGATTTCCACAGCTTTGGGGCAATGGGTGTCACTCCTCAGAACCCCAGAAGGGTCTGGGTGGCGAGGGCCCTTAAATCCCACCCAGTGCCACCCCTACCATGGGCAGGGACACCTCCCACTGTCCCAGGCTGCTCCAAGCCCCATCCAGCCTGGCCTTGGACACTGCCAGGGATGGGTGGGGACAGCCAGGGCCGAGTGCAGCCTTCCCTGAGCTCAGCTGGGCTCCCAAGGGCGGGAGAGCTCCTCTTCCCTGCCCTTCCAGCATCCTGCTTCCAGCTTTCCCATGGTTTCCATCTCTCTTTGGGAGTTGCCTGGTGTGTTTGGGCTCCATCCTCTTCGATTCTTTAGCAGCAGTGCTGAATTCTTGAGTAATTCTCTTTGCTTTCGAGTGAATCCCATAAACCATGGTCACAAAAATGGGACTTGTGGCCCCACTTTGAACTAATGGGCTGAGATACCAACACAGCAGCAGCTGTCTCATGTACCAGTTAGTCCAAGGGACCTTTTCCTGCCTGGGACAGTCACTGCACCCTCGGGAGGACCAAGCAAGCTCCTGGGAACGGGGAGGAGCTGCAGCTGCTGTGCAGAGGGGATTCCTCTGCAGGAAATTCAGGATCTTGGTCATTTCTGGACTAAACCCCTCGGCCCCACAGGGCTGCATTTGCTTCCCATGTGTGTTCCACCCTGTCCTTGTCCCGAAGCACTTCCTGGCACTTCCAGCCCATTTTGTTCATTAACCCTTTCCCCCCGGGAGCAGGTGGTTGTTTTCCAGCTCCCTGGGGCTCTCCAGCACCGATTTGTGGCCAGTTCAGTCTGTGCCGTGTGCTGCTGCTGCTGCCCTCAGCCGGCCTGAGGCACCGGCACCCCGCAGCTCTGGGGCAGAACAGAGGATTCCGTGTCTCAGCATCCCTGACTCCTCCCTGTGACCCGGGGCTGATTTCCGTGGCACCTCGGGTTGCACAGCTCAGGGAATGCTCTGGAATTCCATCCCTGTGACCCGGGGCTGATTTCCGTGGCACCTCGGGATGCCAGCTCAGGGAATGCTCGGGAATTCCATCCCTGTGACCCGGGGCTGAGTTCCGTGGCACCTCGGGATGCCAGCTCAGGGAATGCTCGGGAATTCCAGTGCCTGCTCTCTCTGGAGGTCTCTGCTCACAGGGTGACATGAGCAGGGTGGGCTCAGCACGGTGCTGCCATCTGCCCTTTCTGCCTTAATTCATCTGTTAGGCCTGACTTAGAATCCTGGGATTGGTTAGAAGAGCTCTCCAAGGTCATTAAGTCCAACGTAAGTCAGCCCAGCAGCACCACCGTGTCCCCAAGTGCCACATCCACACATCTTTGGGACAATTCCAGGTGTGGGGACTCCCCCTGCCCTGGGCAGCTGTGCCAGGCCCTGACCTCCCTTTCAGTGAGGAAATTTTCCCTAATATCCAACCTGACCCTCCCCTGGCACAACCTGGGACTGTTTCCTCTTGTCTGTCACCTGTTCCCGGGGAGAGGGGACCAACACCTGCCTCCCTCCAGCCTAAAGCAGGCTTGCACAAGCAGAGTGCCCACCCCTGGATCCAGGCGTTCCCTCGTGATGCAGCTGTGTGCTCCAGCCCTCCCTTGCCTCACCAGCTGCATTCTTTCCCTGCTGGTGTGGCCTGGGACAGCGCTGTGTTCTCCAGCAGGGCAGGGTGACCCACAAAGGGAGAGGCTTTTGGGGACATCCCTTCCATAAGTTCATTTCCCATACCCAAACTCCCCTGGCAGGGTGGGCAGGCCCTGGCACAGGGTGCCCAGAGCAGCTGTGGCTGCCCCTGGATCCCTGGCAGTGCCCAAGGCCAGGCTGGACATTGGGGCTGGGAGCAGCCTGGGACAGTGGGAGGTGTCCCTGCCCATGGCAGGGGGTGGCACTGGGTGGGTTTTGAGGTCCCTTCCCACCCAAACCACTCTGGAGTTCTGTGTGGCTGCAGTGCTGGGGGTGCCACGGCACCTCCCAGAGGGGCTCAGCCCCCTCCATCAGCCACGAAACCATCCCAGCCAGGAGGGACTTGGCCTTTCCCTGCCCAGTGCCGGCACCGCGGGGCTGGCATGGGGCTGGCATGGGATGGCATGGGATGGCATGGGGCTGGCAGTGCCACGGGAGGCTCTGGGGCTGTCCTTTGGGGAAAGGCACTGGATGGTTCCGTGCTGAGCATTCCATGCTGAGCATCCCGGCTATATTTAGGGAGGAAGAGGAAGCACTTCAGTCCCAGCTGCACATCCCCTGACAAGGGTTAGATCAGGAACAAAGAGTCCATCACGTTTAGCTCCTTCCTGCCTCAGTCCTTCGGAGAGTGGGAGCTGTCCTTGTGATCCAGCATCCGGATCCAGGGACAGCATCACAGGGAGCGCCAAACTTGGGGCAGAAGGTCACGAAGAGGTGGAATATCCTGGGATCTGCAGCAGAGCAGGGATGGGGTGGATCCCAGGTGTGGCCAAGGTGTCCCCAGGTGTGGGCGAGGTGTCTGAGCAGCCGAGCAGCCTCCTTCGAGCAGGTGTGAGCACGGAATGGTGGAATTCCCGAGGGTTTTCCCCCTTCCCCTTGTCCCGTGCCAGCAGGAAGGTGGCTCTGCAGGGCTGCCTGTGTCAGTGATTAAAAGCTGCTCTCCGTTGTGCTGAATAACCCGGCGCTGTTCATCCCTGGGAATGGGAGCTGCCGGGATGGAGCCCTGGCTCCGCTGGCAGCGGGGCTGGATTAAAAACCCCAAATCTGCCATCATGAACTTCCCTTGGAATAACTGCCCGGGGTCAGCGGGGCCAGCACGGGGGCCGTGGGCTGTGGCACTGCTCGGCTCAGCTCGGGGCAGTTTGGGTTGTGCCCCTCTTGGGGAGTGCAGAGCAGTGAATCCCATCCCCAGGCATTCCACGCTGGCTCTGGAGCTGCTCCCTCTGCCCTGACACCTCTGCCTGCCCCCGAGCAGGGGCTGCAGGGCTGCTGCTGGTTCCCATCTGAAGCTCACGGGGATTTTGGTGCTGGCAGCTGTTCCCAGATCCCGTCTGCGGAGCTGCTGAGGGATTTAAGGCTCGGTTATTCCCAGGGCTGTGTCCCTGGGCTGGTTTTCCTTCAGCCCCATGGATTGGGATGTGGAGAGGCTCAGCTGTGTGTGCCTGGTGTCCCACTGTTTGTGGGACCAGAGTCAGGGAGTGGTTTGGGTTGGAAGGACCTTAAAGCCCACCCAGTGCCACCCCTGCCATGGCAGGGACACCTCCCACTGTCCCAGGCTGCTCCCAGCCCCAATGTCCAGCCTGGCCTTGGCCACTGCCAGGGATCCAGGGGCAGCCCCAGCTGCTCTGGGCACCCTGTGCCAGGGCCTGCCCACCCTCCCAGGGAACAATTCCTTCCCAATATCCCATCCAGCCCTGCCCTCCTTCCTCTTAAGGCCATTATTCCCATCTCTTGCCTCACCTGCAACTTAAAACCAGCTCAATTCCTTCCTAAAGCCTGAGCTTGGGATAATAATTGTAAAGGAGAAGTTTGTAGGGTTTTGCCAAGCCGTGTGACCCTGTTCAGAGCCATTTCTCCACAGTATTTCTCCTTGTTTTGCTGAGTGGCTCCAGTTCAGTCACTTCCCTGTCAAACAAAGGGAGCCTTAAATAATTGTGAGCTTTAATGAGGTGAGAAACCGGGGGTGATAATTCTGGGAATGATTTGTTTGTCTTGGAGAGCTGGTGCTGGCAGGCTGTGAAGTGTGCTGGGTTTTATGGCAGCCTGTGGGAAGGTGGAAAAGCTGCTGCTCTGTCCCGGGGATGGGCTGTCCTCAGAGGGCGACGGAGGAGTTCTGGATGGAGCCCCCGCGGTCGTTTTT
>NW_008238349.1:273861-274734 GCF_000691975.1 Corvus brachyrhynchos
CCCCTCCTGGCCCGGCTCCGGCAGGGATGGAGGAGCCTCAGCCACGGCTCACTGCAGAATTTCAGGGGTGTCAGCAGATTTTCCACCCAAAAAAGCTTTTAGCTCTTGGGCACAAAGTCAAGTGCCATTTGAAATGCACAGCCATCAAGTTTGGGGGGAGAAAAAATCCACAATAACCAAGGAGCTGGTCTGTTTTCCCTCTTTTTTTTTGGATGAAATGGACAATAAGCTCTTAGCTGAGATAAATCCTAACTGAGGCTTCAGCCAAGGCTGGGGCTGAGTGAGCAGAGCAGGTCTGGGAGACAAATGCAGCTCCAGCTCGTCAAAGGGAGCCATTCTTCACATGGAAAGAGGATTTGTGTCATTACACCTCTTCATCTCCCCCGTTCCCAAGCACAGCCCTCCTGCTCCTTTCCAGAGTCTCCCAAATCCATCCCAGTCCTTGGCACGTGGCTCTGGTGCTGCTCCTGGGCCGCTGCCCAGGCTGTGCTGCCCTGGAGTCACAGTCCCGTGGGGTTGGGGTGACCTTGGCAAGGTCCCTCCTCGAGGGGCACCTGGGCATGGCCCCAAATCCACACCTTCCCCCCGGGCTCTCCCAGCTCCCCACAGCCAGGGATTCCCATGGAAGTGGCAAGGGCAGAAGGCCTGGATACGTTTTAGGAGCCTCCCTCCTGGACAGCGGGGCTGAAGTGGGGGAGGATCCGGCACTTGGAAGGCTCCAGCAAAGCAGTGCAGCCCTCATGGAGATCATCCCAGGATCCTGGCGTGGGTTTGGGTTGGAAGGACCTTAAATCCCATCCCGTGCCACCCCTGCCATGGGCAGGGACCTTCTGCTGTCCCAGGCTGCTCCAACCCTCGTCCCACCCTGCCTTG
>NW_008238349.1:274790-276748 GCF_000691975.1 Corvus brachyrhynchos
CAGGGAACAATTCCTTCCCAATATCCCATCCAGCCCTGCCCTCTGGCAGCTGGGAAGCCATTCCCTGGGTCCTGTCCCTCCATGCCTTGTCCCCAGTCCCTCTCCAGCTCTCCTGGAGCCCCTTTAGGCCCTGCAAGGGGCTCTGAGCTCTCCCTGGAGCCTTCTCCTCTCCAGGTGAGCACCCCCAGCCTGGGTCCAGAGGGGCTCCAGCCTGGCTCCAGCCTGGCTCCAGAGGGGCTCCAGCCCTGGGAGCAGCTCCGTGGCCTCCTCTGGGCTCGCTCCAACAGGATGAGGTTGTTCCAGTGCTGAGAATTGCAGAGCTGGAAGCAGCTCGGGGGGGCAGGGGGGTCTCACAAGGCCAGAGCAGAGGTGGAGAATCAGTTCCCTGCTGCCTCTGGGTGTTTATCCACCTGGATTCCTTTTGTTTCCCTGTTAAAGCTGTGTGGTACAGGAGCCCTGGATGGCTCCACCCTGCACCTCCCCGTGGTGCACAGTTAACACAGCCCCAGCTGGGATCCCCCTTCATCCCCACCCGACTGCTCCCACCATAACCTGGCTTTGGTGCTCCCTGGCCCCTTCACCGTTTCCTCTGCTCCAGTTCCAGGTGGATGGCGAGTGGAGGACCTGGATTGACTACGGCCGTTTCCAGGAGCTGGTCAGGGAGCACGAGCAGAGCGGCGGCTCCAGGACCTTCTCAGCGGCCGAGTACACGGCCAGGACTCCTCCCTGGGCCCTCTTTGGGGCCAGGGAACGGGGATTCGACCCCCTGGATGTGAGATTCCAGCGGAAGAACAAGGCACGGGACATCTCGGGGTGCTGAGGGCTGGGGCTTGCCGCACCCTGCGCTTCCCAGGACTCCACTTTGGGCTGCCACCAATTCTGGATCCATCCCCTGGATCATCCTGATCTTTGAGAAGGGGGTCAAGCCTGGATTTAACCCTTCCCTCCTGTTTTTAGGGCTTCCTGGACGAAAATACTGATAACGTTCTTACCTCGAGATAAATCAGAACTGTTTCAGCAGCAGCATCGGGGGCGCGGTGCTGGGGTCTCCTCAGTGGGGAATGTTTGGGGTGGGATGTGGGGCCAGAGGCTTCCTTGGGCTCCTGTGCAAGGAGAGCCTGGCAGCAAAACATTCCACATCCCTAAGGAAAAATGCCAGGGGATTGCAGCCCCACAGGGTTGGATCAGGGCAGGTGGGGGGACCTGGATCCAAAACCTGATCCCTGCTGGGAGCGTCGCCTTAGGGCCTCTGCTCAGGCTTAGGTATTTTAAACACCGTTGCCATTTCCTGTAAAACCCCATCCCCAAGAAGCCAAGGCTTGGGAACGGTGTAACAGCGCCCTGTGGACACCAGCTGCAGCTCCTGGTACCGCTCCAAGGATCTTCCAGCAGGAGCAAGGGCTAGGAGCAGTTCTATCCCATCCCAGCAGCCATAACAACAGGTCCAGTGCTTCAGACCCTGTCAGGCTGCGCCTGGCTGTGCCCAGTGTCCGGCTGGCTGTGCCCAGTGTCCGGCTGGACGTGCCCAGTGTCCGGCGGGGTGGTCCCGATGCTGTGGATGGAGCATTCCTGGGATGGGGATCCCATTTCTTTTTAAAAGCAGCCTCTTTTCTTAGGCTGTACAGAGTTTCTAAAGCAGAAGGGAAATAAAGGAGCTTTGCCTTGAGCGCCTGGGCTGCATGGCTGCCGTGCAGGGCTGCAGGGAGGGTGGAGATTGACTGGAAGGAGATGAGAACACAAATGTTGTGTAAGAGCTCTGCTAACAGGTGTGGAGTGGCAGGGAGAGCATTGGTGTGTCCGGGGCTGATGGATGGTGGGGGCCTTTCCTGAGCCTATTTTCAGACAATCACAGAATCCTGGGATGGGTTGGGTTGGAGGGACCTCAAAGCCCATCCAGTGCCACCCCTGCCATGGCAGGGACACCTCCCACTGTCCCAGGCTGCTCCCCCCCCCACAGT
>NW_008238349.1:277097-279430 GCF_000691975.1 Corvus brachyrhynchos
CAGCAGAGCCCGACCCCCCCGGCTGCCCCCTCCTGTCAGGGACTTGTGCAGAGCCACAAGGTCCCCCCTGAGCCTCCTTTGCTCCAGCCTGAGCCCCTTTCCAGCTCCCTCAGCCGCTCCTGGGGCTCCAGCCCCTTCCCAGCTCCCTTCCCTGCCCTGGACATGAGACTCCAGTTAACCCTGGACCATCAGCTGGAATTTTGGGGTCTGGCGTGTTTGGTGTCCACCAGGACCCACCACATTCCCCTCGATGGATCCCGGCCCTTTGGCACCTCTTCCTCTTTCCTAAATCCCCTCCATGCTGCACCCACCCCCCTGCCAGAGCCCCCCAGTCCATCCCAGTTCCCTGCTGGCCCCAGTGAGCCCTGGCAGCTGCAGGAGCTGCTTTGGGAGAGGGGCCCCAATGCTGGGGGATCCTGGGGCTGCTGCCCTCACGGCTGCCCTGGGAATCAGCTCTGGGTGCAAAGTGCTCCATAAGCCCCTGACAGCGCTTCCCTTGGGAATCCAGGGGGGCTCTAAAGAAAAATGGGTTTGCTTGGCATTGGTGCCATTTGTCCTCCTGCCCCCCGGGACACCCAGTCCCTGCTGTGCCTGTCACACAGCCCCAGTCCCCGGGGCTCGGCTGGAAGGACTCCCTGGGGCTGTGAGAGGCCAACCCTGACCCTCCCTGTGCCCCCACACTCCCTCCTTCTCCTGATCCTCCCCGTGTTCCCTCCCTCCTTCTCCTGATCCTCCCCACGCTCCCTCCATGCTTCTGATCCTCCCCGTGTTCCCTCCATCCTTCTGATCCTCCCCGTGTTCCCTCCATCCTTCTCCCTGGTCCTCCCTGTGCTCCCTCTATTCCTCTCCCTGGTGTTCCCCGTGTCCCCTCCATCCTTCTTGATCTTCCCTGTGCTCCCTCTATCCTTCTCCTGATCCTCCCTGTGCCCCACACTCCCTCCATCCTTCTCCCTGCTCCTCCCCGCTGCTCTCAGCTGGCGCTGGGCAGGGAGGGCAGTGCGGGGACAGGGTGGGGACAGTGCGGGTGACACGGGGTCAGTGCCACGGCGTTCCCATGGGAACTGGCACCTGCCCTGTCCTAAAACAGGGCTTTCGCCTGCCCTGGGGGAAAGCACAGCCCCGAGTGCCAGGCAGGGTGGAACCAGGGCATCCACCTGCAGCAGTTCCCACCTGGAACTGCTCCGAGAGCAACCAGGGCAGGATTTGCTCCTGCAATTCCACTGGAATTGCCTCGGGCTCAGAGTGAATTTTCCAGTGCACAAATGCACCCGGGATCTGCTCACAGCCAGAGCTTCCAGTGGGACAAGGGAACGCAGGTCCCCAGAGCACACCCCTCTGGCTGGCTGGGGACTCCCTGGGCTGGGGACCTGGCTGGCACAGCCGGAGCTCCGGGACTGTGCTCCGGGAGCAGGGATTTGCTGCTCTCCAACAGCAGCACCTCCTGCCTCACCTGGAACTGCTCCTGGTGCAGCTAAACACGGAGGCTCCCGTGGGCTGAGGTGTGGGATTGCCCGGGGGAGCTTTCAGGGAATGGGATGCACTCCGGGAAAAGTGACCCCAGTTCGGTGAGGGGTTCCTGTCCTGCAAAGGGCGGTGAAAGATCCCAGCGGGGAAAAAACCTCTCCGGGGCACCATTCAGGGTCAGCCCAGGCTCTTGTGGTGCTGTGTTTGACTCAATAACTGTAATTCCAGCCCCTTTTCCATAGGGCTGATCTGATCACAGCCCATGCCGGGCTGCAGGGGGTTCCCCACCCCCCTCCTGCCCCAGTGCTGCCCAGGACCCCAAAGAGCCCCTGCTCCAGTTTGGGGGTTTGCCCAAAGCATGTCCTGGCTGCCCCTTCCAGCAGAGGGGACCTGGTGCTTCCACATCCAGCCTGGAGACTCGGGAAGGGGCAAAATGGGCAGCATTCAGTTTAACTCCATAAAGCCAGGGAGAATTTGAGGAGCCCTGAGGACTCCTGTGCCCGGTCCCGTTCCCCTTTCGCTGGCACAGCCTGGATCCCTCCTGGCTGCTCCACAGGCTCTTCCCAGCTGTGCTCCCGCTGGATCCTGACTCAGGGGCTGACTCACCCGGGATGGGGGCTGTGTTTCAATTTTGACAGAGGATAAATATATTTGTTTCCAAAAAACTCCAGCAGGAAAACATTCCCCCAAGCAGAGCATTGTCATCCATCAGCCTTGGCTTCACCTGGCTCTGCTCCTAAATCATTTATGGTCTTGGAGCTGCTGCTGTGCCCTGAGAGGGAAGGAAGAAGAGATGGGAATTAATTGAAGGAAGGGCACCGTCCTCATTTTGTCACCTGCAAACTGAGACAGGAGCTGGCAGAGGGAGG
>NW_008238349.1:279453-285710 GCF_000691975.1 Corvus brachyrhynchos
TCCTTCCCTGTGGGGAAGGGGAGGCAATAAATCCCAGGGAAACCTTTCTAAGGAAGCCCTGGCCCTTCTGGAGCCGAGCTTTCCCGCAGGTGGGGGCTCAGCAGGTCCCCTTCTCCTGGGTCTCCTCCCTGCCCTGGCCAAGCGGTCGGAGCAGGGACTGGAGGTGGCCGGAGCTGCTGGTCCCGTGTCCAGCAGTGACACTGGGGAGGAGGGGACCCACACCAGGCACCGGCCCAGCTCCTGCCAGGCCACACCTTCACCCCTGAAACCCCGGGAGCAGCAGCACCACGGAGCCAGCGGGAGCGGGGGTGATTCCAGCCCGTGCAGTGCAGGGGATTTTATGGCTCCCAGAGCCCCATCCCTGGTGCCCATGGCCAGAGGGGGCCCCAGAGCTGCTGCCAGGGCTGGAGCCAGGCTGGGAGAGCTGGGGGTGCTCACCTGGAGAGGAGAAGGCTCCAGGGAGAGCTCAGAGCCCCTTGCAGGGCCTAAAGGGGCTCCAGGAGAGCTGGAGAGGGACTGGGGACAAGGGCTGGAGGGACAGGACCCAGGGAATGGCTTCCCAGTGCCAGAGGGCAGGGCTGGATGGGATCTTGGGAAGGAATTGTTCCCTGGGAGGGTGGGCAGGCCCTGGCACAGGGTGCCCAGAGCAGCTGGGGCTGCCCCTGGATCCCTGGCAGTGCCCAAGGCCAGGCTGGACACTGGGGCTGGGAGCAGCCTGGGACAGTGGGAGGTGTCCCTGCCATGGCAGGGGTGGCACTGGATGGGCTTTGAGGTCCTTTCCAATCCAAACCATTCTGGGATTCCTTGTGGATGGGTTCTACCTCCAGGATGTGTTTCCACCTTCTCCCATCCCACTTCAGGATAGGCTCAAGCCCCTCAGGAGCTGCTGGGATGAGTGGATGCCTCACCCAGGCATGGGGTGCCAGACCCCCAGTGCTCAGTGACTGGGGACATCTTCCAAATTCAAATTTTTAAACCAAAAGCATCCCCATCTCTTCAGGACAGACCCAAGTCAATGAGAAAGTTTGTGAGCAATTACTCCAGCCAAAAAAATCCCCAAACAAACTCTTGAAAAAATTCAGAAGGCAGCAATTACCCATAAAAAAGGCGGTGAAATCCTGATGGGAGAAATCCTCCATCCCCTCCCTGTCCCTGCATGCTGTTCCCAGCACCGGGATTTTTAGGGATGCTGATAACAACATAATCCTCACCTCTGGGGCACCATCTGGGAGCTTGAGCACTGCTAAACTCCCTCTCTGTGCCAGGGGCCGGGCTCAGCTCAGCTGTGAAATCACCTCAGTGCTGAACACGTGTTGGCTGGGGAACAGGAGAGCATCAAGCCAGCGATAATCAGCTGCTGCACGAGCAGCCCGCGGTGCCTTTCCCGGCAAAGCTGCGCCTCCTGTCAAGTTACCCCCATCTCCTGAGCCTCAGCCTGGCTGCTCCTGCCCGGGCTGGGACTGGGGGAGGTGGCACTGAAGCCCCTCCGGAAGGTCAGTCCCACAGAATTACGGAAATGGGGCCTGGCTGGGAAGTGCTGCAGTGAAATGGGTTTGGTGCAGCCTGGCCATGGGGACCCTGAACCCTGGAATGTCCCTGGGGGGCTGGAGCGTGTCCAGGGCAGGGAACGGAGCTGGGAAGGGGCTGGAGCCCCAGGAGCGGCTGAGGGAGCTGGAAAGGGGCTCAGGCTGGAGCAAAGGAGGCTCAGGGGGGACCTTGTGGCTCTGCACAAGTCCCTGACAGGAGGGGGCAGCCGGGGGGGCTTTGGCCTTAGATGGATTCAGGTCCCCTTCCCTCGAGGGCACATCTGGGTGCCTGCTGGGTTTCAGGGAGCTGGGGGCTCCCATCCTCTCTCAGCCCCTCTGAGCTGGGGCAGCTCCTCCCATCACAGCTCCAACCATTCTGGGGCTGCAAGGCAGAGCACTGGCGATGGACTTTTTTGAGCCTGGAGGTTTCGCTTGGGCTTCTGTTTTATTTCCTTCTTTCCCAGGCTCAGGCTGGGCAGGTAAAACCTCAGCTCCTCTTTTGTCTTTCTGACTGACCCCCACCCACCCTGTGAGCCAAGGGCTGCTTCTCCCCTGCTCAGCCACCAGCACAGGCTGCTGGCAGCGTTGGGGAGATGAGTTTAGCACAGAGTTGCCTTCCCCAGGGAATGGGCACGGCCCTGAGGCTGCCAGAGCTCCAGGAGCATTTGGACAGCGCTGCCAGGGATGCCCAGGGTGGGGTTTTTGGGGTGTCTGGGCAGGGCCGGGGCTGGATCAATGATCCTGGTGAGTCCCTCCAGCTCAGGAGATTCTGTGATTCTCTGACTCTGTGATTCCGTGATTCTGTGATTCTGTGACTCTGTGCCTCTGTGATTCTCTGACTCTGTGATTCTGTGCCTCTGTGATTCTCTGACTGTGATTCTGGTGCCTCTGTGATTCTCTGACTCTGTGACTCTGTGCCTCTGTGATTCTCTGACTGTGATTCTGTGCCTCTGTGCTGCTGCCAACACCTGCAGCTCCTTCCCAGGTGTGGGCTGGCCCAAGGTGCTCGTTTAGCACCCCAGGCACGCCTGCAGGCAGAGCTGTTTCCAGCTCTTGGTGTCCCTGAGTGACACAAGCAGCTCCCGGTGGCAGCAGTGGTTTTCCCTCTGTCTGAACAGCCCTGCAGACTGAGATCCCAAACTTGAAGCCGGGGAGGGGCGGTTCTGTGGGAATGCTCCACACCCAGAGCAGGTTTCCAGCTCACACCGGCTGCTCCCTTTGCGTGTTTGTGCTGAAATCGCTTTAACTACGACTCGTGCTGAGTACACTCAGACAGATTCGCAGAAAAATCATTGTGAGACTAAAAATGAGCGTTCACATTGTTTAGAGATCCGATACTATTTTTCATTAAAGCATTCAGTATTTTCTAGGCTCTTTGCAGGCTGGCCTCGCTCCTGCTTTGGTAACACTGTGAGCTTCTGATGTTTCTTCTCTCCCATCTAAAGCCTTCAAAGCCCATTGGGGAGGCCCCCGGGCTGGGCTGGCTTTGCGCTCCTTGGTCTCCAGTTCTCCCTGTACCTGGAGGCCCTGGAGATCCCAAAACTCCTGCACAGAGCAGGGGCAGCTCCTCCCTCCCTGCCCGCAGCATTCCCTGGGAAAGGTGGGAGGTGGGAGCAGCTCTGGTGCTGCCTCAGTCCCCGCAGGGTTTTATGACCCAGAGTGACCAGGTGTGACCCCACTGCTGACCAGGAGGGAGGAGGTTGGGCTGGAGGCCTCCAGAGGTGCCTTCCATCCCAAAATATCTGGGGATTGCTCCATGTAAGAGCTGAGCTTTGCCCTGGGCCATGCCAAATGTCCAGCTCCTGGTTCCCACCACGGCCAGCCATGGATTGGGAGGTTTTGCTCCCTGTCCCACAGCGGGAATCACCGAGTCCCTCCTGCAGCGAAGGCAAACCCGCTCTGCTCTCTGCACCTCGAGGCCACCAGAACAGGACCCTGTTTCCCCCTCTCCCATTGGCTCTTCCTGTGGTTTTAGGGTGGTTTTGGGGGTATCTGTTTTTTTCTTAAAGATCTTCAAGTTGTTACCCCAAATCCAACTTCCGCCAAGGCTTTCTGTGTCTGATCAGCAAATATCACCTGATTATGTGGGGATGAAGTCATTATGCCTCCTCAGCAAAAACCTCCTTCTCCTGCCCCTGCAGGGGGAGGAGAGGCCTTCCCTCAGGATTATGGGATTAAGGAGAGGTTTAAAAGAGAGATCTTGCTTTGTTGCTTAAAGAGCTTAATCTGAAATCCCCTCCGAAGTGAGTGGGGCTTTGCAAACGCTGAGTAAGGGATTGGAGCTGATCCCTGCCCGGGCCCACCCAGCCTGGGAGCTCCAGGTGGGATCAGCCCCCGGGCAGAGCCTTGGAGCACTCCTGGTGTCCTTCTTGCTGGCTGATCCCCCTGCTTTTCTCCTGGGATGTGCTTTGGCACAGCTGGATGGGCCCCCCCTGCTCCAGGGATTCCGGCCTTGGGTGGAACTCACAGAGCAGCCTCAGGATGAGCCTAAACATCCCTGATCCATGGGATTTGCCACTGGATATGGCTGAGCTGCCTCTCAAGGCATCTCCCCCATGCCTCACCCCACCCTGGAGAAGTTCCAGCAGGCCCAGGAGGTCTCCAGGCGTGGTTTGGATGGAGCTGCCCATGCCCAGATCCCACTCCACCAGTGGCTTTCCCTGCTCCAGCCCTTCCCCAGACGCTGCTCTGGGGGGACAATGGCCAAACACCCACCAGCCAAAGGCAGGTGGGAAATCGTGGGACAGCTGTGTGTACCTGCTGCATCTATTTCTATTTCTATTATTTCTATTTCTATTTCTCCACTCGCCAAGGCACGAGAGCTACGGATGTGCTTGCAAAAAGCTCTCTGAGCTCCCAGCCAGCAGAGGAGCTGCTGCTGGGATGAATCCATCCAGTTCAGGCCAAAACACCCCAAAAGCGGCTCTGTCTCCTCAGCAATAGTTTGCCGTGTTCTGCCTCTAAACCTCTGTGTGCGTTTCTGGCCCAGAGGAGGAGCTCTGGCCGTGGGCCCGTCCCACACTGTGGGGAATCGCACCCAGAGCATCTCCCGATGGAAGGAGCTGGGGACAGCTCTGCCTCCTTCTTCCTCCCAGCCAGAGCCCCAGTCCCAGCTGGAGCTCTCCCGGCAGCCCCGGGCACAGGTGGGAATTCCTCAGCAGCTTTCACCTCTTTCGGAGGGTCGGGAACAGAGCTGGGACACTGACAGGCCTCTGTCACCGACGGAAATCCAGGAGGCTCCACTGAGGGGCTGCAAAGCCCTTCCCGAGCTTTTCCTGATGTTTGTGTTTGCCTTTCAGTTCGTGCTCCCCAGGACTGCCCTTTGTATCCCAAAGAAAGCACTTTGGGGGGATTTGGGGGAGTTCTCGGTGTGTCGAGCTGTCACAGGTGAGCGTAGAGCCACAGAGTATTTGGGGTTGGAAGGGACCCTAAAGCTCAACTGTCCCAGCCCCTGCCATGGGCAGGGACACCTTCCACCATCCCAGAGCCCCATCCAGCCTGGCCTGAGGTGTTTCCAGGGATCCCGGGACAGCCACCAAACAACAGAGCAATGCAATAGGAACATCCAGGCTGGGAAGATTGTCCCCCCCAGTGCTGGGCACCGCTGTAGGCGCAGCTCCAGGGACACCTCAGCGGCCTGTGGCTGCTTGAGCCCCAGTTAAATTCCAGCTGGCAGGTGCAGGGATGGGATCTGCGGCAGCTGTTCCCAAAGATGCTGCCGGGAGGGGGACCAGCACTGCTGGGAAGCCACCACAGCTCCTCCCTGAGCATTCCCAAAGCCTGGGAAACATTCCTGGCAGCTCCCAGACAATTCTACCTTGTGTTTCACCACGCTGGACACCGCAGTGTCACCCTGTCCCCTCCTACTGGCCGTGTGCTAGTGCCAGAGGCGGCTGCCAGCCCAGCCTAGCCCAGCACCAGGCTCTGGACATTAAAATTGCGTGGAGCTCTCCCAAGGTGTGGTGAAAGGTGCGTGGAGGCTCTCTCCTTCCTCCTGCTCTTCCATGGATGCAACGTTGCCAGAAGAACTCCAGAGAAAGTGTGTGTGAGTGCAAACCAGGGCAAGGCAGGGCGAGAAGAGGAATTCAAGGAGATCTGCAGCTCCCAGGAGGCTGCCCTAAAAGAAGGCGCCAGGCCGGGATGAATGATGCATGAGATCCAAGCCTGGGCACGGCAGGGAGGGGGAAGGAAGGGTGGAGGAAATGGGGAAGCAGATGGGAGGGACGAGTGGAAGAGCCAGACAAGCAGGGACGGCGTTTAGCAGGAGCAGCTTCGTGTTTGCAAGGGGGAAACAAAATAAATCCGTGCAACCGAACCAAAAACCTTGTGGCAGAAATTCCAGTGAGCCTCGGGGAGCATCGTGGAGGGCGGGAGGTGACGTGAACGGTGTCACTGGGAGCTGTTTTCCGTGTTCCAGAGGGAGAAACAGCTGCAGGAGCCCAGCAGGGCCAGGTGCCCCCAGCCAGGCCAGCAAGGGGTGGATGTGCTTTAAATGGGCTCCTCTGGGCTGTAGGAGTGGGAAGGGAGAGGGAAAACAAAGGGAATGAGAGCCCTCGGGCACTTGGAAATCGTTAAATTGAAAATGTCCAATCTCATGGCTGTTAACGATCTGGATTTCTGGGAGTGTGGGAACGCATTTGTGTGCGGGAGCAGGGGCCGGGCCGGGCTCCTCAGGGGCCGGAGCCAGGAGGGTGGGGATGGACAGAGCACGGGGGCGCTGGGAGGCAGAGC
>NW_008238349.1:286085-291695 GCF_000691975.1 Corvus brachyrhynchos
CAGAGAGGCCTGGGGGAGCTGGGCGAACAAAAGCTGAGCCTGGGGGGAGGTAAGGGAAGAGCCGGGGCTGGGGCTTGGTTAAAGGGCCTCAGAGCCAGCGAAGGAGCTGCTGGCCCAGGAGGAGGGGAGAGGCAGGGCCTGTCCTTCCCGAGCACACGGAGCTGTGTCCTTGCAGGGCTGCGAGATCGGGCTGTAAATCTGCTGTGCGCTGCAAGGAGAGGCAGCTCCAGGACGTTCATCAGCTCCCTTTGCACGGGGCAGGAGCCCATAAACATCCCCATAAACCCCGGTGTTGCTGTGGCTCCAGGTTATCCGGGGTCTCATGCACTTCCCATGCAGATCCAGCCCGGCTCCAGAGGTTCCAGGTGCCCCTGGAGGATGGTCCAAGTTCCCTGAGCTCTGCCTGCTGGACCCCACTGCCCTCTTGTGCTCTGGTCCTGTCCTGGGGTGCTTCAGCCGAGGAATGGATCCAAACAAAGCCTTGCTACGAGACTTTAAACCCTCGGCCTGGATTCATTCCTGTGCCCTCAGCACTCCTGGGAGTTCTGCTGGCCATGGATTTGTTCCGCTGCTGTTAAACCTTGTCCAGCAAACCCAGGCTTTGGGAGAAGGGCCCGTGCTTCCACAGTGAGTGAGGAACCAGCTGCAGGAGCTGGGGCTGCCTCTCCCGTCTCCTGACCACCCTGCCAGGCTTTTCCAAGCCCTTCCTGAGGGCCCCTCTCCCGCGGGTGGTGCAGGGCAGCTGCTGCCAGGGTCCCTGCAGGACCCCCACCCACTGCCCGGGCTGCTGGTCACCACTTCATTCCCGTTCTGTGTCCAGGTTTGTGGCACCAGGGGAGGATCCCCAGCTCTCCCTGGGCTCTCCACGGCCCCGAGCCCCACCCTGTAAATATCAGCGAGAGGGGTTCAGTGGGGTTGAGTGGCTGCATTAATTATTTTTCGGTTCCTCAGGCAGGGGGGCCGCCGGCTCAGCGCTGCTGTGCCTTTGTGCGGGGAGCGCTCTGGGCAGCCGGGGGCTCTCTGAGTTCGGTGCTCGGCTTAACTGGAGCCTCAGCCCCCCCGTGCAGAGCAGCAGGCACAGATAAACCATGGAAAACCCACGTTGGGTGCCAAATGAGGAGGTATCTTTTCAGCTTTTTACCGGCTGGTGCTTGTAGTTCAATGCCTTAGAAAGCCTTGAGCAACCCAGAGAGGTAGCACGGGCGATCCAGCACTTTAGTAGCTCTAAAATCGGTACCTGTATCAGCTGCAAAGAGGGAGAAATACAGCTCTCTGCTCGCTCAATTTCCCGCAGTTAGAAGCTTTCAAAAGAAACAGTCGACAAGACATCTTTGCAGAAAGGGTAGCAGAGCCAAGAGAGTTGTATTTCTCCCTCTTTGCAGCTGATACAGGTACCGATTTTAGAGCTACTAAAGTGCTGGATCGCCCGTGCTACCTCTCTGGGTTGCTCGAGGCTTTCTAAGGCATTGAACTACTTGCGCTAGCCAGTAAAAAGCTGTAAGTATATCCCCTCAGAGAATTACCAAGCAGCCGTGACAAAATCCGGCCGGACTTCCTAAGTGCAACACTGTCTGGGAACAACTCCAGTCAAATCTACCACAAACACTTTTGGTGTTGACACCACACTTTTTCTACATGGGAAACAAATGAACATACCAAACAAAACCCCCAATACTTAAATTTTCTTAAATTTTCAGGTGGTTTTATAATAATGTCATAGATACTGTCACAGCGCGCTCAGTCCCTGCCCTTCACCCTCCCCACCGCAGTCCGGTGGTGCCAGCAGCTCCGGGCAGTTCCCCTCTTTCCATGTCTTTGCTTGAACCGTTTTCTGGCTTTGTCCTCGGCTCCATTTCTGTGTGAGAACCCCCTCGGACCCAGGAAGGTCAGGTTTCCCAAGCTCCTGGTGCCTGTTCTGCACATGGAACACCGGTCTGGGAGCCTCCTTCCCGAGGCTGCTGCTGTGGGTGGAGATGCTGAGGCTGATTTCAGTGCCTGGCCGGGGATCGAGACCTCCCCGGCCCAGCTGTGCCCACTCTCGTCCCCCCTGAACTGAGGCGCAAACGCCCCCAGCCCTTCCCAGCACAGCCTCTTCTTTTCCTGGGCGATTCAGCTGCTCCAGGAGTGACCTGATCCCCGGGAACCCAACGGAGCCAAGCCCTTCATCCAGCCCAGCCTGGCTGTGCTGTGCTCGCCACAGCGCCAACTGAGCCCCAGAGAAGCCCTGCCCAAGGCCCCAGGGCCAGGAGCCAGCCTTGAGGAGCTCTCTGCCTCCCGCTGGATCAGGCAGCGAGGAAGGGCTGCAGTGATAACCCCACCCTGACCTGGCCCTCAGCACCACATCCATGAGCTGAGGAAAGCTTTGCTGATAACCTCGCACTGGCACAGTCCTGAAATCCAACAAAACCCAGGAAAAGAGGACAAACACTGGTGGAGACTTGGATTAAAAAATAGAAAGAGTCCTGCTGGCAGGGGCAGAGAAGGAAGGACCCCCCAGCCAGCACAGGAGCTGCTGTGACCACCTTGCCCTGGGCAGCTGGGGCTCCAGGGCAGGCACATTTTGGAGCATGGATTTAGGGAATTGTCAATGTCAGCTTTGTGTCCTCCCAAGCACACCCTCCTGTGCACAGCACAGGGAACATTTCTGTAATACCAAACGTCTTCCCTGCTTGGGAAGAGGTGCTTCATGTCGAGCCTGAGCTCAGCCGGGAGGATGAGGGGTTTTGCTGTGAGCTCAGCAGGTTTGGGCCTGCACTGGAAAAGCTGTGACTGAAACCCAGGGAGACCCAAGTGGGATAACCAGGAGAGGAGAGCCAAGACAGGGTTAGGGCTATTCAGGATAACCAAGTGTCCTGCTCTTCCTGAGGTCCAGGGCAGCCGCCTGAACCCACCACCTCCTTCCCCAGTCCCACAGTGTCCAGCTGATCCTCACGGAGGTGACATTTGGAGGGCTCTGTGAGAAATACGGCTTGAAACAGGACCAGACCCTCCCAGTCCCCCTTGGAGAGGTGCAAGGAGCTGGGAAGGACAAAACCGGACCATGAAGAGCCTCCCGCCTCCTCACAGGGGCTCTGTGGTGGCAGCTCATTGTCCCCGTGATGTCACCAGTGACAGCAGGGGCACAGGGGTGCCAGCCACGTCCTGGTGCCCTTGGGAACATGTGCCCAGCACCTGCAGCTGGTGGCAGCTGTAAAACCAGGGAGTGCAGCCCTGACTCACTGCCCCTGATTGCTGCTGCCTGGGAACGGGAGGAGAGGATCAGACCCCTCGGGAGAACAGGAAAGGGCTCTGCAGGATCCTTGAAATGCACGAGGAGCTCTTGTCCCATCTCTGAAGTGCACATCCTCAGCAGTGCAGGGATTCTGGGAATGGCAGGAATTCTTCAGGGAAACCTTCACTGAAGGAAAATTGGGGCTTTCTCCAGCTGGGGCTCCCGGAGGTCTTGGCCAGTCCTTCCTTTCCTGTCCTTTTCAGCCCCTTGCTCTACAGGCTCAGGGCTGGAGCCACCCCCGCCTCTGCTGCAGGAACGATGTCCTTTGGTTTTCCATCTCCTCTCCTCTCCTGATCCCTGGCCCTGAGCAGCTCAGGGCCCTGAAGAGGCCACGGGCTCCAGGAGAGGTGAAAAGCTGGATGAGGTGACCTGTGGTGGCCTTTGCTCTGTGTGGGTGTCACCCCTGCCCAGGCTGGCACTGCCAGCCTGCATCTGCTCAGGCCACGGAGAGGGGTTTGATGGGTTTGGTGAGATTAATGAGATTAATGAGTTCAGGGACCCGGGCTGAGCCGCTGCTCCAGAGGACTCGATGGGAGAGGATCCCAGATGGAGAACCAGGCAAATCTGGGAGTGTGGGAGGATCCTCACGGCCCCTGGAGAGAGCCAAGCCCAGCCTGGAGAGCACCGAGTGCAGGGAATGCAGGTGAGACAGGAGGTTCTCACCGCTGCTCCTGACCCGGGGACCCCCCGGCATCTCCCCTTCCAAAGGGACCCCTGTGGGAGCCCTGGGCTGGGGAGGCTGCAGGGGCAGCTGGGGGTCACCGCTGGCTGGGCCCTGGGGCTGAGCCCACGCTGGCTCTGTCCGTCCAGGCTCCATCTCCAGCAGAGCCCCAGGGGGGATCAAAGGTGACCTCTTCTCCCTGTGATCCCCCAGTCTCGGCATCCCCCCGAACCCAGAGCTGCTTTGTGCTGCCTGCTTTAAACTTCTCGGTTCCAAACAGCTGCTCCTTGGTTTTCCTAAGGAAGGCTCCCATTTTGCCAGCCCTGGAGATCCTGGATCACAGTGTTTCCCTGTGCACGGTGTGTTTGCACACCTCACTCCTGTTCTATTCCTTCTCCGCACGCTGCTTCCGTGTTTTATTCCGACGGTCCTGCTGTGCCTTGGGAGCTTCTGAGCTCTGATAATAATTGTAGGGGTCATCAAATAAATCATCCTGAGCTACCTGCATGGGCCTGGCTACTTTCCTTGCATTTCTAGTAAGAGCTGGACTGGATCTGATGGGGAGTTTGGACATTTTCCTTTGAGCTCTCCATGTCTGTCACTCCCAAACCCATCACAGCCCAAACAACTCAACAGGGCCCTACAGCCACCAGGTGCCATCAGCCTGAGGGTCCTCACTGAGGCTTTTTTAGAGGTGAAATGCCAAGGGATTGAGGGCTGGCTGTTCAGGGACCCCAGAGTGTGACAGTCACTGACTGAAGGTGCTGAGTCAGCACTAATGAGCTTTGGATTGCCATGGTGGAAGCAAACGAGAGCTGGGAAGGGGCTGGAGAACTCCTGAGGGAGCTGGGAAGGGGCTCAGGCTGGAGCAAAGGAGGCTCAGGGGGGACCTTGTGGCTCTGCACAAGTCCCTGACAGGAGGGGGCAGCCGGGGGGGTCGGGCTCTGCTGCCAGGGAACAGGGCCAGGAGGAGAGGGAACGGCCTCAGGCTGGGCCAGGGGAGGCTCAGGGTGGGCAGCAGCAGCAATGTCTTCCTGGAAAGGGTGGTCAGGCCTTGGAAGGGGCTGCCCAGGGAGGTGTTGGAATCCCCCCCCCCCGGGAGGGTTTTACGCGCCGTGTGGATGTGGCAGCGGGGGACGTGGGACAGTGGTGGTGGCCCTGGCAGTGGTTGGCCTGGAAGATCTCAGAGGATTTTTTAACCACAGTGACTCTGGGATTCTGGGATTTGTGCTCAGAAGAGCCTTCAGGCTGTGGGATTTTTTCAACCATCTCTGGCCATGGCAGTTTCCAATTTTAAAACAGGAGAGCAGCAAAAATTTGGGAATAAAATGAATCCTTCAGTGAGCTGCCCTTGCAGGTGGCAGAGGGGCATGGGAGGGGTTGGTTCTTGTCCAGTTCCACACCAGAAGCGCTGGCTGAGTCACCGACACCATTCCCAGAGCAACAGTTTGGGACTGCAGCCACGTCCTCCTTGCTCTGCTGGAAATGATGGATTGGAGATGTTCTATCCTCACCTGGAGGCACAAAAAGAGGAAGTTTTGGGAGGCTGACGTGCTGGCTGGTGAGCTCAGAGTGGAGCTCTATCCATCCCAGCCCTGGAACTCCTGGCTCTGTCCCCAAGGGGCAGAGGAAGGAGGGTCCTGTGTCTGTGGAGAGCCTGGCACAGCCAGCCCTCCCC
>NW_008238349.1:291722-294669 GCF_000691975.1 Corvus brachyrhynchos
TTCCCTGACCAAGCTCCACCTGTACAGAGTTGAGGGGATTTGCTCCATGTCCAGCTGAGGAAATGGCAGGAGAAGGAATATTCTGGTTGTTTCCCTTCGGTGTCCCAAAGACAGGACGAAGGAGGCATCAAAGCCTGTGGCTGCCGGGAAAGTGTTTTTGAATGGAAAAAGCCATCCATCACTCCCCTCCTGCAGCTTCCAAGCCCTCAGCCACCCCAGGATTTATGAAGCAGCACATTTGTGGTGTGTTCAAGTGCTTGAGTCCTCCAGGGCGTCCCTGTTCATTCTGGATTTTTGGGATGAGGGAATGAAGCCTTGGCAGGAACCGGGGCGAGGGGAGAACTGCACAGAGCCAGCTCCGAGCCAGAGCCAGCCAAAGTCCTGGAGACCCTGAACTGAGGCACATGTGGTTCTTCTGTGCTTGGTTTTGCCCTCTGTGCCCCTCCTGGTGCCACACAGCTGCTGCTCCTGGGGCGCAGAGCCTCCTGATGAAATCCAGGACCATGGATGGGCTGAGGGCTGTGTTCCCTCTGGGCAGCACACCCAGAGCAACGCTGGAGGGTCTCCAGGGGATTTTTGGAGGGGTTTAATAACCCCCTTAGGGTGTCCCATTGGAGGGGGGATGGTTGGAAACACAGCTGAGGGAGCCAGGAGATTCCCATTAGGAATTTGGTGTGCAGCTCCCGGGGTGCTGGCGCTGGGCTGAGCTGGCTTTGGAGGAGAAGAGTGATGGGGACTGTCCCTGCTGGACAGCACTGGACAGAGCATCCCTGGGTACCCTGGGCCTTTGCCAGGGATGGGCCAGAGGGTCCCTGGGAGGAGAAAATTCCTGCATGAATGGACATGGAAGCTGGAGTGGAATGTAGAGGCTGCGCTGCCCGTGTCCTGGGCTGGGGCATAAGAGGAGATCAAATGGATCAGGAGAAGCTTCCTTGGCTGCAGGAACGGAATGAAAAAGCAAAAGCCCCATCACTGGAGGGGTTCAGCTGTTCCTCCTTGCAGGGAATCAGGCAGCATCCCAGGGAGCCTCTCCTGGGAGCTGATTTACCGAGGGATAGAAACCAGCTGGGCCCTGGAGCCAAGTGCTCTGCCTGGATCCCCCCCTGCACACCCATCCTGAGGAGCAGGGCCCCAGAGTGGCCTTCCCCAGCCCTGCCCCCTCCTGTGCTCCCCAAACCCTTCCCTGCTGTCACTGTGTGCTGGGCAGCCCGGATTCTGCATCCTCCCTTTGTGCTTCCGTGTCCCTGATGCACCGGGCAGGGCCTGCCCGGGGCTCCCTGCCCCTGCTTTTGCTCCTTTTCTGTGTTCCAGGAGCCCGTGGCCGCAGCCTGCTCCCCGTGAGTCCCCTCTGCATCCCAGCTGGCTGCTCCTGCCCTCCCTTCCAGCCTCCCAGGGCAGCCCCTGCCCGCTGCTGGGCTGTGCTCAGGGGCTTGCAGCCCCTGGCTCCTGGTCCGGCTGCCTCTGCAGCCCAACCCAGCCGTGTCCACTTGCAGAAATGGCATTTTGGGCAAAGCTTGGCAGTCTGCCTCCAGTCCCACTCCTGCAGTGGCTCAGGTTCCTGGGATGGATTTGCAGGAGCCTGGCCAGAGGCTTTGGGACATGCTGGTCATGCTGAGGGACTTCAGAGAGCAAACCTCCCATCCTCAGAGCCCGAACTGTGTTTGAGGTATTTAAATATCCTGAGGTCAGCTTCTGTGTAGCTCAGAGCTCGCTGGCAGCCCATGGAAATTAAAGTCCTGCGTAAAAGGGAATTGAAGCTTCCTAAACCCCTCCTGGAAATGTCTTTGCTTGCACCTTTATTGCTGTTTCCCTGGACCCTCCATGGCACATTTTCTTTCCAGGCTCTGGTCCCCTCTCACCTGAGGTGTTCATTATTTCCCTCCCAGCATCAAGTGCTGCAGTCCCTGAGCAGCCTGGTCCCTCCCTCTCCTTCCCACCTCCATCCCATCAAATATTCCTGCTCCCTTTGGCTCATTGCACTTTATATCCCAACTCCAGCTGCAGCCTGGGCCAGGCCCCAGCACCCCGGGAGCTCCGTGCTGGGACTCCAGGAATCAGGGAATGCTTCTGGAGCCAAGGCAAAAAACGCTGTGGGTTTTTCCCTGCTCCCCTGAGGCTTTTCCAGGACAGGTTTTTCAGCCAGGTGTGGGTGCTGAGGAGGTTTGGGGGTGCTGGGGCAGAGCCTGGGGAGCAGCAGGACACAAATCCTCCCAATTCCTCTGCTCCTGGAGGGATCGACAGCCCCGGCTGACAAACCCTGGCTGTCTCTGGCAGCGCTCCATCATTTCCACCTGGATTTTGACACCGTGTCTCTCTCTCCAGTCCTAACAGAATGGGGAAGGAAATTACGAGTGTTTGAACAAATCACAACACTCTGACAGGAGTCAGGAGCAGTTCTAATGAAGCGGATTCGCTCCTGTCTCATCCCCCTGACTGGAAAATTTCACTTGACTTTGTCCCTTTAAATAACAGAAATCTGGGATGTCACATCTAATGCTCCATCAGCGCCTGGAATGCCATCAGTCACAGGAGCAGTAATCTGACACAGATACTCTTTTAATGATAAATGGCTTCCATCATTCTGGAAAAGATCCCGCCTTAAATGGATTGAGGTCGTGCAAAAAGATTCTTTTGGATTAGTTTGGGGTTTTTTTCAATTTAACTGAAGTGAGGGTTGAATTGGCTTGGAAATGGTGTTTGGGGGGGGAGATTGGGAGGGAGGAGCCCCTGCCCGGCCGGAGCGTGCAGCAGAGGGCACTGCACGATGGCACATGCCAGGGGCAGTGGCAGGACAGGGTGGCACATCCCAGGGGCAGTGGCAGGGCTCCATCCCCGGTCAGCCATGCTCGGGGTGTGAGCCCAGGCCTCGTCCCACAGCCAGGACATTGCCTGGGCCCGGCCTGGTGCCAGTGCCCAGCTCATGGAGGGCCGGCACGCAGTGCCCGCC
>NW_008238349.1:294754-298148 GCF_000691975.1 Corvus brachyrhynchos
CAACTGTGGCACCACATCCCCTGGGGCTGCGGGGACGGTGCTGGGCTGGGGCTGCTGTGGGCCCCGAGTGCCACCTGGCCAGTGCTGAGCTCCGCTCTGTGACAGGGACCGAGGGGAGGGCTGGGGCTGGGCCAGGGAAGGTCAGGCTGGAGATCAGGGAAAGGCTCTTCCCCCAGAGGGTGCTGGGCACTGCCCAGGCTCCCCAGGGAATGGGCACGGCCCCGAGGCTGCCAGAGCTCCAGGAGCGTTGGGACAGCGCTGCCAGGGATGCCCAGGCTGGGGTTGTTGGGGTGTCTGTGCAGGGCCAGGGGCTGCGCTGGGTGATCCCTGGGGTTCCTTTCCGACCCACGCTGTTCTGTGAGTCCATGGCTGGGACTGTCCCTCTCTGCACTCGTTGCCCTCAATCCATTCTCTTTCAGTGCCTGCTCTTTTCTCAGGTGCCCCTCACAGGAACAGCCCCAGCTTCGGGATTTGTTTCCCTTTCATTTTTTCCAAAGTTTTCTTCTTTAGGTTTGTTTTTTCCGTTCTTCTTTTCTTTAACAGCTGAGCTCACGTGTGATGCTGCCACCAGTTCATTTCTTTCCCCCTAAACTGGAGAAACTGGTGCCCTTCACCTTTCTGGGCATGACTCCCAGGGGAGGTGGGGCAGAGCAGAGGGGTGATCACAACTGGAGCAAGAACAGATGGAAACTGGAACAGGACAAGTGCCCAGGAATTCCCACTCTCAGCTCCAGCTGGGAGATGTGTTTTCTGTGGGTGAAAGGGGTCCTGGCAGGTTGGTGCCAGATGGGATTGCGCTGCTGGGATGGCCCAGGGCAGGCTGCAGGTGCTGCTTCTTTCACCTTAAACTTGAGGATTCCTTCAGTCCAAATAAGCCCTGCAGGAGCAGCTTTGTGTTCCCAGCAGCCCCAGTCCGCTCTGCGTAATTCCAGGCTGCCTCTGGAACTGCCAGGAATTACAAAGGAGTGATGGAGCCGGAACCTGCTCCTGCTCCTGGTTTTTATCATTTGTGGCAAAATCCTGCGGCCTTTTGACACTCACTGAACAACCACAGGAGGGAAAGCACTCCTGGGGAGGAGGTGTTTGTGAGGGTTGCCCTGCTGATGTCTCCCTGGATAATCCTTTGGAAGGGGAGCGGAGCAGGAATTCCCCTCTCTGCTGCTGGAGCCGGCCAGGGGATTATTCCCGAGCACTCCCCCGGCTGGGGGATTTCCTGCAGGGACAGACACGCTCATGCCCTGGGGATGCTCCTGCAGGGGCCTCTGAACCCTTCTGCAAAAGCGTCCCAAGCTCCTGCACGGCCCCAGGGCTGCGGCTCAGGAGAGCCCGGCTGGGGCTTTGGGCTCAGGCTGAGCTTTGGGAAGGGGCTGGGAAGGAGCAGCTGGGGTGGCCATGGGAACAAGCCCATCCCAGGGATTTCCCAGCTCCTGCTGATCCTGAGCCCTCTCACCCTGCTCCCCTCCAGAACCCCTTTTGCCCTGGGACTCCTTCCGGGTCTTTCAGGGTCGCACTCCCAGCTAAGGATGATCCCTCTGGAAGTCCGGGACCGGGCTGCAGGGACTTCATGGGGAGGGTCCCTCCTCGGCGCTTCTTTGCCCCGCTCACCCTCCTGGCTCACAGGGACTCCCTCTCTTCTTGTTTTCCGTCAGCTCCTTCAGGTCCTGGAAGGCCACAGTGAGGTCACCCCAAAGCTTCTCCTCTCCAGGTGAACAATCCCAGCTCTCCCAGCCTCTCCTCCCAGCAGAGCTGCTCCATCCCTCGGATCACCCTGGAGCCTCCTCTGGGCTCCTCCAGCAGCTTGAGCAGGAGTTCCCAGGGAGCTCCGCAGGTGGACCTGGCGTGGAGGATCCCCTCAGACCAGCAGCTCCCCAAACCACGAGTCCAGGTGTGCCCAAAGGCACTTCCCAGGATTCCAGGTGTGCCCAAAGGCATTTCTCCTCCAGGGTCTTGCCCCTCCACCCCCGAGGAGATCCTGCCTGGCCGCAGGGTGACCAACCAGCAGCTCGGTGGCCGAGCCAAGGGTGGCACTGGGACACTGTCACCTGCCTGTCCCATTTTATTCCCATCTCTCTCTCCCATTTATCCCAGTCCTGCTGCCTCCCCTGCTCCCCTCAGGACCTGCCAGGACTGTGCTGTTCCCTCCTCATCCCAACGGGATGGTCCATGGGCTGCTCTCCCCCTGCTGCCCCTCCAGCGAGGGGCACGGCCAGCGAGGGGCAGCAGCAGAGAGGATTCCCAGGATGTGCTGAGGGCCACAGGAAGGGTTAATCCACGTTCTCCGGCACGGAATTGAATGGATGTAATCCCACACAGGCTAATGGGAAGCTCTCCATGATGACATTCGTTGCTCTCATGTCCTTGCCCTTCAATTATTTGATTCATTCTCAATTAGGATAAATACAGGATTAACCCAAAATGAGGTTTTAGGAGGGACAAGTTCTTATTCTTTAATTTTAATCCAAAATTCCTTCAAACAATTCCCTCTGGTGATTGAAGGGAGGTGATTTAGGGAGGGATAAAGGCACGGAGCAGCCTGGGGCAGCCACAGTAGGCACAATTCAGCTTTGAATAAACCCAACACATCTCTCTTCTTTCCCCTCTCCCTTCCAAGACCCCTTGATAAGCTCTTCCTCCCAAATTTGGGGGTTTATCAGATTTTTTAATATTTTTTTTTCCTGGGCAGACCCTCAGGACATTTCCTCTCCCCTGGGGGCTGCGTTAAGGCTGATGGGTGTGGACACCACCTCTGCCTGCGGGCCAGGGGCAAGGTGAGGAACCATCATCCCATCCCATTCCATGCCTAGAGGCTCCTCTGCTCCTGCTGGGAGGTGCTGGAGCAGGAGGAACCCAGCCCTGCCCTGGGCAGAGCCGTGGGGAAGGGGCAGCACAAACACCCCCAGGGATTTGGGGCACAGCCCAACCTCTGGGCACTCCTCAGGGTTCCAGGTGGGCACGAGGTGGGGGTTGCCTTTGATTTGAGGGTTTCCTTGCATGTAGAAGAGCAAACCCCAGTTGCAGCTGGTACTTCTGGTGAGCTGTGCCCATGGGATGCCTGTGCAGGGGACAGGGGTGACAAAATCCCTCCTCGGCATGGCTCACCCTGTGCCGGGGTGGGGAGCAGGGAGGGGATGCTGGAGGTGACTTTGCAGCCCCTCCACAGGGCTCTGCAGGGCACCTGGAGCAGTGGGGTCTGCCCATCTCCCCAGCCTTTCCCCGAGGGAGGGTTGGACACAGACAGGCAGCTCAGCTCCATTCCCGGCCATCCCATCGCATCCCATCGCATCCCATCGCATCCCATCCCATCCCATCCCATCGCATCCCATCGCATCCCATCCCATCGCATCCCATCCCATCCCATCCCATCCCATCCCATCCCATCCCATCCCATCCCATC
>NW_008238349.1:298647-299448 GCF_000691975.1 Corvus brachyrhynchos
GAGGGAAGGAGGGAGGGCTGCTCCTGGCACGTTCCGAGAGCAGGAACCCGATCCCGCAGCGTCGGCTGGGGACAGGGGGACAGAGGGACAGGGGGACAGAGGGACGGGGGGACAGAGGGATGGAGGGGATGGAGTGACAGAGGGGACAGAGGGGACAGAGGGGACAGATGGGCAGGGGGACAGGGGGCCTGAGGGGACAGAGGGGACAGAGGGGACAGAGGCACAAAGGGACAGGGGGACGGAGGGACAGGGGCACGGAAGGACAGACATTCCCAGCTGCCAACACCGAGGCCATTCAGGTGTTCTTATTTCAAGCGCCGCCTCGCAGCTGCGCTCGGAGGGGCGGGCAGGGCCCGTGGGTGCCCCCGGGCAGGGACACAAGCGGGCAGCTCGGAACGGAGCTTTGCGCTGCGGGGAGCGAGGGAGCCGCGCTTCAAGGAGCGCTTCAGTGCCTGCGCCGAGCCCTCGGGGCCGCGGGCACCGCAGCGGAGCGGGAGCTGCTCCCAAGCCACGCCGGGCTGCGGCTCCGGAAACGCCACCAGCGAGGGTTTGTGGGGCAGGAAGGAGCCCGAGGGCACAGCCCCCTCTGCCACGGCCCCAGCGCTCCAAAATCCACCCAAAATCAGAGCAGAGGGAAGCACGGAGGGGCTGGAATGTGATTGAAACCCACCCTGGTTGTCAGGATGTTACGGAATCACAGAATCCCAGAATGGTTTGGGTTGGAAGCCCACCCAGTGCCACCCCTGCCATGGGCAGGGACACCTCCCACTGTCCCACGCTGCTCCCCGCCCCCACGGCCAG
>NW_008238349.1:299511-310143 GCF_000691975.1 Corvus brachyrhynchos
CCAGCTGCTCTGGGCACCCTGTGCCAGGGCCTGCCCACCCTCCCAGGGAACAATTCCTGCCCAATATCCCATCCAGCCCTGCCCTCTGGCACTGGGAAGCCATTCCCTGGGTCCTGTCCCTCCAGCCCTTTCCAAAGTCTCTCTCCATCTCCTTTTTTGGCTCCTGCAAGGCCACAGTGAGGTCACCCTGGAGCTTCTCCTCTCCAGGTGAACAATCCCAGCTCTCCCAGCCTCTCCTCCCAGCAGAGCTGCTCCATCCCTCGGATCACCCTGGAGCCTCCTCTGGGCTCCTCCAGCAGCTCCAGCTCCTCCCTGTGCTGGGCCAGGGCTGGGGCAGCTCTGCAGGTGGGGTCTCACCTGAGCACAGGGGCACAGGGACACAATCCCAGTCCCTTTCCTGCTGCCCACGCTGGGATCAGCCCAGGATTTGGGGTTTCTGGGCTGTTTCCGGTGCCCACGGATCGCTGTTTTCCTTCCCTTATGATCTGGGAGCCAAACTCTCTCCTCCCCTCTGGGGACACTCGCCCAGCCAGGGCGGGGCGCTGGGGCCGGGTCCCTGTGCTGGGGGAGGATCCCATTCCCGGACAAGCACCTGAGCCCGGCACCAGCCCCTTTCCTTGGCTCTTGGTGGGCTGCAAAGCCTGGACATGCCAAGAAAATAAGGCAACTTCTTCCCAAGTCCCTTTGGGGTGTGATTTATCTCAGATGGAGAGGGCAGTGCCTGGCTCAGGGACTGAGCTTCCATCGTGCTGAGGGTTCCCATGGTCCAGCTCAGAGCTGGGTCTGTCCCGCGCTGCCAGGGCCACCCAGCAGGACTGGTGGCCCCAGGACAGGGCTCCTGGAGCTGGGCATGGACTGGTCTGGCCACACTGCATGGAGAACTGGTGGTGGCACACATTAAAACCACACCCGGGGGGATGTGGCTGCTGAGCCTTGTAATAAAGTCTGGCTCGCTCCATCCTAAATGTGGGCTCTGTGTCCTCCTGAAAGGGCAAAACAGAACAAAGTGACCCCAGGAGCCTGAAAAATGCATCAGGAATCCCTCAGGAACAGGAAACAGGGCAGGGTGGGCTCTTTGCTGAGGCTCTCCTTGGTTCCCCTCCTGCCTGGTTTGAGGGATGAAGGGTCGGGGCTGGCAGGTGGGAATTGCTGGGATGGAGGAGCCCTGCAATGCAGCCAGGCCTGCAGGTGTGGGGTGGGGAGGGCACGTCAGGGGCACAGCAGACTGCAGGGACAAAACCTTGGGGAGTTTTAGTTGGATGTTTCCCGGATTTGAGGCACTTTGGAATTTTCCAGCTGTGTCTGACTCAGTTGAAGGCAAGAAAAAAACACTCGAAGAGCTCTGTGAGCAGCAGAGCCTACAGCTCATGGAGCTGCTTTCCATGGAGTTATGGCCTTCAGATCCTCACCCAGCACTCCCAGCTCCTTCCCTCACCCCCCACCAGCCTGGCAGGAAAACTTTCCTTGGGGAAAGGGCTGTCCAGCCCTGGCACAGCTGCCCAGGGCAGTGGCGAGTCCCCATCCCCAAAGGGATTTAAAGTTGTGTGGATGTGGTGGATGTGGCACTTGGGGACACAGGTTAGTGGCGGCCTTACCTGGGGACATGGTCAGTGGTGGCCTTGGCAGTGCTGGGGGTGGCTGGACTCGATGATCTCAGAGGGCTCTTCCAGCCCCCCTGAACCTGTGGCTTTCGGGATTGAAGCCCCGAGTCTGGGCTGGGCTGGGCAGTGACATTGGCTCTGCAGTGACAGAGCTGACTTTGTCTCTCCCTCTCACAAAGTTTATTTTGGGCTGGAGGAGCAGATCCTCGGGACCTCTGCTCCAGGATGGAGTGGAGCTGGAGTCGGGCAATCTGTGCAGAAGGGAGTGGCGTGGGCAGGGCAGGGATTCATTCGTGACCTTGGCTTTTCCCGAGGCTGAGGTGGGAGCAGCACGGAGCAGCAGCAGCTGTTAAAGCTGTCAGCTCCCGGCTCCCTAATCCTTCCTTTCCACTTGTGTCTTGCACAAAATATCACCCACCAACTGTGGAAACAAAAAAATCCCTCTTTTTTTCATATCTGGAACACAGATCCTGCTTTTTATTTGTCATTATCATACCCCCTTACAGCACACCTGGTGAAGATTAGTTTGATGCTGACTTTTGCCTTTCAGACACAGGTGAAGTTGGGTTTTTTTGCCAGATTTGCAACTTTTGAAGGGGTGTCTCCTTGGAGAACAACCTGGCATTGAGCAGGGTCAAGATCAAGCTGAAGCCTGTCCTGGGCTGGGCAGGATCAAGGAAGGCAGAAGCCTTTGATGGGGAAAAGCCACATCCATGTGGCAAGAATGCAGTTTAATTCACAAATCTGGGAAAAAATAGTAATTTGTGATTATCAGCTCCCCCGTGTTCAACCAGTTCTTTGTTTGCCTCCAAATTCCTTTTGAAGTTCCCCAAAACAATCCCCCTGTGACTCTTGGTGCAAGCAAACAAGGGTTTCAAAGCTTTGCCTTTGCATTCAGGAGCCCAACCCCCTGCCCACAGGTCTGCAGCGTGCTCCATTCCCTCTGCTTTTTATCTTTATTAAAGGGCTGTAATTTGGGTGATTAATTGCGAATGCAGCCGGCAATTTCCTCTGCCTGACACAATTTTGCACTTGGAGAGGCCACTGTCTGCCCAGAGCAGATCCTGGGAGTCCTGCTCTGTGTGGCACGGAAGGTTTATCATGGAAACCCCTCTGGGCATCGGGAATTCTTTAATTCCATCAGCTGGAGGCTCGAGCCTGCAGGGCTGAGCAGTGAAACCCTCTGGTCTCTGCTGCGGGAACTCGGAGCGAGGGAGGCAGCAAGGGGCTCTTCTAACCCCCAAAGCAGAGCAAGCGAGGCGGTCTGGCCTCCAAAAAACCTGATGGAGAGAGACAAGGTGCATCCTGACACACCAAAACCTGCAGGAACGGCAAAAGGGCTGAGGAAGGACAAAGTTAACACTCCTGGGCTCAAGAGTGGAACATTGAGCTCTCCTGTGAGCTCAGGCTGTTCCTGGCTTTCCAAGCAGTCTCATGGCTTGTGCTGGAAAAGGAATGGAGCAGCACCATGATGTGGGTTTTGGACGAGATCCCGCCCAGCTCTGCCCCTGAGGGATGGGTTTGTGCCACCCCCCTGCCCAGGTCGGGTGTGATGTCCCTGTCCTGGGGCCCTTCCCAGCCCTCTCGAGTGCCCCAGACCCCAGGCCTGGGGAAGGGTGGTTGAGCTGCTGCAAACAAGAGGTGCCTCCTGCAGGACCAGCAGAGTCTGGGGGCTCTGGGTGCTGCAGGTGGAGCCAGGGGCTGAGCCAGTCTCTGGTTCAGCCCCTCTCACCTCGAGTGCCCTTCCCTCGGTGCTTTTTGGGTGTCTCTGTCTCTCCATCCCATCTGCACAAACCTGCTGTTTCCATGAGAAACAATCCTTGGGCACCCTGAGGGACAATCAAATCAGTGGTGCCACTTCCATCAGGAAAGCAAAGCCCAGCAGGATTGAAATGAGCTCCCGCAGCGCCGAGGCAGCGATGCTGCAGCCCAGGCAGCCCAGCTGGCCCCGTGCTCGTGCAAACAGCCCCTCCTGCCTGGGGCTGAACATCTGCCCAGCTGCAAACCCTGTGGGGGACCTGGCCCGAGGAGACAGCCCTGCATGGGGTCACCTGCAGCGCTCAGGGGGAGGACAAGTGCAAGATTCAGGGTCTGCGGAAAAGGACACGCGAGCAAACCGAACGGCACATTAGAGGTGTGTGATGAACCCAGCCCTGGAGCTGTGGCAAACCAGGGGGCTGAGCTCATGGCACAAGGAAGATTCCGCTTTGTTGTGGCCGTGGATCCAGCTCATTCTAAAGGAAAGGGAAAAGTGAATATTTGCAGTCAAAAAGCCCCAAATGCCACGATGCCAGGGTGGCATCAAGCTGAGGTTTGAGCTCACTGCACAAGGAACACCTCCTGTGTTCTGTCCGTGGATCAGCTCATTCTAAAGGGAAAAAACAAATACATCACAGTCAAAAGCCCAAAATGCCACAATTCCAGGGTGGCATCGTGAGGTTCATTTGCCCCGCACCACAGACTTCCAGGCTGGCAGAGCAGAAGGAGTAAATGCAGGGCTCGTTTCAGAAACACAAGGAGTCAGCTGAAAACACAAACAAGGCTGAGGCTCTTCCCAAAGTGGAACAGCTCAGCCTCTCCAGCCTGGCCAACTGCAAGCCTGAGCCTGACTGTGTTTGATCTGGGAATCAGATTTAGCCCACACCATCCCAGTGAAAAATATCACACGTGGTCTGCACTTCAGGCTATGTTCCAATATCTGAAGGAAGGGATCTTTTAATTGAAAACCTTAATGTTTCTCGTTATATTTAAAATTAGAGCAGAACGGCAATAAAATTGGTCATGGGATTGAGACAAGTTTTAAGGGAGGGAAAGAAATTTATTCTTCATTTTTTACATTGAGGCATCCGTTAAAAGCTTGGGCACATTTGATTACGTCAATGCAAGGATTAATAATTAAAGGAACAACAACCACATGCCTTGGAGAGACACACGAGATGGCAGCAGCTCGGGCTGGAGCCCCTGAGGACACCCTGGTTTTGCTGGAACCTCACCCCTGCCTGCTGCCCCTCAGTATTTAGGGAAGCACTTTCCCACCAGGCTCTGCCAGGCGATGCCTTTCCCAGGAATTTTCAGCTGGTGCCTAAACTCAGGCAAATGGTACCAAGGCTTGGTATCGGATTGATTTTGAAGGAAGCCTGTGCTGTTCCCACAGGTTCTGAGGGGTTCAGAGAGAAGTGTTTGGGGTGACACCTCCGGCCCCCAGCAGGAGCCCTGGCAGATGGTGATGGTGGTGCTCCACCAAACCCCACAGCCCCAAGTCAGCGTCACCCGGGACTGGTGGGGAAGGAGGCTCCAAAGCCGCTTCCTCTCCGTGCCCGGAGCCAGATGGATGTCCGCGGGCTGTGCCTGTGAGACGGAGCCATTCCTCTCTGAGTGTGGCCCCCAGCCAAGCAGAATCCTTGGATTTTGCTCTGCGGATCCGTCCGGCAGCTCCAGGGCTGGGAGCGTCTTCCCGGGCACTGAAGGCAGCTCCAAGCCTTGGATTGAAGGACAGAGCCTCTGACTCCAGTGCGCTTTTTCAAACCAGGCCCAAATTGTGCTTCCCCTCCCTCCCCATCCTTCCTCCCTCCATGGTGGGAATCTTCTCGTTCATTAATAACCTGCTAATTATCCCAGCAGCTTGGAGCTGGGCTGCAGCATGGAATTAGAACCAGCTTTTCCTTTTGGCACCACCCCTGGTGTAATTAATAAGGCGAGAGGAAGCCAGAACATGCGGGTCAGCGCGGAGAGCACGGCACGGATTGATTGGACACCCAGAGCGGGATGCTCCGAGCCGGCCTCGGGGAGGGAGGGCGGCATTTTGGGGTCAAACCGGGCAAAAGAAGAAGATGAAGAAGAAGAAGAAAGATGTGCTACTTGTTTCATTTGGTTTTCCTCACTCGAGCTCAATATCTGGGCCAAGGAGGAAACCCTGCTCTTCATCCCCTTCCCCTTTTTGGGAAGGCTGGATGGAAGGCTGACACCGTGTGCTGGCCATCCCTGCCCTGCCAAGCAGCCCGAGGGGCTCTGTTGCAGACGGGTGCTTTCATGGAGATCTGGAGAGAGACTGGATCTGGAGAGGGACCTGGAGCTGAATGAAGGAGGGATCAGCGTCACTCGCACGCCGCCAGCGCCAGGTTGTCTCCCCGCTGACTTGGCACCAGCAAGGGGCCTCCAAATCCAAATGGAATTGCTTCCCTGCTCACGGGATGCAGGCAGGAGGCCGAGGACCCCGTCTTGCAGAGCTGGGCTGGGGTGACGCAGCCTTTCCCCTTCCCCTTTCCACCACCCTGGGGTAATGCAGCCCTTCCCCGCCACCCTGGGGTGACACAGCCCTTCCCTTTCCCCTTTCCACCACCCTGGGGTGACGCAGCCCTTCCCTTTCCCCTTCCCCACTGCCCTGGGTGACGCAGCCCTTCCCAACAACCCCGCTCCACCCAGGGCTGGCACTGGGAGGGCGACGCCTTTGGGCACTGCCACAGGACAGAGGGACATGATCCTCCTCCTCCAGACTCTTCAGAGCATTGGTAGAGCACAAACTTTGCTCCGTGCACCCTCAAGAGCGCTCGGGCTGCCCTTGCCCGCCCCGCTGCCTGTGGGATCCCCTCTCGCCACCCACCGTGCCTGGAGGGAGCCGTGATTTCCAGTTTGTCGCTGCTGCCACCGCAGCCCCCGGTGCTGCCGGATCGGGCCCCGCGGGCTGCCAGGATGCCCCCGACGGGCGGCAGGAGGCTGCTGGCGCTGGCAGGCCCGGCGGCAGCGCGGCGCTCCGGGGGCAGCAGCAGTGCCAAATTGGGGTTCTAGCCCTTTAAATCCGATCCGGTACTGCAAAAAAAGGACGAGCGAGCAGGAGAGAGCCTTCAGACTCTTTTAATTAAAGCTTGTACCAATTCTGTATTCCCAAGTCACGGCAGCCGCCCGCGCTTCCCCAGGACACCTCGGGCTCTCTCTCCGGCAGGCGGCATGGACGGGGACAGCGGCGCAGCGGGCACCGGCGGCAGGAGGTACGCACGGAGGGACGGGGCTGCGGGCACGGCTTTCCCCTCTCCTGGCTGGCAGCTGGAAGCATCCCCCTGCTTTTCCCGTGTGTTTTGCTGTACCAGGGAGAAAGTCTAACGCGTCGCTGTGGCTCACGCGGGGCCGGGGCAGGAGGAACCCAACCCAACCCTCCCCTCCCACCACGCACCTGGGGCCGGGGCTGCTGTCCTGCCACCTCCGCTCGCTTCCCTCTCCCCTCCTTCCCTTTTAAATAATTGAGTGCATGACCCTGAGTTGTGGCTTTTTTCCCGTCGCTGCTTAAACCCCAGAGCTGCCGCTCGGCAGAAGATAAGTTGGGATGCCTGGCCCATAAATCACGGCAGAAGTTGGTCCCCGCCGCGCTGCCGCCGCTCGGCTCCTCGCCGTCCCCGGTCTCCCCCAGGTTAGGGGAGTTTTGCCACATCCTTCCATGCGCATTGCACTCGCAATGCAGCGCAGTTCTGGAGAGCCTCGGGGAGCGAATCCCGGGTTATTGGGAACGACAGCGTCGTTTGCACGCCGGAGCCTCCTCTCCCCAGCACTGTCACCCACCCCAGCCCCAGCCGGGCTGACAAATCGCCCTTCAGCAGCAGCCCTGTGCCCAGAGAACATTTAACTGTGAACTGCCCCGCTCAGCCGGTGATTTTCCTCTCCCCCTCTCCTCCTTAGCCGAGTGATCTCTCTGTTTATACCTCCACGCAACGTAGCTTTTCCCTTAAATTATGGATTGTCGTTCCTTCGTCGCCGTCTCAGGCGGGTGCATCCTTAAGGTGCCCTGACCTGAATGAGAGCCCGCCTGGCTCTCTGCAGCCGGGTCCCAGGTGAGGCTGCGTCCCTGGGAGCCTCTCTCCTGCCTGGATCCCGGAGGCTGTGCCAGCAAACATTCATCCTGGTGCCTATCGGAGGTTAATAACACTTTTGACAAATAGCAGCCTCCTCGAGGCTTGAAATAGGATTGTAAAAGCAGCCACTAATCTCCTTGAGAAGTGCTCGATGGTGGCCACCTCTCAGGAAATCAGGAGAGGAGCTGTTTATGTTCTGCGTGTTGAGGCGTTAGCACAGCAAAAAAATCCCGCTTTTCTTAATCCACCGGGAAAACTCTGCCTCGCCTTCATCTGCCAGGGCAAAGGGCTTGGGGAGGGAATCCTGTGAACTCAGCACGACCCAAAGCCCACAGGACTGCGGGGCTGCACAACCGCATCAGGAAAATGGGGGTTTTTCTCCTCACCAGTGGTGTCTGCCATAAACGAGGGAGAGACGGGACGGGGAAGTTGGGAGTGAGCAGGGAGAGCGGAGCCGTGGGTCGGAGAATGAGCGCCTGAGCAGGAGCACCTGCAGGGATCAGGTGGTTTGTGGGCAGCAAAACACTTTGCCTTGAGCAGTTGAAGGATTGAAACTCGGGGAGGAGGAGGCACGGAGCCTGCACGGAGAAGCAGAGGGGCCCGGACAGAGGGAAACCCACGGCACAGCTCCGTGCTGAGCTCACGGAGCGCGGGGCTGCGCAGGCAGAGGGATGCTGGCACCCCAGGGCTTTGGGGCTGTTGGTTTTCCCTGCTTTCCTCAGCAGTTCCCGTGCCCATGGTAGTGCTTTAGCCATCTGTGACTTCGGTGACATCAGGCAGGAGCTTGTCCCTTGTGACCGGGAGGTGGGATAATGGCTCCATTGTTCCCAGCTCCAAGGGAAGAAAATGACCTGGCAAGGAAACCTGAAAGTGCCTGAAAGTTAAAAAACCCTGTTCCCGTGGTCTGAGCGGGGTTGCAGGCAAACTCTCCTCGGGCGAGGCCCCTGGAACCTGTTCCCTCCATCCTGCAGAGCTGGAGAACACACAGCAGGGTTTGCAAACCACCAAAAAACACGAGCAGGGTGTTGAAAGATGAACAAAATGTGCGTCTTTTTTCAGCAAAGCAGCTCAAGCACACAGAGAGGGTGGGGAGTAATTATTTATAGTGCCATCAGCAGAAATAATAGAATGAAATGAAGGGCTGAAAAGTTTTGCTGACTCTCAGGGAATGCATCCTGGCACGGACGGATCATTCCTGGGCCCAGCCCTTCACATCTCCAGCGCTCCCAAGAGCAGCCTGGAGACACAGCAGAGCCTGGGATCCAGGGAGAGCGGCTGGGAGCTGATCCCAGCGGGAGGATGGAGCTTCCATGGCAGCTCGCACCTCCTCCCTGAGCCTCCTGTGCTGCCCGAGGCCGGATTTGCGTCCCGCTGGATGCCTGAGCAGGGAAGGAGCAGCGCTCTGCGAGGGGAAGGGCTGGGTGCCCAGGTTTGGCTTTTGCATTTCATTCTGGGAACGCTGAGATTAAGAAGGGGGGCGAGGGGCTGTTTCTGAGATCAGCAGTCGGTGTGAGCCGGTGCTTTGTGCAGTTCAGCTCGGAGGGCTGGGCTCCAGGCGCTCTTGAAGCCCGGTGACAAAAGGCCTTGGCAGGATTGGCAGGCACGGTCAGGGAATCGCTCACCTGGAATCCCTCACTCCCATTAAAGGTGACCTGCACCAGGGCTTCTTTTCTAAAGGGAATCGCTGCATTTGAGTTCCTCTTTGTGGGGATGAAAAGGCCTCTTTGGCATTTTCCCCCCTCTTTCTTCCCCCAGGAAGGGCAGGCAGTGCCAAGCTTGTCCCTCCCCACGCGGGCAGGTGTTGGAGGTGAGCCCTGAGGCTGGTGCAGGTGGGAAGGGTGGATTTGAACCCTGATTGAGCAGCAGGCCCTGAGCGAGTGTGGCAGAGTCCCCAGCGTTCCCCAGGAACGTGGGACAGGTTCTGAGCAGTCCCAGAGCCCTTTCCTTCCCCAGGCTCCGTGACAGCGCCACGAGGGACCATCCCCAGGTGGGCACAAAGGCTGAGTTTAGAGGTGCCACCAGGCCATTTGCTCCAGCTTGCCCTGCCTGTCCATCCCCAACCAGTGAGATTTTCCTGCTCCAAACAAGAGCTGAATTTCTGAGGAAGAGGCAGAAAAATAGTTCTATTTTTATTTCAGGCAATAACCTTTCCTACTTCCTTGACTCTGTAGAGTGGAAAGAGCCCGGGCACACAAGGCAGAGCTCTCATTTCTGCTTCCCCTTTGCCAGTCACCTTTAAACAAAAGGAACCCAGCGGGGTGTCTGGAGCAGGAAGGGACCAAGATGGATCTGACGGAGATAAAACCTAAATTTACTACTCTGAGCTGCTTGAATCTAATACAATCTTCTATTTAGAGCGAGGGATGTTTGTCAAGCCCATTCTCCATCTCTGGCAGGGTATTGCAGTTGGAATTAGTCTGATGAATTAAAAGCAGTCCACTGAAGTCTGAAATGGTAAAAAGGCAGCGTGTGGACGGGAGCGCGCGGGTGCTGAGGGCACCGTGGGAGGGACAGACAGCAGCACGGGGTGCCAGGCTGGGGGTGGCAGAGTCACGGCCAGGGGACGGCAGGAGGCAGACATGGATCTGGAGGGATGGGTCTGGACCTGCAGGGATGGGTCATCCTGGTCATGGTCATCTCTTGTGGTCACCTGGGTGGTTTGGCTGGGCTCAGGTGGCCTTTCTGAGGAGGTTCCTCCACCTCATGCCATGCTCTTGTCTCCTTTGGTGGTTTTATCCATTTTTGCCCTCCTTCAGGATATGTTTTAGCCATTCCAACAGAAGCCACTCTCTGGGCGTTATTTGAAACCCCCATTTGCATGGCAGGAGGTGAGAGGCTGCCCAGACAATGCAAACCTTGTGTTCTATGGTCACCCAGGGACTGCCAGGAATCGATGTCTGCTGGAGGCTGGTGTTTAAACAGAGCTAAACCAAATCGTGTCGGAAGCCCTGGGTATCCTTGAGAGCAGACTTTCAAGAAAGTCATGTACAGATGTTGCCCAGTTTGATGCAGGTTTCACCCTTTAAATCCTCCTGTGCTCAGGAACTGACAGACTCTGCTCCTGGCTCCAGCCAAAGCCTGGGCTCCAGGCTGAGAAGTGCCCAAGTGCTTTGGGAGCCTCAGGCACTGTTTCAGAGGGGATTAATAAACCCTCAGGAGCTGCCGATGCTTCACTGGGAGCTGGCGGGAGG
>NW_008238349.1:310621-320160 GCF_000691975.1 Corvus brachyrhynchos
GCTTTGGAAAGGTTTCTCCTGGAGGCTCCACTGCAGGAGCAAAGGCAGGAAGGGGCTGGCACCCCCAGAGCTGAAATGAAAGAAGAACCTACTCAGAGTGTGGTTTTATTTTTGCTCCCTCATAAATCCATTGTGGCACAGCAGCCTCTGGAGCTGGGAAGGGATTAACTCCGGAAGAGTAAAGGTCTCCCAGGGGTTAAGCACAAGAAAGCTGCTGGTTCTTAAGAACAAGGAGCTGCCATGGAGCTGGAGCTGTCGCGGAGGAATCACTGGAATCAGCGGCCCGGCGGCCCTGGGAGTGTTTGTGTTGTGCAATGATCTGCAGCCCCCCTGGCACCTGGGCTGGCTCCAGGCCTGGGGCTGTGCAGGAGGAGACAGCAGGGGACTGTCCCAGAATCCCAGAATCCCAGGCTGGGCCAGGCTGGAAGGGACCCCAGAGGGTCCCTGGTGCCACCTCCCTGCTCAGGCAGGGCCATCCCAGAGCACAGGGCACAGGATTGTGCCCAGAGGGCTCTGCAATATCCCCGCTGAGGGAGACTCCAGCCCCTCCCTGGGCAGCCTGGTCAGGGCTGGGCCCTGCCCAGGGCAGCAGTTCTGCCTCCTGTGCAGGGCAGTTGCTGGGCTCAGGCCCTGCCCGGTGCTCTGGTGCCGCTGCCGGGCCCCGGAGCAGAGCCTGGGCCCTGCCCTGGGCCCTCCCTGCAGCCAGGGACCGCCAGGGACGAGGGCACCGCGTGGGGCTCCTCTCGAGGCTGAGCAGCCCCGGCTCCCTCAGCCTGTCCTGGGCACAGAGATGCTCCAGGCCCTCCTCATCCTCACAGCCGGTGCCGGCCCCGCTCCAGGAGCTCCCTGGCCCTGCTGTGCTGAGGAGCCAGAGCTGGACACGGCACTCCAGAGGTGCCCCTGGGGCTGGGCAGAGGGGCAGGATCCCTCCCTGACCCTCTGGCAATTTGTCAGCATGGGCAGGGATCGATTCCCAGCTGGTGGCTCCTGGGAAGGGCAAAGTTCCTGTGTTGGTGATGGACACGAGGTTGTTGTGACGTGTGACTGTCACACGAGTTGACTGCTGTCAGTGGAGCTGTGACAGTGCCAAGCAGCCTCTGTCGGATGGCACTGTCCCTTGGCACCTCGGTCCATGCAGAGCTGTGTTGTTTGGTGAGTTCCTCTCAATGAGTTCGCATGCAAAATCCCATTTTCTGAAACAAAAGGTGCCTATCCCAGAGCTGTTGTAATGCAAATAGCACCAGTGGGATTAATCCCAACCCATCCTGGCCTCAAAGAAAAATCCAGAGAAAAGCCTGGTGGGGCAGGACCCTGTTCAGCTGCAGCCTGGCACAGCAGGAGCCCCACTGCTCCCACCCCACAGAGCCTGCAGCTGTTCCGAGTTCCAAAACAGCAGGAAAGGAGATCCAGGCAGTTTGGATAATCCAGAGAAACGAGCTGGAAGAGCAGATGGATTCTTTTCTCAATTAGGTTGTACCATGGACTGAAGGTGCAGTTTTGTCCTGTGACCCGATTGAGGCATCAGTGCTCTCTTTGGGATATTTGGTAAATACCCTATTCCCTCCTGGAATGGGAGCTCTGAAAGATCGGGGCTTTCTCTGGGGTGCAGGAAGGAGATGGATCTGTGGAAAATGCTGTCCCTGCTCTTTCCAGCCCAGCTGAATTGGCTGAGAGGGTGGATGATGAGGTGATGAGGGCTTATTCCTGATTTGGCACAAAAGGCAGTGGGGGCTCCACCTGGGGCCTCCTTTAGTGCTTGAGAAAACTGCTGGAGCTCTGGAGAGGCTGGGAGCAGCCAGAGGCTTCAGGAAACCTTGGGCAGCCCTGCTGGTCCCTTTGGGAGCACTGACCCTCTGTCAGCCCTGTGTCAGCTCCTACAAACCCAGCAGAGCTTGCTCTGGGTCAGGGCTGGCCCTCCACGACTGCTCCAGGGTGCTCCAGGGGTGGGTGCCACTTGCCAAAGCCACTGACGGGGAGTAGTGAAGGTGTCCCTGCCCATGGAGTGAGATGGGCTTCTCCAACCCAAACCAGTCTGGGATTCTGGGATTCCGTGAGAAGCCTTGGCAATCCCGTGATGGTTGTGCAGAGGTGCAGGATGGATGAGATGTGCAGGATGTGCCCAGGTACATCCATGGACAGGTGGGCACAGGTGGGACCTTGGTCCCCAGCCACAGGCACCGGCCCCGTGGGCATCGTTGTGCTGCTCCTCTGGCTCGGCACCTCTGGAATGCTGAATCTCCAAGGGCCAGGGTGGATTCCTTTGGATTGGCAGTCTGGCCTTTTGGGAGAGGGAAGTGGTGACCATGGGAGCTGCAGGCAGAAGGTGCAGGAAGGGAAGGAGAGGGGGAGGCTGGGGAGGTTCCCTGGGCTCTCCCAGAGATTCCCGAGGAGCTCTGCAGTGGGGCTGTTGTAAGGAAACACAGGGTTCCCCCTGCCCCGTCCTTGTCCTAAGGACTGTCCCCTGTGGGCGCTCCCTTCGTGTGCTCCCACGTGCCTCCGAGAGAAAACCCTAAAACAAGGTTTGTTTATCAAACCAGTGGCAGGCTGGGACAGGGAGCTGTGAGGGGAGAACAGACCTGGCACTGCTGATCCTGAGCCACAGCCCCGGGACAGCAGTGCTGGGAGGGAGAGCATCCTCTGCACCGGTGCTTGTACAGCACAGCGGGCTCTGCTCCACACTCAGAGCCCAGAGCTCCCTCTGGGACCTGCGGCAACCTGAGTCTGCCACAGGGCTCCCTCTTCCCTCCCTACCACCCTCCAGCCACTGCCCAAGGCAAGCTCATGGAAGTCCCTTAAAGATATATATTTTTGGTGATGCCTTGCCTGAGGTTCACCCTGAAGGATTTGAAAGAACAGATTAGCTGAGTTTAAGAGTGTGAATTATGGAGAGAACCTGCTCTGTGCAAAGCACAGGGTCACAGGTGATGGCTCACTGGACTTTTGTGTGACCATTAGTCAAACACTTCATGTCCAAGCTGTGATCCACATGAAATTGCTGGAACATGTCTTGCAGCTCTCAGTGTCCAGCAGCTCCAGGAGGAAGTATTTGCTTCTCGTCCCTGGCAGTGGGAAAAAGCCGTGAAGACTCAGGGCACTGGCATTGGAGCTCCATCCTTGGGACTCTCTCTCAAGTGAGGACAAATTCCCCTCTCCCCTCGTTTCCTGGAGGAGGGCAAGTTCAGCCCATTCCTCCTCCAACTTCCCAGCTCCTCTCCATCCCTGCTGAAAATTTCCTGAGCTGAAGGCTGTCTGCCACTCAATGCATTATTTTATTCCTCTTTTCAGCACCTGATGTCTTCCAGGAAAAATTCAACAACATAATTGGGCACTATTTGCAAAAATACTTCCTCCGCCTTTTTCTTGTTTTGAAGCGATTTCTTGGTAATTTCCTCGGGTCCCTCTTGGGTCTGGTGCTGTGAGAAACAGCAAGTGTTTGTTCTCTATTCCCTTTGCTCCGTGATGCTGAGGATGTGATAAAACTCCGGTTTAATAAGTGTTTCCTACATCCCTTTCAAGCATCTCTTTGCCTGACTGAAGGGCCCAGACTTGTCAGTCTATTTCTGTGCAGAATTCACCCTCTGTCTCTGACCACGCTCCCTTCCCTCCTCTCACCCTTCCTTGTTCTGCTGTCGCCCTTCCCGAGTGCTCGGAGCAAGAATTTATCCACCCTGCAGGTGCACGAGGGAGCCCGGCAGCAGCAGCACAGCTCCAGCTTGTTCTGTTTCTCTGACAGAAACCTCTGGCACTGGATTTCCCCGTGGCTGTGTCCGAAGCAGCCTCCGCAGCCCCAGTGGCCCCTTCCTGGCCAGCAGGGCTGAGCCCAGAGCTCAGCGTTCCGTGGGGGGCCGTGGGGGGTTTCTCCTGTGCAGGATCTGGCACTGGAATTCAGCTCTTTATACCTCAGAGGCTGGGTTTTGTGAGGTTTGTGTGCAGCTGTTGCAGCAGAGGAGGTTTTGCCCATGCTGGCTGATCCCGTGCCATCAGCAGAAGCACTCACACACCTCCGGCCCCCAGGTCCTGATTTTCACAGGGCTCTCTGGGGCTAACGTGGGAAGTTGTTTCCATTGTCAAGGCTGACTGTTGCTCTTGGTTTCTGCCTCCTTTTCCCATCTCCACCAGAACGAAAAGGAATGCGGGCAATTCCCTCCCCCTTCCAGCCGGGCCCCTCTCCCCTGGGCTGCGCTGGGTGCTCACCCATCAGCCACACCCCCCCGAATTCCTTCCCCCGTGCTTCTGACGAGGTTTTGGTGTTACCTCTTCAGCAAGTTGTTGTTCAGACCCCTTTTTGGCCAACCCCACTGTTCCTGTCCGAGTAATTTGTCACATCCAGGGATCTCTTTCCTTCCTGGATCCACTTTCAGCCTTTTAACTCTCCCGCTCTGCTGGGTTGCTGCACAACCTTTTGTCCTTTTACCTCTGGTTGGTTTGGCAGTCTGTGATTACTCCAGGTTTGCAACAGAGAGTTTAAAGCAGTTAATTTAACCTTTTAACTTCTCCTTTTTTACTTCTATTCAAGCAGCTTCTCAATTTTTAATGTGTTATATAATTTTTAATTACATAACAATCAAAATGTTGTGTGTTTGCATATTTATACCTTTATATAATTAATATAATATATGTTTAGCAAAATCCATATTTGAGTCAGGTGTGTATATATATATATATGTATGTGGTGTATACATATTTGCAGTAATAGGATGAATTCTTACATCTTGGATTGGTCCTGGCCATCTCAGAGCCAAGCAGAGCTTGTTTTCTGCTTCCAGAGTTGATGTTTTTCCATCCAAGAGTTCTTTGTTGTTCCCCCAGCCCTGCCAAGGCCAGCACTGCCCCGTGTCCCCAAGTGCCACAGCCCCACGTCTGTTAAAGCCCCCAGGGCTGGGGACTCCAGCAGTGGGGCAGGAGCTGGGATGTGCTGGCTGAAGGCATCTCCCTGCTCCCCTGGAAGGAAGGCCTTGAGCCAGGGATTCTCCCTCCCAGCGGAGTCAGCTCCCAGCTCCCATCGTGTCCTGGCTGGGTTTCCCTCCTGCTGCTGCCTTGCCCTGTGTAAATCATTGGAAATTCACTGAACACGGAGAAAAGCCCCAATTTCCTGCCTGCTTTCCCTGTGGGGTGAGCTGTGTGAGCTCTGCGCTCTGTCCCGGGGATATTCAGGCATTCCCTGTGCCTGGAGCCGCAGCAGCTCCTGATTCCTGAGCCCTGAAGCTCCTCCCTGGGCAGCTGTGCCGGGGCCTGAGCACCCTTTCCATGGGGAAATTTCCCCAAAATCCACCCTGAGCCTCCCCTGGCCCAGCCTGAGGCCGTTCCCTCTCCTCCTGGCCCTGTTCCCTGGCAGCAGAGCCCGACCCCCCCGGCTGCCCCCTCCTGTCAGGGACTTGTGCAGAGCCACAAGGTCCCCCCTGAGCCTCCTTTGCTCCAGCCTGAGCCCCTTTCCAGCTCCCTCAGCCGCTCCTGGGGCTCCAGCCCCTTCCCAGCTCCCTTCCCTGCCCTGGACATGCTCCAGCCCCTCAGGGTCTGTGTTGTCCTGAGGGGCCCAGGACTGACCCCGGGGTTTGAGTTTTGGCCCCACCAATGCTGAGTGAAGTCATAATTTAACATCCCCACTCGTTCACTGATGGCAATTTCAAACCCCTTTCATTCTGAAGTCCCTCCTGCAGTGCTGTGACAGTGGCCAAATTAGAGGTGGCAGGACTATTCAGGCAGGCCTAAATTAAGTAATAATTGAAATGTTTGAAGGAAAATGAGAATGGTTGTTGGGGTCAGCCTTAAACATGTTTTGCTAGCAGCTTGCAGAAGAATTCTGATGAAAATGGCAGTGCTCTGTGAGAGATGATTGGCTTTTATTTCAAAGTAAACAAGTAGAACAGGAGAGAAAGGGGAGGACACACAAGAGCACGGTTAATAAGATGTATAATCAAATTAAAACTTTTGCACAGCTATACTGCATGAGGTAAAGCTGCAGAGTTTAAATAGAGAATAGCTTCTGCTTACCAAAACCCCAGAATGTTTGAAAGCACATTGGACTGATTTATACATCCCATTCTTTACGGAGTATTTCTTTAATTTGGGGAAACAAGGCCCCTTTTGATAAGTAATAGCTCAAAGTGCTGCTGGGAAACACCAGCAGCACAGAAAAAGTTATTTTAGAGATCTCAAGAGCTGCCAGCCAAGTCCTGTTTTAGGAAAACATGTGAATTCAGATTCAGTGGCCTCAGTCGGTGGCACAGGGCACACACTGAGCTGAAGAGACCGTGTCTGTTTTCCTTACAGATCCTGACTTTTGCTTTCCTGAGGCAGGAAAACCAGTTCCTGATTTCCACAGGAGCACCAAGGGCTGCTGGAACAGCCCGGGATCATTTCTGTCCCCTGGCATTCAGTGCTCTGGGCTGGGGACAGGGTGGGCATCGGGCACAGGTCGGACCTGATGTTCTTGGAGTTCTGTCCAGCCTCAGGGATTCCATAAATGTGACTCTGCACCACAGGGCCACTTCCAGAGGAGCACTGTGAGATGCCAGGACAGGTGACAAGGTTTTAGGCATTCAACACCTGGATCCCAGTGCTTCCCATGTTTCCAAAGGCTGGGATCAAGCCTTGGTGCTGTCGGAGCCCTGGGGGCAGTGACCCTCTCCTGGGCCCAGTGCCACCAGGGAGGGATTGTCCTGCTCTGCTCTGGGCTGGGGCGGCTTCACCTCAAATATTGGGTGAAGCTTGGGGCACCACAATGAAGGAGAGACATTGATCCATTAGGAGAGACATCGATCCATTAGGAAGCATCCAAAGGAGGCCACGAAGATGGGGAAGGGCCTTGAGGGGAAGAGGAGCAGCTGAGGGCACCTGGTCAGTTCAGTTGGAGCAGAGGAGATTGAAGGGAGACTGATCCCAGCTCCAACTTCCTGGGGAGGGGAACAGGATGGGCAGCTCCCATCGCTGCTCTGGGGACAGGGAGCGGCTGGGGCTGGGCCAGGGAGGCCAAGGCTGGGCAGCAGGGAAAGATTCTTCCCCCAGAGTGCTGCCAGAGCTCCAGGAGGGTTTGGACAGCGCTGCCAGGGATGCCCAGGGTGGGGTTGTTGGGGTGTCTGTGCAGGGCCAGGGGCTGGGCTGGGTGATCCCTGGGGGTCCCTTCCCACTGGGGATGTTCCAGGATTCTGTGGTGCCCTGAGTCCCACCCACGCCCTGCCCATGGAGCCCATTTAAGCCCAGCCTTGGGCCTCCAGACCCAGTCTGGGCTGTGGATCAGTGTCCAGCTGGGCTTTTCCCTCTGGCAGCATCTCAGATCTCTCCTGTGCCTTCACTCCCACCCTTCATCCTGGCTGCACCTCCCCTGCAGCTTTGTTTTCATCTGCTCCCCACTGAGCTTTTGGGTGGAGCTTGGATCCAATTTCTCTCCTTTTCCCCAGTGTCACCAGCACTCAGCTCTGCTCACAGAGTTCAGACCCTGCAGGACTCCTTGGGGAGGGTGCCGGTGGCCCCTGTTCCTGTCATTCCCACCATGGAGCAGATCCAGTTCTGTCCCTCCGTGACAAACCCCTCCTGACCCGACATCCCAGCCTGGAATCTCTCCTGCTGGGTAAGCGTCACCATGAGGAGCGGTGACGTGGGCTGGGGTGAGTTTGGCTTTCCAGCTGGAGCCTCCAGGAGCTGCTGCTGCAGCCAGGAGCAGGATGTGGAGATGGGGTTGAAGCGGCTCCTTGGCTGGCTGAGCACACCCGAGCCCTCAGGCTGAAGCCCTGCTGGAGCCTGGAGCTCTCCGAGAGCCCAGAGCTGCCTTGTCCCTCCCTCGGCCGTCAGAGGCTGCAGCTCTGAGTCAGAGCCGCTCTCTGCCACTCCACACTGACGTCCTTGGCACGCCAGCCTGGCCATCCTTACAAACACCTGCTGGAGCCTGGCTCCGGCCCAGACCTGCCGGCTTTGGACCTAAAACCCCATTTCTTTTTGGTTCCTCTGCTCCTGCTTCACTCCTGGCTGGGGCTTTGAGCACAGGAGCCTCCTGCTCCGCACAAACTGGCGCTTCCACCTTCGCGGCAGAGGCATTTCCAGGGATTCGCTGCAGCACACGGCAATTATGTGACGGAAGTTGGGTGAAAGGGAGCAGGAATAATTTGCAAGTTCTGCCAACAAAATCTCGTTCATTTTTGTTGTTGTTTTTCTCCTCCCCATACCTTGGCAAGACTCTTTCCTGTTTTTCTTTCATTCCGTGGCAAATGCACAATAGGAACAGGAGGTCAATCACTCGGAATTGTCAATTTATAATTTTTCTGACGTTGCCAGTTGCTTTTTCTAAAGACAGTGAGCAGTGTGTGAAGCCCTTGTTGGGTAACAGACAGAATTAGATGATTTCTAAATTTCCCAGAGCTTTTAGGTACTCAGCACACTCCTTCCCTCATATCCCATGGCTCTGTATTTGTGCTAATAAATGGAATTGTTTCAGTTTCGGTTAATCTCTAATTGTTTAAGTCCAATTGACCCCAGAACTGCCACCCTGCAGGTTTTGGGAACAGGATATGAAGGCAAAAAATAACAGCTGGAATGGAAGGTTCTGTGGAAGAAGCCCAGGATGTCAAAAATAGTATTTTTGTCCAAATCCTTCCAGCAAAGCTTACAGGATCAAGAAGGAATAAGAAATGATTGTTACAGATCCAGGAGGTCAGAGAAGCATGGCTTGGTGAGCAGGGAAAATATGAAGTGCTGCCTGTAAAAGGGAAAATGAGTGAACCTTCAGCTGGGGGGGAGGAAAAGGCAGCTACAGGGAGGGGGAAAAAGAAAATTTCAGTCAAACTGCGCTGAAGTTGACAGCTCTCTGCCAAAGTAGTCCCTTCTGGTTTGGGTCAGGAAGCAGTTTGGGATCAGCTGAAGCAGCTTGGATTTGGTGAGTTCAGCTTTAGAGGAATTGTTCACTGAATTTTTTTCAAGCAGATCATTTTAGGTTGCATGGGAAGCTCTCCAGTGGGGAGAGTGCGGAGCTGAGCCCATCCCTGGGCTGGGAACAGCTGAGGCAGCAGGGTTGGGAGATTCCTGGATAAAGCCCAGTCCCAGCCTGGCTCCAGGTCGTGTCCGTGCTCCCCTTCCCGGGTTTCCCAGGCACAGTCTGTGTCCTGTGGTTGCACGTGGAAATTGCAATTTGCAGTCCTGAGGCTCAGCTTTGGTGGAGCAGTGGGGCAGGAGCTGGGATGTGCTGGCTGAAGGCATCTCCCTGCTCCCCTGGAAGGAAGGCCTTGAGCCAGGGATTCTCCCTCCCAGCAGAGTCAGCTCCCAGCTCCCATCGTGTCCTGGCTGGGTTTCCCTCCTGCTGCTGCCTTGCCCTGTGTAAATCATTGGAAATTCACTGAACACGGAGAAAAGCCCCAATTTCCTGCCTGCTTTCCCTGTGGGGTGAGCTGTGTGAGCTCTGCGCTCTGTCCCGGGGATATTCAGGCATTCCCTGTGCCTGGAGCCGCAGCAGCTCCTGATTCCTGAGCCCTGAAGCTCCGGCCCTGCTCTCCGCTGCTCCTGGTCCCTGCCAGACCCCTGGGGCACGGCCCCCTCGTCCCCCCGGAGTGGCT
>NW_008238349.1:320227-322197 GCF_000691975.1 Corvus brachyrhynchos
TCGCGGCAGCCAGAGGGGCTCAGAGCTGCCCTGGCCACCAGGGCCACCTCCTCGTCCTCCCTGCAGACACCACCAGGGTCTGGCAACCTTGCCCCTTCTGGGCAGATCTTCCCGGCTTTTATCGGCTGCCAGGAAATGAAGATGCTCTCACCAGTCCCATTGTTTATCAGGTTTGGGGTTTCTGTGCTGGCCTAAAGCCCCAGAGGGATTTGGGACGGAATCAAGATGAGCTTTGGGTTCTGCTGAGACCATCAGAGAGCGAGGAGATCATTTGTATGATCCATTAATGGGTCCTGGATAGGCTGGAGGTGGCCGGGGGGCTTTGCCTGTCCCTTTGCCCTTTGTGAGCTGTGGGCTGTGTCTCAGGAATATCCTGTACACCCCTGAGTGTCCCACCACAGCTTCCCCTTCACCCACTGCCCTGGATCCCACCTGCAATCACTGTCAGGGAGCACTCAAGGCATCGCCCCGGGGCGGAGAGGTGTGCTCATGGCAGTGCCCTTCCCTCCCCACAGGAACAGGGGCACAGAGAACCTTCCCACCCCCTGCCCAGGTGCCAAGGGCCTTCCCTCAGCCTGTTCCTCAAGGGGGAGGGCAGCGCAGGCATTCAGGATTAAATCCTGGCATGGAAGTGCCTGCAAGCCCTGTTGGAAGTGACAGGGTGACCTGGGAATGGAAGTGTTTTGGGATGAAGGGTTCAATGATCCATGGTCTCCCTCCCCTCCTCTCCGCACTTCCCCAGCCCTCTCTCATCTGCGATCCTCTCCACCATCCTCTGCCTCTGCTGGAAAGAAAAACGGGATGGGAAAGGAGAAAGGCCCTGGGGGAAATGTGGGAATGCAGCTGCCCCAGCACCAGTTGCAGCTGCGTTGTTTCTGGTGTGTGAGGAGGAGCTGTGGTGTGAGGGAGCCCTGAGCCTCAGCCAGCCCCGTACCTGCTGCCAGCCCCTGCTGCAGGGGTGAAGTCTGGAGCAGCTGCTCATTTTCATTTTAAGCCGTGGGTTTTGGGCTATTAATAAGCCTGGAAAATAACCACATGTTCCCTGAATTATGTAACAGATGTTAAATTCCCTGAGATGAAGAGGTGTCAGCCTGATGGAAGAAGTGACGTGAGGACCTTTCTCTTTCCTTGGAGCTGGCTTTCTCCTCTTACGAGCAGAACTGATTACCTGCCGCTGGAGAGGAAAGAAACCGCTGTCACCCCAGCTTGGCCCCAGCCCCAGCCCTGCTCCGTGCCTGTGTTTGTGCTCCTCCTGCCTCTCTCCAGCAGCACATTTTGGAGACAGGTGTCACCCGAACGCCGTGGAGGGATGTGCCGAGCTGAGAGCTGCTCCTGCGTCACCGTGCGGAGCTGGCTCCGGAGCGGCCGCATCCTTCCATTGGCACCGAGAGCGAGGAGAAGGGGGACAGGGAACCCAGGGCCAGCAGGTGCTGGGCCAGCAAGGGGGCTGGGTGGAAAATGCCTTCCCAATTAACTCTTTCAGTGACACAGCGGCCACCGAGGGTGGTGTGAGATGGGCTGGAGGCAAGGGCAGAGGAGGTGTCTTAGGCAGGGGGTTAAAAAGGGTTTCATTCTGTCTTCTCTTTGGTAATTTTTATTTTTAGGGTGGTTGTTCCTGATCTTCCACTCTCCCAGGGTGAGCACTGCTGGGGAAAGGTCCTCAGCAGTTCAGGGTGGTGTTTACCCAGCATGGAGCTCTTCCTAAAATCCCTGCCTTGGCATAAAGGTTGAGGCCACACCTTGAGGATGAGGCACCTCCAATCCTGTGTCCGGTTCTAGGCTGCTCCAAGGAAGACCCTGAGGGGCTGGAGCGTGTCCAGGGCAGGGAATGGAGCTGGGAAGGGGCTGGAGCCCCAGGAGCGGCTGAGGGAGCTGGAAAGGGGCTCAGGCTGGAGCAAAGGAGGCTCAGGGGGGACCTTGTGGCTCTGCACAAGTCCCTGACAGGAGGGGGCAGCCGGGGGGGTCGGGCT
>NW_008238349.1:322277-324225 GCF_000691975.1 Corvus brachyrhynchos
TCCCCATGGAAAGGGTGCTCAGGCCTTGGCAGGGTCTGCCCAGGGAGGATTGGAGTGCCCATCCCTGGAGGTGCCCAAGGCCAGGCTGGAGGTGGCACTGAGTGCTCTGGGCTGGGGACAAGGTGGGCATCGGGCACAGCTTGGATTCGATGATCCAGAAGATCTTTTCCAGCCTCAGTGATGCTGGGATTGGAAGGTGGAGCCGAGCTGTCGCCAGCTGCACGAAACAGCCGGGCAGTCCCTGGGGAGAGCCGGGCACGGACGGGGATGGGGATTGGAGGCCCGGGGCCCAGGGGTGCCACGTTTCCTGTGGGGGGAGGTAACACAGGGACTGAGACAGCAGAGGGACGCCCTCCAGGAAGAGCCGCTGGCTGCTCCCTCCCGGGGCTGGCCCTGCTCAGACGGTCATTTCTGACCCGCCCCAGCATCTCGTGTCCCGCACCCTCGGGCACAGCGGTGAGCGCCGTTCCAGCACGGGGACGCTCGGGAACGCGGCTGGAGGCACAGCCGGAGGATGGGACAGGCCCTGCTGGGGCTGGGGTTGCGCTCCACCAGCACCACCGACATCCGCGCGCCTGCAGGCGAGGGCCCTCCTGGGTTCCTCCCCCTTCTTTCACATCCTGTGCCAGGCAGGGACAGAAATGAAGGGAGTGACTTCCTGCTGCGCGTGGAATTCAGGAGGATTTAGGATGTATGGGAATCTCCTGAGCACAGATACCTCGTCCGGACAGGCTGTCACAAGGCTGGGTCCCCCAGGCGAGGAATCGATTCTTGGCCACTTGGCAGTAAAAAAGAAACATGTGGGGAGCGGGGGACTGGATGTGGGGTGGTTTCCCCATTTCTGCGCACTTCCCCTTCCCTCGTCCTTCAGGAGCAGTTGACAGCCTCGGGGTTATTCACTGCTCACCGCTGATTAATGGGCTGCTAATGGCATCACTTATTTCATTATCCCATCTGCAAGATCAGTCACTAGCCAGCGAAAAGGAAAGCCCATTTCTTACTGGCATTTAGTGGTTGGCTGTCGGGGTAAAGTGCAAGGTTCACATTTAAGAAGAGGAGCAAGAAGAAAATTTCCTTTCAGGAAGAAAATTTGCGCTGGAAGTCATCTGTAAGTCTGTGTTACCCAAAGAGTGGAGCTCAGATATCAGAGGAGGTGTTGCAAAGCACAGGGATAAGGGAGGTAGCCCAAAAAATGTAAGGACTGTATCAAGAAGGTGCCCTCAGAGGGCTGGAATAACAGTGCTGTGAGTAATAATAATAATTATAATGAATAATAATTATTATAATTAATAATAATACACCTTGGAAGTCTGGGTCAGAGCTCAGGGGCTTGAGGTGTTGTGCAATTGCAGGCAAAGAAATTGTTGCTTCCAATTCTCCTTCCACACAAAGGGAAAGGGAGGCCAGCTGGCGAGTGACAGATGGGCAGGGAACAGCACAGAGGGGACAGCCAGGGCACGGCCCGGGGCGCCGGCAGGACCGGGGCTGGCACGGAGCCGCTGTCGGGAAGGACAGCGAGGGGCAGGTGTGGGGCACCCGGGGCCACCGGGGCCAGCAAAGGGCGAGGAATAAAGGGCCTGTTACAGCACAGTGAGAGCCTGGCTGAAGGGCCAGAGAATCATGGAATATCCTGAGCTGCAAGGATCCACAAGGATCGTGGAAGTCCAGCTCCCGGCCCTGTGCAGGACAGTCCCTAAACCACACCAAGTGCCTGTGAGCGTTGTTCAAACGCTCCTTGCCTCACAGGGTGATGCCCCAGAGGGAATGGGGACGGGGGGCAGCCAGGTCTGAGCCACGAGGGACCCTGGCATGGCCACACTGGGAGGAAGCAGAGCTGTGGCTGCGGGGGAGCACGCCATTCCCGAGGCACTGCGCATTCCCTGCAAACCCCGCTTTTATCGGGAATGAACATCTGTTCCAGATGTGGCTGGGCGGCGCCGGCGCTGCC
>NW_008238349.1:324338-329722 GCF_000691975.1 Corvus brachyrhynchos
CGTCGCCGCCGCGCCTGCCTGATGGGGCTGATCCAGGAGCCGGCCGAGGGGCAGCCCAAGCATGAAGGAGGCCGCGGGGATGAGGCTCCCGGCGAGAAGGAGGAGCCGCCGCAGCGGAGCAGGCAACCAGAGTTCCCCTCCTGGCAAGTGCTTTTCTCCTCCCCGCTCCCTTCCCGGCCGGGCGAGGGAGGGAGGGAGGGACGCTCCTCTCCCGGGGGTGGGCGCTGGGGACACCGCGTGTGCGGGGAGGATCCCTGGGCCAAACCCCGGCGCAGAACCGCACCCCAGGCAGCGCTGAAGGCGGACAAACCCTCAGCATCTCCCGGGAGGGCGGAGGGGCTCTGGGCTGGAGCCCAAGGTGGGTCCAAAGCGAGCCAGCCCCTCCTCTCCTGCTGCCTCGCGCCTGGGAAGTCCGAGTGGAATTTTGGAAGCCTGGTAGCCTTGGAAATTGATTTTCTTTTTATTACTTTTCTTTCCTCACCATTTTGAAAAATGGCTTGACTCACAGTTGCATGAGGCTGTGGGGACTCACCGCAGACCATCTGTTTCAGCTGTTAACAGTCATTAATTCTTTCGTATTTTTTGCTACTTTCGAGACACTTTGGGGAAAAAAAAATATGTTCTGGATGGCACTGGAGGAGTTCAAAGTCACTAACGCTTTTTTCTCAGAGAAACAATATGCCGTGGATGCAGTTGTTCTAAAAGAAATACATTTTTATTGGCTTTCTAAACGGGGGATCAGTCTCCTGCGGCCATGCAGGAGGAGGACACGGTGTTTATCTCCTTTTCGCCATGTATTTGGCTCATACCTGCACTGCAGCCCATGGGCTGAGGAGGGTTTTTCTGGGTTGAATCTATTGCAGAAAGGCTTTCCTTAAAAAAACAGTGAGATTTTCTCTTAAGCCGCTGCATTCCTGGGCCCAGGCACTCGGTGATTAACTCAGCCGGATTGTCCCCGGTCCTGCTCAGGCGCTGGGAAACGCCCCCACTGCTGGGACAGGAGCTCCCAGCTCACGGCTCCGGGCTCCGGGCTGTGGATGGGGAGCTGGGGCATCTGGCCTGGGAAATAATGGAACAAACCCATCCTGTGGTCACTGTTCCCCCCAGCCTGGGCACATCCGTCCTCCTGCCTCGCCCCTGGCGTTCCCTGAGCCAGCTCTGCCAGGGGGGCTGTTCCCGAGCCCCTGGCCAGGGAATCCAGCTCTCCAGGGCTTCAGCCGAGGTGTGTTCCCCGCCTGCTCCATCAGTGGCTTCATCCAGGACTTGGGATGCCCCCCTGGGCTTCACCCCAAAGTCCCCCTGGAGGTTTCCCTGTGGTTCATGGAAAGTTTTAGATGTGCAATGCAAAAACCTTCCTTGACTTTTGCAGGGAGGGACAGGACCCAGGGAATGGCTTCCCAGTGCCAGAGGGCAGGGCTGGATGGGATCTTGGGAAGGAATTGTTCCCTGGGAGGGTGGGCAGGCCCTGGCACAGGGTGCCCAGAGCAGCTGGGGCTGCCCCTGGATCCCTGGCAGTGCCCAAGGCCAGGCTGGACATTGGGGCTGGGAGCAGCCTGGGACAGTGGGAGGTGTCCCTGCCATGGCAGGGGTGGCACTGGATGGGCTTCAAGGTTCCTTCCGACCCAACCCATTCTGGGATTCTCTGATTCCATGATTTAAGGAAATGGAAGAAGAAGGTGCAGTACCTTGGGAACACCAGCTCCTCCAGGGATGCCAAGTCCTTTGTGCCACCACGGAGCTGTGGGGTGGAGAGGGCAGAGCAGAGAGCTCCGGGCTCGTGGCTGAGCTGCTTTGGGCCCTGCACCTGTGCCAGGAGGTGAAACATGGCCAGGAGCCTCCAAAGCTGCTCCTGGGGCTGCTGGGGGGGAATGCAGAGCGGGGATGGCCCTGCCCTGCCAGTGACACCTGGGGGTGACAGCCAGCAGCCGTGGAGCACTTCCAGCCTTCCATTAGGACTGCGGCTCTCAGAGAATGACAAATGCGGCTGGAAGAGGCTCCCTGGAGCTGGCCAAGGAGCCCTGCCCGGGGCTGGCTGGGGGAGCAGCTCCTTGGCAGCGGCTCTGGGGCCGTGCTGAGGCTGAGCCCAGGCACGAGGGACACGTGGGGACAGGGGGTGGCACAGGGTGGCAAACCCCAGCCATCGCCACGGGGTAAAGCAAAGAGCCCATAGGACGTGCCCTGAGAGCTCAGCCCGGGTCTGTGTGACCCCACATTCCAGGGATGGATTGGAGCCACCTCCTGACCTTCTCCAGGACATCCCTGGGTCTCTGGTCTCGTTCCTGAGCCGGGGCTGTGCCCTGGGTGCTGGAGGACAGCCAGGTTGTGCTTGCCAGCAGAAGGTGCAGGAATTCACATCTGGAGCCTTGGAGACGTTTGGGGCCTGTGTGGTTTTCATTTGAGGCCTTTCCGCTCTCCATTGACTTAATTAAAATTTAAAAAAAAAAAAAAAAAGAAGCAGGCAGGATTGGGCGCTTTTTTTTCCCCTTTTTTTTTCTGGTCAGATGCCTGGCTCGGAGTGCTACAGAGCCAATTTTCATTTTGAAATTTCCTTTCATTTTAAAGCTCCCCACAAGAATTTGGAGCTGCAAACCGAAATGAGGAGGTGTCAGGCTTCACAAACCAACCCAACCCCAAACCTATTCATTAACTCAAAAAGCATCTTCTGTTTTGTCAATTTTCTGGGAAAAAATTAACTTTGGGGTTTTTTTTCAAATAAAAACACTGCTTTTTAAAAAAAATAACTGAATTAAGCAGAAATACTCCTCATGTTTTGCTGCAGTGGGGGAGAAATGGGGGTTGGCTCTTGGATGAGGGCTGCTCTCCCCTTTGCCCTCCCTGCTGCCAGCCTGTGCCATGGGACAGAGAATTTCTGGGGCATGGGTGGGGATTTGCAGCTTTGATAAAGATGATTTGAGATCCTGGGGCCCCCATTAGTTCCTGATGGCCCAACATTTGTTGCTTTTCCCTGCATCCATCTCCGCCTCCTCCTCCTCTCTCCGGGAGCTCAGACCTCGGTGCACCCCGAGACCCCACAGGGCGCAGCCTGAAAATCCCTCCCCGCTCCCAGTTCAGTGAGCAAAGGGAAGGAGATCTGTGCCCAGCAGGAAATTTGCCCATTAACACCCCAGACACCAAAGTCTCAATGGAGCTCTTCCCCCTGAAGCAGCTCAGATGCCTCTCCCTGATGGGAAGGCTAAAAATAAGCACATTCTCCACAAACAGCTTAAAGATGTTGAAAAGGAAAAGCAACAAAGGCTGGAGAATGGGTGAGTCACGAAATTACAGGGCTATCTTTCGAAGAGCAAAACAAAACACGCGGAGCCCCCCAGCCCTGGCTGCTGAAATCGTCGGGAAATTGGGGCTGGCTTGGGGCTCTCTGCCCTTTGCAGGCACTCGGCTGAGCCTTGTGGGCTCCGGAGGGGGGAACCTTCCCCAGTTCTGCTCCAGCAGTGCCAGAGCCTCCCTGTCTGAACGACGAGAGGAGCCCCAGCAGCGGGGACAGGAGGTGCTGTTCTCTCCTGCGTGGGCATTGCTGGAGGGGTTTTTTGGGATAACCCCCCTCACACGAGCTCCCGGGATGAGGAGCCTTCCTGCAAGAGGCGTAGGCCAAAATTCCTGTCCACAGAGTATCCCCTGGCCCCAGGGGAGCCTCAAGTGTTTGGAGTCTCAGCTGGGAGCAAGATCTCTGTGGGTGCCAATGCTGTCAGTACCTTGAGCTGGGTGAGATAAAACGATTAAAAGGAGCTCTCCGTTTGGGATTTTCCCCCCTCCCTCAAGGTCTCCTTTCGATGAGCTCCACCAGGGTGGGCTCTGTTGCAAAGCTGCAGCTTTTTTAGCATTTGCAGATGAGCTTGAATCAAAACGCTGGCATTTGAGGCAGCAGGAGAGGGGCTGGCCCGGTGCCAAACCTGTGCCTACATCTGATGTTTGCAGCCAGCCCCAGGCTCTGGAGCAGGCTGGAATGAGCCCTTGGATCCGGGCAGGTGGCGGGGCTGGGGATGCCGATGTGCTGGTGCTGCTCCTCCCAGCCTCGCTGCCGGGGCATGGGGCACCCTACTCGGGGTCTGGGGGGGCTGCAGGGTGCCCCTTTCTGCCCATCACTGAACCCCAGGACGGTTGGGTTGGAAAGGACCTTAAAGGGATCCAGTGCCACCGCTGTCACGGGAACACATTCCACTGTCCCAGGTTGTCCAAGCCCCAATGTCCAACCTGGCCTTGGGCACTGCCAGGGATCCAGGGGCAGCCCCAGCTGCTCTGTGTCAGGGCTTCACCACCTTCACATCACCCTCAGCACCCTCATCCGTCCTTTTTGTGGCTGAAGGAGGGGACAAAGGCGGGCAGTGCCAGGCTGGGCTGTGTGAGAGCCTGGCCCATGTCCCCAGCCCGCTGTGGCACCGCTGGCTCGCTCCTGGCCCAAAGAACCTCTTGATCCATAAATCCATAGCCCAGGCTGGCAGCTCCAATAAGAGCTGTGCCCAAGGATCATCAATCCTGGAGCAGAGCTCGCTCAGCAGTGATTTAATCTCAATATTCCACTCTGAAATGCGCTAATTAAACTCCAGGAGAAAGCATCCAGTGCAGGAGCGAGGTGGAGGAAAAGGAAAAATAAAAGTTTCTCCTGGAATAAATCAGCACCATTAAAACACAAAAATCCAGGCTAGGGAGCAATTGTACTCCTTCCACCAAGTGTTTCAGCAGAAATAATGGGATAGGATTAAGCAATACTGAGAATGTGGGCTGCGAGTTGGAAACCTCTCCCACTTGGGAGATCTGTGAGGCCGTGAAAGGCTCCTGAGCCCTCTGCGGGGAGGGGGACAGTGGCTGCTTCCCAGGACATTCCAAAGGGGAGTGGGCAGAGCCCCCCTGCCCAACCCTGGGGGGAAGGAAGGATTGCAGAGCTGTCCCCTCCAATGGCCTTCCTGATTTTCCAGGCTTTTCATTCATCCCTACCTGAGCAAAGCCCTTTAATCCCACCGAGGACTTTCCCCTCTGAGGGACCTGGCAGTTTGGCCCTCCAGGCCTCCCATTCGGCTGAAAGGGATGCTTTGCAGCCACCCAGCTCTCCCGGAGCCGTAGCCGGGCTTGCCCTGCCTCCCCTTGGACACCCAATTTATTGCTGCCGGACCCGCGGCGCTCTCGCCCCACGCCGGGCTCCAGACCCCAAACACGGACCCTGCCCTGCCTCGGGGGCTTTGCTCCCCACCCCCGAGCTGGGGGACCCCACGGAACGGGCCTGCCTGGAGTGAGCGGCTCGATGGCAAATGACACCAAGGGCTGATCCCTGGAGGGTGTCCCCGGGCAGGGCTGATCCCTGGAGGGTGTCCCCGGGCAGGGCTGATCCCTCATGGGTGTCCCTGGGCAGGGCTGACCCCCGCGCGGTGTCA
>NW_008238349.1:330197-332307 GCF_000691975.1 Corvus brachyrhynchos
GGGTGGCCGTGGCCAGGGCTGATCCCTGGAGGGTGTCCCCGGGCAGGGCTGATCCCTCATGGGTGTCCCTGGGCAGGGCTGATCCCTGGAGGGTGTCCCTGGGCAGGGATGACCGCAGCCCGCCCTGCTGCCGCCGTGTGCTCGGTCACGCTGGGGTTTTACTGTCCCCGCCTGTATCGTTTCCAGGAGCACAATCCAAACATCCTGAGGGTGATTCCCGAGGAAGCCCCATCCTTCTGGAGAGCTCCATCCCAGCTCTGTCCCTCTGCCACCCCCGGCCCCAGAGATGCCCAGGACGCCTTAAAACCAGAGGGTTTGCAGTGATCAGCTCTGTATTCTAACAAAGAACAAAGGGGAAAGAGCCGTGGGCTGCTCTTATTGATGTGGATACAACCTGGAGATATTCTGGATCTATTCGGGGATTAATGAGGACTCGTCCTTTCACTATTTTTGATAATAAATACATCAGCCTGCTGGATTTTCCAGCTGCTGTTCTCAGCCATGAAGGTTGGAACCTTTCTGGTTCATGTTTTCCAGAGCTGAAGGGAAGGAAATTAGCTAAAGGCAGGGAATAACAATCCCAAATGAGGGGGCTTGCCCCCATTTACTCACACAGGCAGCCCAGATGGAGATGAGGGAGCTGCAGGTGAAAGTTTCCTCATGGATCAAGGGAAGAAATAGGAGCGAAAATAAAAGGACGAGGAGACTGATCTGCATCTCATTCTGATGGAACAACATTTGGTGCCATCACTCACCTTCCACTGCTGGTGCTGAGGGCCTTGCTCCTGGAGCAGGGATTTTCTGCTCACTGAGCACAGGAATGAACTTCATAAAACTGGTAAAGCTGCGGGATGTAGCCCAGCCCTGGTGGTTTCTAAGGGACTTGGAGCATGGCTCAATTCCTGAATCTCTGTGCAGGCAATGTCCAGGCACTGGGAGAAGGGCAGTGGGATGCAGAAATCCCCCCCTGGGGCAGGACAGCTGAGCTGGTGGAGCAAAAAGGGTTGAATATCATTGGAGATGGGGTTTACAGTTTGCATAGGGAGCAGAGAAAGCCAAAATCCCTCTGCCCCCGGGTCCTGAGCTGCAGATCATGTTCCTTCTGATCCCAGGAAAATCCCAGCATGGGGAACACGGTGACCCACGAGGCTGAAGGGAAGGAGACAGGAAGGATTTTACATCAGAAAAGTACAAGGGAGACAAGATGTGAATTAAACACCTTTGAGCCCTAAAACCGACACTCTGCAGGCTTTGTCTGATGCTCACACGGCTGTGGGAGTGTTGCTGGAGATGACGGGTGTCTCTCCAGGCTGTTTTCCAGATCCAATTGAGGCAATTTTAGCTGTGTTGGGCTCCCATCAGAGCCTCTCCTGCAGTCAGCTGCTCTCCCCAGCACAACATCTCTGCTTGCTTTCAGCCCAAATTGGTTTCACTTAAACTTCCCCCCACTGGAAACGTCCTGGCCCAGCTGTCCCTGAGGGGTCAGGGCTTTGCTGGTGGCAGGCAGTGATCCAAGGGCTGTGTGCCTCAGGAGCATTCCAAAAGGGAGCTGGGAAGCCAAGCGAGCTCCACCAAGTGCTGGTACCAGGCTGAAGGTGACTGCAGCAAGGAAGGAAAGGGATCTGCTGGCTGTGGGGGGGATTCAGCCGGGGAAGGGAGCTCCTTCAGGCACTGCCTCTTTCCCAGGGCAGAAATCCGGGGCTCCCTGGAGCGGCCAGATCAGCGATGTGGATCTCCCTGCTCTGCTCCTCTGCCTCCAGCATCCCGTGGGGGTTGGCCTGGCTTGGGGGCCCTGGGTTTGGGGAGAGCACAGTTTGTGCACACAGAGCACAGGAGACACCTGCAGATGTGGATTCTTCTCCACTGCTGCTGCCCAAGAAGTCCAAGACCATTCTGGACAATATCAGCAATGGTGGGGCCAGCAGGACCAGGGCAGTGAGGGCAGGGATTGTCCCCTGTGCTGGCACTGCCAGGGCACCTCCAGTCCTGTGTCCAGTTCTGGGCCCTCAGGACAACACGGACCCTGAGGGGCTGGAGCGTGTCCAGGGCAGGGAACGGAGCTGGGAAGGGGCTGGAGCCCCAGGAGCGGCTGAGGGAGCTGGAAAGGGGC
>NW_008238349.1:332362-332721 GCF_000691975.1 Corvus brachyrhynchos
GGGGGAGCGGGGGGGGGGCGGGCTCTGCTGCCAGGGAACAGGGCCAGGAGGAGAGGGAACAGCCTCAGGCTGGGCCAGGGGAGGCTCAGGGTGGATTTTGGGGAAATTTCCCCATGGAAAGGGTGCTCAGGCATTGGAAGGAGCTGCCCAGGGAGGACTGGAGTGCCCATCCCTGGAGGGATGGACGTGGCACGTGGGGACATGGGTCAGTGGTGGGCTTGGCAGTGCCGGGGCAGTGACTGGACCTGGTCCTGGAGGTCTTTTCCAACCAAAGGTTCTGTGCTCCTGCAAAAGGAACTGGCAGCTTAACCCCCCTCCCTGCCGAAAGGAGACCCGGAGGCACGACTTCCTGAGGGGCT
>NW_008238349.1:333515-334043 GCF_000691975.1 Corvus brachyrhynchos
GTTTCGCGGCGGCCCCCCCTCGCGGGCGGTGTGCGGCTGTGGGCGCTCACACGCGGGTTTGTGGAGTTGCCATGGAGCGGCACAACAGCACTTCGGCTGCCCAGAAAACCTTTTTTATTCATTTGCTGGCCCCCCGCTCGTCCGTAGCGCGGGTGATGTAATGAGAGCTCGGTGTCCCTGCGGTGTCCTGCTCCCGGGGAGCTGGACACGGGTGGAGATCCCAGATCCCAGGGCACAGGGAGCATCGGCCATCGGTTCGAACGGATGGGTCCTAATGGATCTGTCAAACCCAACAAATGCACTTGACGGAGGAATTTGGCCCCAAACACCTCCTGATGCCGCTGTCGGCAACCAAAAGGCTCCGAGCAGAGTCGTGCCCGTCCCCGGCTCGGAGCTGTGATGAGCCCAGCCCCGGCTGCTCTGTGCTGATTCAATCGCCAGGTTTAACACCTGATTTGCAGCGATCGCCTCCTGCTCGCCCCCTCGAGCAGCCCCGGGGCTGCAGTGGGGCGGGCCGCGCCCGCGGCG
>NW_008238349.1:334067-334581 GCF_000691975.1 Corvus brachyrhynchos
GCTTTCGGCTACTCAGCAGCTCCTCAGACCTTTCCCACCCACCAAGTTTCGCTGTTTTCCATGGAGCAGCTGCCCCCCCCTTAGCGCCGTGCCGCGCTCACCCGCGGGGCGCCTGGCGAGCTGTGTCCCCTCCCTGTGGCTTTGGGAGAGTGGTGAGTGGGAGAGTCCTCGGGATACGGATGGGCTGCGCCGGGACATGAGAGCGGGACGGGAGCTGCGGTGGGAGCGGCTCCCCGGGCTCTGGGTGCCGGAGGAGAGGTGTGTGATCCTGCGTGGCTCCAAGGGCTCGCTGGACTACAGGAGGAGCTTCCCGCAGCCTGGGAAATGGAATTTGCCCGCTGTTGAGCTGTAGAATAGCTGCACAAGGCCGGCGCTGGCACAGGACTGGAGCGCCCAGGGTGCTGGCATCACGTAGGCAGCTGCCACCGAAATGACACACTTGATTGAAGGCCAAAAGAACCCAATACGTAACTGCTGTGATTAAGCTCCATATGATGCCTCAGAGCAAGTAAAA
>NW_008238349.1:335750-346387 GCF_000691975.1 Corvus brachyrhynchos
CCCGCGGGGCGCCTGGCGAGCTGTGTCCCCTCCCTGTGGCTTTGGGAGAGTGGTGAGTGGGAGAGTCCTCGGGATACGGATGGGCTGCGCCGGGACATGAGAGCGGGACGTGAGCTGCGGTGGGAGCGGCTCCCCGGGCTCTGGGTGCCGGAGGAGAGGTGTGTGATCCTGCGTGGCTCCAAGGGCTCGCTGGACTACAGGAGGAGCTTCCCGCAGCCTGGGAAATGGAATTTGCCCGCTGTTGAGCTGTAGAATAGCTGCACAAGGCCGGCGCTGGCACAGGACTGGAGCGCCCAGGGTGCTGGCATCACGTAGGCAGCTGCCACCGAAATGACACACTTGATTGAAGGCCAAAAGAACCCAATACGTAACTGCTGTGATTAAGCTCCATATGATGCCTCAGAGCAAGTAAAAACCCCTCCTTCGTCTCATCTTGCTTGTAACGAGACAGCCGTTGCAGGGCTCTCATTTGGGTCATGTTGTGGCTTTTGGGGGATTTTGGGGGGGTTGTTTTGGGTCGGGTTTTTTTTGCTTCTGGCTGTACACACCCATGACCTGCAGCAATCTGCACCCCCGCGATGCCCCCTGAGAGCCTGGGGCTGTAGGTGTGCTGCTAGCTGGGAATACAGATCCGAGCAGGTAAGAGCTCCCGATGCCGTTTCTTTACCAGGGAATATTCCAGCTGGCTCCCCGTGGGGAGGGAGAGGGTCTCTTGCACGCGCCCTTCCCCCTGGAGTGCATGTGTGGGACTTTATTCCCGGGAAGGGTTTGACGGGGTAGCTTCATCCTTTCAGTTCGGGGAGTCTCGGTGGATGCTCGGCTGTTTGCTCAGGGGATGCTCTGGACCTGTAGCCAGATCCTCTCTGCACTGCACCTGTGGGTAAAGGCTCTGCCCGGAGGGGTCTGCATGGCTCGGGGCAGAATCGCACCGGGAAGAGAGGGACCGCAGCCCGATCCTGCTCGGGGTGAAGCTTCCAGGGGGTCTCAGGGCTGCAGGGCTCTCCTGGGCAGGGTCTGTCCTGCAGGAGCTGCGTTCTGCTCCTGAGTTCCTCAGCAGTGTGCAGAGGTTCTCCCAACGCCTTCCCTTAAGTTCTCCGTGGGGCGGGGGTTTGGTCCTGGGAACAGGAGGATTTGGGCAGGGAACAGGAGCGCTTCGCAAGCAGCTCCCTGCCATCGAGCCCTGGCTTGCGAGGAGAAAAAACCCCAAACCAAACCAGAGCAAGAGTTGGCACAACGGGTGATTTAACCCGAATCTCCTTCCTCGCCTGCCTCAGCCGGGCGGGGAGCGGGGCTGAGCCTCCTGGCTCCATCACCACGCAGATTCTGTCCAATCGCAATGTGCTGGAGGGCTCTGCTGATGCAGCCGATCCCTTCCGTACCACGGCGGATCTGTAGCTGTAGATGGGTTTAGAAACAACATTTTGGTGGCTGCTTGTCCGGGCTTTCCTGCCCCAGCCCAGGCGCGTTTCAATGGCCGGTCCCGTGCGGCTCCCTCCGCCTCCAGGAAAGCTGCCCCTGTAAGTTCGATGCAATGCAAGCTTCTCGTTGTCTTTCTCTCGAAATGTCCTAATTTCTAAGCGAAATCATGGCTTGACCCATGAAACGAGGGTGCTGTGCATGTTTTTTCTTCCAGAGTTGTGGTAAACTGAGCAAAAAGCGCACTGAGAACTCCTTGGACTAGAAATGCCCTCCACCATCATTTTAGATTTGTGCTCATAGAACTTTTATTGATTTGGGATGAAATATGGCAGGCAACCTATGAGGAGATGCAAATTCAAACAGGCAGAGCCTTTTCAGAAAATGCTGGGAATGTCAGAAGGGTCTGAGAGCGTTCACTGTAGCCAGGTGCCTTCCCGAGGTAAATGGAGAGGGTTTTTGATGTTGTGTAAACAAGACCAAGTCAGTTTTATTCAGTTCAAACAGTCCCCAGCTAACGATGCGCTGGGAATCGATCCTATGGAGGAGCTTTGCAAGGCTGGGGAGGCTTTAATTGTGTTTTTAACCTGTGAATGTGGTTGGTGTTAAAAGTGTGAGCCAGAAACTCCAGTAAATGCTGGGTATTATGCAATAGTTCTTGGGCTATCATGAAAAGAGGGCAATAGAAACAAACTGGTTTATAGGTCTGCTTTTAATTAACTGCAGCCTCCTTCGATAAAAGCACTAACATGTGAAAATGGTTCACAGAATAAAGACATTAAGCAGTGGCAATAAAAGCCACAGTCTGAATTCAGTCTGTTGAACCTGGAGCCCATGGGCAGGACCTGGAAAACGTAAAGAAATACAGTGGGTGGTTCTAAAAGTGCCCTCTCATTCCTTGAACTTAACATCAGCCTGTGGAGGCTTGCTGGGCATAACTGCGTTTGCATTTTTACAGCAGGAGAAAGGCAAACCTGAAACATCTGCACTGAATTCTGTCCCCGGGTCTGTCCCTGAACATCTGCACTGAATTCTGTCCCCAGGTGTGTCCCTGAACATCTGCACTGAACGCTGCCCTCGGGCCTGTCCCAGCTGGGGCTTCCAGGCCCCTTTTTGGACCTGGACCCTTCCTGGACCTCCCTTTTCCAGGCATCATCCAGCCATGTCACCTGGCTGGAGGGTTTGGATCCGTGTTGTTCCGTGCCTGGAGCGTTCCCTGTTGTGTGGGCAGCTCTGCAGGTTTGGTGGCTGTCCCTGGGTGGGGACACTGCCCAGTGGGGGTGGCAGGGCCCAGTGGGTTCATCTCTGAACCCCCAGCACTGAGCGATGCCTGGCGGAGCTGGGGGGAGGTGCAGGTTTGGGGCTCTCTGATCCATCCCTTTTCCTTACCCTCCTGTATTTCCAGGCCTTTTCCCGAAGTCCTTCCCGCGGTATCTGTAGGGGTTTGGATATTCAGGAGTGCAGGAGGGTTAAAATGGGGCTGCATTGCCTTTGAACAGGCTGCGGGCAGTGGGGGTTTGCTGTGGTCCCCGGGTGTCCTGCAGGGTGCTGGGGTGGCTGGCACAGGTGACAGCACGTGCAGACAGACAGGTGACAGCGGGGAGAACGCTGGGTGCATATCATTTCCTTGGCATCTCTGTCTCCTGGATGCTGAGCTGTTAAACCAGAACGTGAGCCAGCCCCAGGAGCTGGAATTTGTTCAGTTGCGGGAATGGCTCCGCTGATGTCCTGCACAAACCCAGTTCGGCTCCGTCCCTTCCCAGCCTCTGTTCCCTGGGTTTGTGCTCTCCCCCTGCCCAGGACCTGGTCCTGCGGGGGTCAGGGGGCAGAGCCTCCCGGAGTTAATGAGTTGTGCCTGACGAGGCTCTGTCCCCTCAGAGTGTGCAGAGACACCTCCGTGCCTCTGAGGGATTTCCCCTCCTGCCAAACCTTGGGCAAACAGAGGAGGAAGCCCCGGGCCAGGTGAGCCCTGCTGGGCTCCCAGCCTGTCCCAGCACAGGGAGCTGCAGGAGCTGCTGTGACCCCAGGGAAGTGTCCCGTGGGCAGGGTTTGGATACCTGCACTGTTTGTGCTGCTAATTAGCAAACGTCCCAAAGGGTGCACGGACACATCCAGAGGCTGCCAAGGATGTCACAGGAAAGTGTTCTTTGGGATCTGTTTATTCATTCAGCCCCAGAGACTCTGCCCTGACCCCTTTTAAAAGCAGTACTCGAGGAGAAAGGGCCTCTCTCCTTTTCCCCCTGAGTATCCCTGACCTCCTTGGGGCAGTGATTTCCCCTCTCAGCACATCAGCTCTTATGCAAATGAGATTCCAAAGAGCTGATCAGCCCTGCCAGGTATTAAGGTTGGGAACAGCCAGCCCGAGAGAAAATCCCAGGAAAACCAAGAAAATGAAGTCTCCGTAACTGTTTCCAATTATCCAGAGCTGCTGTTCTCCTGGTGCTTCGGGAAGAGACATGGGAATCTCTCAGGGTCGAGCTGTTTACAGAGTGCTTGTGGGTTTCAGACCCCCGCCAGCATCAGATTTCTCTCGTACGTTCCCTTCAAATAAAGGCTGACATAAAAATAAGGACGCTGTAATTTGTGCCACCCCGAGTGCTCAGCGCTGCTCCAGCAGGAAATGATCCCTGGGGTTCTGGAACAGCTTTGCTGAGATCTTCCAGGGAGCAGGAGCTGGCAGGGAAAGCAGCACAGACTGACCCTGCTCTCCCTGACAGGATCTGGTGCCTGGGGAATTGAGGATGGCGAGGTTCTCCAGCACGGGCTGGGGCCAGGGAGTGCTCCGAGCTCTGCAGCCTCACAGCTCCGGGGCTTGGCCCTTGGGAAAGGCCCATTCCCAGCGACTGCTGGGTGTGGGGTCACCGGGATACTCCTGCCACAGGCAGGGGGTGGGGTAAAACAGCTGCTCCGAGGGGATGGATGGATGGACAGAGGGAGGGATGGACGGAGAGAGGGATGGACACACAGACCACCTTTGGCAGCAGTGCTGCAAGTCCTGTGTGTCCAAGGCAGCCGATGTTCCTGGTTTCTGCAGGAGTGGGGCCACTGGCACAACAGTCCCTGTGCCCTTTGTCCCCACAGCCCGTTCCCGGGTTAGTGACAACCAGCCTGGTGGCTCTGGACACCTCTGGCTGGGCCAGGTCTCCCTCTGGGTCTGTTCACCCTCTCCCGGCAGCCTGGGATCCTCTTTGGAAACCTGGATCCCCTTCAAGCTGGGCCACTGTGTCTGAGGACACTTTTCCAAAGAATCTGCTGGCCCTGAATGTTTGCAGGGGAAGTGCTGGGAGTGGATCTCGGTTGGAGTCTTACACCCCGATCCACCTCAGTTTGCATAAAATTGCTCCAGTGCTGGGGTTGCCCTCGTCCCTAACTCCCTTCTGCTCATTCCTGTGTGTTGGTGGCTCCAGCCCTCCCAGCTCCCAGGGAATTGTCTATAGGAACCATCAGCCACCGCTTTAAAAAATAACCCTCCCCAGATGTCCCAAAGCCTCCTTGAAAGAAGAGGTCTGGCAGAAGTCAGATTTATTGGGAGCAATTAATTGTCCTGCTAAGAGCCCTCAATGTTTTGGCATTTCATTAATAAGACGTAATCAACCACCAGGCTATTTGGAGTGTGTTACTCTGTCAAATCCGCTGTTAATTGTCACTATTTGATAGATTTCATGTTTATAATTACCCGTGTGTGACGCAGGGTGTGCTCTGAATAATCCATTGTGTATTGTTTTGTGAAGCAGGGCGCTGGGGGTGCCAGGAATCGCTGCTGCCTCCAGGGCTGATTCATGCCCAGCCAGGGGAGGGAACTGGACAGGAGGGAGTGAACAGAAGCTCCGAAAAGTCCCCTCCAGCCAGGCTCAGTGAGCAGACGCCCGGCAGCCGTGAGTGGAGGAGAAAAGGGTTCAGTAGAGCAGGGAGTGTGTTGGGGATGGTTACGGGGGCGAGGGTGCACCAGTGACATTTCCTCCTGCTTTGATGTGCTCCTCAGCTCTGCTCTGAACTCTGGGATATTTTTTTTCCTTGCTGTCAACAAGGACCTTGTTCTCAGCGTTCAGTTCTCAGTGATCTCGTGTTCTTGTACTCGGGGAAAAAAAATGAGCTGAGTATTCCAGAGAAAGGAAATTGGGATCTTTTAGTGTGTGAGCAGCCAGGACTGAAGGGTGGGGTCGGTGTGAGGGGCTGGGCAGGGGCGGGTGATGCTCCAAAGCCTCTCTGGCACCCCTGACCTGCCGTGGGTGCTCAGCTGAACCTGCTCTCCGTTGGTTTTGTCCATTCTCCCTCTCCTGAATGCTGGAGAAGCTGATTTCTGGGAAGGGGGGAAGGAGGAGCCCCCTCTCCATGCTGGCAGGGATTCCTGGCGGGCACTGGGTGGTCCTGGCTCCCCTGGCTCCATCCAGAACAGGATGCTCTGGGCCGGGAAAACAGGATGCAGTGGGCTGGGAGTGCTGTGGCAGCTCCAGCAGCTCCATCATCCTCCCTCAAGGGTGGCTTCTCCTGGGTTTGAAGGTCCAGGAGGAGCTCAGAGCCTCCAAAATGGGAAACAAACCATCAGCAGCCGTGGGTTTTCACCCTGTTACCTCCAACAGCGTCCTCCGAGGCACCGGGGCCTGGGGACGGGCTGGGTGTGTCCCTTCTGGTCAGGCAGGAGATGTCCCTCCTGGTCAGGCGTTTGTTCCAGGGGTTGATCACCTTTGCCATTAAAACTCTGCCTCAGTCCCCGCCGTGCAGGTCCCTTCAGCCTCCCACCACAGCCCCCTTCTGCCTGGAGACCTGAGACGGTTCCGTAGCCTGCGTCGGTTTTCTCTCCTAAACCCTCGTCCTCTCTGGAAAGGGCTTGTTTTGGGAAGCCCAGTGTGATGGACACCGTGGCTGTCCCTGGGGTCCTGCAGAAGAGCTCAGCCCACACGAGGCAATGGGAGGCTGGGATAAAAGTTTCATTCCCAAACTGATTTTTTCATGTTTCCAGGTGAATTATTAGAGGGGAGAAGAGATTGGAGACTTTGGAGACTTTCGTTGCATTGCTGGCTTTTTTTTTTTTTACTTTCTAGCATCAACTCAGAGGCTTTCCAAACCTGGAAGATGGAAATGTTTTACTAATCTTGGTTAAACACAACTGGGGGCAGCAGCAGCGATAGAAAGTGGGAGAGGGCAGCAAAAACCTGGGGATTTCTGGCTGCAGAGGGTGAGGATGAGTTTGGGAGCTGAGAGGAGCTGTGGTGAGGGGAAATGAGCTGTGCCGGCTCTGTAATCGGGCAGGTTAAGCCTGTTTGGGAGTGGAAAGGGTCTTTATCCCCTTGTGAGTGCTGCTCCTGCCCTGGGGACACACAAGGAGTTATCAGGTCCTTGCAGTCCTCCCTTCGAGCTGGGATCAGCCCCAGCCACGGTTCAAAAGCAACAAACAACAGCTCTGATTCCTCTGTCCCTCCGTGCTCTCACACGTGCAGCTCCCAGGCAGAAATGTTGGATTTTATACCTCACCCGGCACCCTCAGCTCTCCCCTTGTGCCAGAACTCAAAGCAGCAGCAGTTGTTTAGAGACGTGGTGTCTTTTCAAGTGCGTCCTCTGCTTCTTCATTTCAAATTTACTGCAGAAGGTGGGAAAAGAACCCAGCACAAAACGCTCTGAAGCTCCAAGTGCTTTGTAGTCCCTGACTCTGGAAGTTTGTGGCTCCTGAGGTGCCGTCCATTACACGAGGCTATCACTCAGATCTTGTTTTCTGCCTTGCAGGGGACTTTTTTTCCTTCCCAGTTACACCTCAGAATGCTGCAAACCATCTGTCTGTGAAGTCCTTTTCCCCCAGTGATCGCCGTGGGGAGCTTTATTGTTGGTATCCCAGCCCAGGTCTGCATTTCCTGCCTGGATTAGAGGAACTCAATGAGGGTTATGCCAATAAATAATCAGATAGAGCCCAAATGCCGTGAAGGTGTGCCAAGGGCACTGGGGAGAGGAAGGGTTGGGACTGGGAATGTCCCTGGAGGTCAGTTTGAGCTTTACCTGTATCCCCACCAGCAGGGGTTCAGTGAATCCCACCTGTGGGGGTTCAGATCTCATGTTTGCAGCCCGTAAATCCTTGTAAAAGGGGTGGGATTTGTCTGGATGGATTCATTTGCTGAAAATATGTGTGAGGAAAGCCGGGTCTAACTTCTGATAAGCACCCAGGAAAGTGGGAGCCCTCCTGTGTCCCAGAAAAGCTTTCAGAGGAGCTTTAGGGCTCCCTGCACTCTCATCCTGGTGGCTGCAGCCCATCCTGAGGAGATCTGCCTCCCCAAACCTGCCCAGAGCGTTCAGCGCTCTGCAGGCTCGGCAGGGAGCCTCTGCTCTCTCCTCCTGTTTATAAATATCCCAAAATGTGCCTTCCCGTGGGTGTGGGGGTCTGAGATCAATAGAGATTGGGATCAATAGGCAGCCAACACAGCCTCCCTCCAGGACCGGCCTCCCCGGGAGGATCTATTTTAGGGCTTTCTTTTAAAAGCACCAGACTTTGTTTTTCCCCATCCCAAGGCTCCTTCCAAGGCCACTCCTCTTGGGTTTGTAGCACAGAACGAGCCTGAGCCTGCTCTGAGCCCGGGCTCTCCTCACACCCCTGAGCTGAGCCTGATTAAACCAGACCTGCGCACTTCATTGCTGCAGCTTCAACCTTCACACCTTGCCAAGCTCTGCATCCCCCGAGCTCCTCCCGGGGCCCTGCAGGCTCTGCCTTTGGAAGCTCGGGCTCAGATTGCGCTCGAGGTGCCAAGTTTGTGCACAAAGTAAATTAAAAAAGAAAAAATCTTTAAAGCTATTGTTAGCAGCAGGGAATGCAGGTGACAAGGGACAAAGTGACTCTTCCCAGCGCAAGGATTTTGTCTTCCCTGAACTGTGCTGGCTGCAGAGCAGCCATGAGGATTTAGTCCAGCTCAGCCGCTCCCATGGCAGAGGTTAAGCCAGGCCTAACCATGACCCTCAGCTGTCCCAGCCTCCTTGGAGAGAGGGAAGCATGGGCAGCACCAGGGAAAAGGAGCAGAAGTCGCAAGGGAGCCTCGTTGGGAGGTGGGGGGTGACCCCTGGCTGGTGCCTCATGGAGGATCAGATAACCCTGGGGTCTCCCAGGTGGCACTCGGGGCTCTGTTTGCTCTGCTGTCCCCCTTGGGTCCAGCTCAGATCACACAGGCTTCCTCCAAGGACAGCGGCAGCAGCTCAGCCCTGGGGAAAACGGGATCATTTCCTCCGGAGTCCCTGCTCTTCTCTGCTTTAGATGTTCAAATGTTGCTGTGCCCAGGGAGAAGCAACTTTAACACCTTCACTTCATTCGATGAATTTTTAAAGGCTTTAAAAGGGAGCTCAGGGACTTCCTAGCTCCTGTTCCAGTTTCCCCGGCCATCTGGTTGCTTCCTGGATTTTCAGTATATTCCTGTATTCTTTTCAGCCCTGGGAAAGGGCTGAGAGAACAAAGCTTGTGCTGGTGCTCCCCTCCTGTGTCCTTGACCCTCCATGGGGGGGGTGAGGTTCCCATTCCTCCAGCTCAGACTCTCTGCTCAGCCTCAGCCCCATCTGTGCTGGGAATCTCCATTTTATCCTCACCCCGCTTTTCCTCATCTCTGCCTGCTCTGTTTGGCACCACGAGGCTCAACATCCAGCGTGGGACCCTGCCCGCCCAGGGGGCTCACAGCCCCCGGGACCCACAGGGTTGCAGCCCCCTGGGGAAGGCAAACACAGGGTTCTGGCAGCTGGGACACCCAGGCAGTGCAAGGGACCTCGTGCCTTCCATGCCTGAGGCTGGAAAACCGGGATGGACTCCCCACAAAGGGCTCCTGGGCGTCCTTTGGGCTGCACACAGGAGAGAGGGGAACAAGGAGCCTCTTCTGAAGTGGTGACCACCAAGGGAGGTCCAAGATCAGTAGAAATTGGTCCCAGTTCCATCTCAGAGACGGATACTGGAGCTGAACCTTGGGTTTAATGGTTGTGTGGGGTTCTACAGGCTCTGTAAGCCTTTTTGGGAAGAGCAGCACAGGGGCTGGTGAGGGATGGGAACCACATACGTATGAGCAGTGTGGAGATGGCTTTTTATTTATCCTGATGGAACCTTACTCACAAAAATCTTCAAAATTCCACAAGCGTGGCTGTGCTGAGAGGCAGGAGCGAGGCTGGCAGTGCAGGACGGGGGTGGCACCCGATGGGAGCCTGGCACAGGGGCCAGAACCTGCCAGGGGACCACGGGGATGCGTCCAGACACGTGGTGAGGGGTTCTCTGAGGTGCCAGGGGGCCATTTCCACGCTCCTGGTGAGGGGTTCTCTGAGGTGCCAGGGGGCCATTTCCACGCTCCTGGTGAGGGGTTCTCTGAGGTGCCAGGGGGCCATTTCCATGCTCCTGGTGAGGGGTTCTCTGAGGTGCCAGGGGGACATTTCCATGCTCCTGGTGAGGGGTTCTTTGAGGTGCCATGGGGCCATTTCCACGCCCCTGGTGAGGGGTTCTCTGAGGCCCTTCTGGTTTGATGTCAATGTTTTCATGACATTTTCATGGTATTATTCAAGGAGATTTCACCGCTCCCAAATCCCCAAACTGCTTTTGGTTTGTGATTTTCCCGGTGGGAAATGTGTCTGTGGCGGAGAGCAAAGCTCCCAGCCCAGCTCCCTGCTCAGGAGCTGTTGGAGAGCTCTGGAAAAGGGGCAGGAGCCCCAGTCCCACCCAGAGGAGGGGCACACTGCTCAGATGGAACATTTGAATTGGTCAAACCGTGTCAGGACTCTGCCCTCAGCACCAGCAGCTGCTGCTGACTCAGTGCCAGGGCCAGCATGGGGGCATGGAGCTGATGGCACCGCTCCACTCCTGGCTTGGGTTTTCCAGGGTCTCACAGGGCACGGGAAGGAGCAGCCACAGGGAAGCTGGAGGTGTCTGTGCTTCTGACATGGGCATTTTGGCTGCGTTCAAAATGAATCCCAGAATGGCCTGGGTGGGAAGGACCCATCCAGTGCCACCCCTGCCGTGGCCAGCCACACCTCCCACTAGCCCAGGCTGCTCCAACCTGGCCTTGAGCACTTCCAGGGATGGCAATTCCAGCCTGGACCAGTCTGGCTGTGCCAGCACAGCCCTTTTTTCCCAGACAGGCATCGAGCACCTGCATATTCCCACGAAGCTTTTATGGATTCCAGCCTTGAGTGCTTTCCCACCCCGGTGCTTTCAGAGCCCTCCCACAGCCCGCCCCTCCTGGGCTCCTTTTTGCTGTTCCCCCCCACCCCCCTTTTTGCTG
>NW_008238349.1:346462-347415 GCF_000691975.1 Corvus brachyrhynchos
TTTGCTGTTTCCCCCCTCTTTTTGCTGCTTCTCGCCCCTTTTTGCTGTTTTTCCTCCCTTTTTGCTGTTTTTATCACCTTTCAGGCTTGGGTTTGCCTGCAGGTTCCTGTCTGGGGGTGCTGGGTGTTCCTGAGGCACAGCTGCACCTCCCTGGGGGCCTCCAGCATGGGAGATGCTGCTGGGCCCGTCTGGAGCATCCCTTGGTAGAGCTGAGAGGTGCTGGATTCCCGAGGCTCTGCAGGGCTTCTGCTGAACGACATGACAGCTTCAAAAAACCCAACATACCTGGGCAGCAGGATTTCATCCAGGATTTCTCACTCCAGGGCATTGTGGCTCTCCTCCAGCACTGAAACACACCACAGGATCCAGGCAGGAGCTGATTTTCAGCCCTCAGGGGAGAGGCATTGTCATTTTTTTAATGGTTGTAGAAGCCAAGGTGGCAAAAGTGATTTTTAAAATCCGTGATTTGCTGCTATTCCGACTGTGGGTGAGCTCAGGGAGGGCAGGGCTGGAGCTTCCTTCACCCAGGGCTGGGGCAGCGGGTGTCAGTCCCAGCCCCATGGGCTCGGGGTATGCTGTGTTTGCAGCACAAGCTCAGCCCAAAAGTGATCTCAGGACTGCTTTAAATCTGTGGTTTGCTGCTATTCCAACTGTGGGTGAGCTCGGGGAGGGGGGATTTTTCCCTCTGCTCAGGGCTGGGGCAGGGGGGTGTCAGTCCCCACCCCATGGGCTCACCAAACACTGAGCCTGCAGTGCCAGCTCGGCCCAGGGGGAGACTTAAACCCCTTTCAAGTGATTTGAAAAATCAGTGTAATTGCTTTTAGTGATTCTTGGCGTTGTGCAAGAGCAGGACTCGATGATCCTTGTGGGTCCCTTCCAGCTTGGGACACTCTGTGATTACTGTGGGGTTATCCAGAGAATTATCCAGAGAATTTTCCAAAGGAAGCAGGAAT
>NW_008238349.1:347432-349064 GCF_000691975.1 Corvus brachyrhynchos
TGGTGGGCCTGGAAACAAATGGAGGTGGTGCAAAGGGCTGGAAGTGTCTCTCCAGTGATACCAGAGCTGGCTTTGCCTCTGAGTGTCCCTTGGCCAGGTAAAATTCCCATTTTAGTGCCAAGCAGGTGTCAGAGAGAACAACACCTCCAGGTGAATTGGCAAGGGCTGGGAAATTACAGATGTGCTTAATGAAACAGAACCCCTTGTTTACGGTTTCTGATGTGCTGCTGGAGCAAACCTGCTCCCAAATAAAAATACTTAAAGTTACGATTAGGATTTATTTACATAATTACTGCCAGAGAAGTTCCTGGAACGTGCTGAGCAGTGCAAGAGGAGCCTCCTGGCTCTCCCGCTCTGCTTGCCCGTGTCTCCAGGCTGGTTTGCTGCTGGGGCTCTGTCCCAGCCGTTCCCACCTCAGGGAGGCTTTTGTTCCCGAAGGAATCCATCCATCCTGTCCGTATATTTCCTTTATTGACTCTGCTGGGAACACACGGCTGGGGCAGAGCCAGCTCATCCTTGTGACCGAGGTGTTGGCTGGAGCAGCACCCGCAGGTGGCACTTCCCTCCTGTGGCAGAGCGCCTGGCAGCAGCGAGGTGCCCTTGGGCTCTGCTCCCGAGGCCTGGGACCCCCCGTGCCCCCCGATGTGACCTTGTCCTGCACAGTGGTGTCAGTGAGGGCTTCCAGAGGCACTGCCCAGCCAGTCCTGGCCACCTCCAGCCTCAGGAAGGCCCTGGCCAGCTCTGGGTGCCTCTGGGGACTCTGCTGATTTATTTCTACTGGAAATGTGCAGCCCGAAGTGCAGTAGGCCCGGGCTGGGCTTGTGCTGATTGAATCCAGCCCAGGGTATGACAAATCTTCCTCTTAATATTTCAATTGACTTTGGCAAACTCGCCTCCCGCTTGTGTCTCCTAAATCACCGCCTGAGTGCTGCTGACAGTAATTCCCACTCCTGGCTGGGCACTGGCTGCCCTTCCCTCAGCTCTGGGCTTGGGACCCGCGGGGTTTGTACACACCGCCCTGCTCCAGCCTCCCGGAGCAGGATTTCTCCTCAGCTGTCAGATCTGGGAGATGGGAACATTCTTTGCGGGGCCCTGCTCGAATGGGGACATTCTCCTTTCAGTGGAGTTTGGAGCTGGGGCCCTGTGGTGACAAACTCCTCGCTCAGGGTGGGCAGCTGAACCCTCTGAGGGGGCTGCACGTGCGCAGTGGGGTCTCAGAGGTGTCCAGACCCTTCCATGCCTTTGAAGGTTGTGCTGCTGGGTCCCTTGATCCCTGGAAGTGTCCCAGGCCAGGCTGGACAGGGCCTGGAGGACCCTGGGATAGGGGACCTTGGCCATGCAGTGGCACTGGATCATCTTGAAGGTCCTCTCCAGCCCAAACCAGGCTGTGATCCCATGACTTTTTCCCCGCGGGTCAGTGCAGACCCCCGTGCTCTCTGTAATTATTACCGAGGCTGAAATCTGCAGCCTCCATGCTGGGAAATCCCATTTTCCTGGGGCTCTGCTGCTCTGGCTCCCCTCACTCCTCTCCAGCCCCCTGAAGCAGAAGCTGCTTTGCTGTTTGTTCCTCCAGACCCTGCCTCAGCCGCTGGGTCAGTGCTCAGCCCACCCCTCCCACACCCGCCCCCCCCC
>NW_008238349.1:349209-352377 GCF_000691975.1 Corvus brachyrhynchos
CGCAACTACCTGCACCGCTCGCTCCCGGCCGGCAGCGACAGCGAGCAGCTGGCCAACATCTCGGTGGAGGAGCTGGATGGTGAGTGCTGCCCGGGCGTTCCACGGCTTTGGGGATGGGGAAGGCTCCTCTGCACCTTCTCCAGGGTGTTCCATGCGTTTACCCAGGGGATTCCCGCTGGGAAGGCTGCTGGGAAGTGGGATGGCTCAGCAGGTCAGGGACACAGAGATGGTCCCTGGCCAAAGTTGTGCTGGGAGCTGTGGAGCGATTTGAGTCTCAGCTTTTGTCTTCCCGCAGCTTTTTGAAACATGGAGCCTGCACTTTATGGGCAAAATGAGAACGTTTAGGTTGATACTGTCCCAAAGACGTCCTTAAGCCTTCCCTGGGACCCTGCAGAGCTGAGTCTGCTCTTCCCACCGAGCCTCATTTGCTCTGAGGCCTTCCCAAAGGGAGGCTCCTCTCCGTGTCTCAGCACAAGATGCATGAGGTAGCTGGGGGCTTCAGAAGCTGCAAAGAGCTTTAAAGTTCCATTTTCCAGAGCAGTGGCAGGGAGCACAGAGCAGCCTCAGTCTGGCACAGGCCATCTGAAGGGTGTCCTTGTCTGCTGCCTGGAGGATCCCATCATTTTCCCCTGGAAGCTGTTGTTGTTAATCCCCTCTGCCCTGGCCCGGCACGTGCAGCCAGGTGCTCCCAGTCTGGTTCAGGGGGGAAGGTCTCCTTTGGAGAGGATTTGTGGCTCACCAGGGTCATTTCTGAGTTAAATAATTAAAGTTAATTTTGTTGGCAGACGGTCTTTGAGCATTGTGGTATGAATTGGAGCTCTTGGTTTGCTCCCCAGTGGATGTTTGGTACAAGCCATGGTCAGAATCCACGGCCTTGATGGGGAATTTGTTGAGGGAAGGATCAAGGCAAGGGTGCAAGGTGGAACTGGTCCTTCCAGGACACCCTGGAGGCATTTTGGAGAAACAGGAGGCCAACATTTCTGCCCACCTTGCCCCTTTTCATGTGTGCTTTGGTAAATCAGAGCTTCATTTCCCAGCCTTTCCAACTCGGAGCCTTTGGATTTGGGTTTGTGAGCTTTATATGAATTTAGCTTGGGTACAGACAGCGTTCTCCTCTTCCCAGTGAGGATGTGAGGACACAGCTCAGGTGAGAGATGTGAGAAACTGCTTTTGGTGCAGCTTGCCTCAGACCCAGGAACCCCAGGTCACATCCTGGGCTCTTCTCCTGGTGCGCAGGAGCTTGGCTTGAAGGTTTGAGTTCAGCTGAACTGTGCTGGTTCAGCTTCTCCTCATCCCAAAGATGCCAATTGTATGGCCAGGCACAGCTCTGCTTTGCCCCTGTGTGGGGTGTTGGGGCTGCTGAGCACACGGGAGGAGGTCCTGCAGCTCATTCTGAGCACAAAGCAGGATTTTCTGTTATTCCTGCCCTGATTAAAGCATGGCTGCTGTGGTCGCCTGAGAGCCTTGCAGAGACCTGGCTGCAGCTGCTTCAGGTGGCCCTGGGGCTGGAGCCCCTGGCAGAGCCATGCAGGGCACGAGGGGTGCACGTCCCTGGTGTGCTTCCCTCCACTAGCATGGAAACGGGCTGTGCCTGGTGTGGGATGGGAAACGGGCTGTGCCTGGTGTGGGATGGGAAAAGGGCTGTGCTGAGTGTGGGATGGGAAACGGGCTGTGCCTGGTGTGGGATGGAAAACGAGCTGTGCCTGGTGTGGGATGGGAAACGGGCTGTGCTGAGTGTGGGATGGGAAATGGGTGTGGGAAGGGAAATGGGCTGTACTGAGTGTGGGATGGGAAACGGGCTGTGCCTGGTGTGGGATGGGAAACGGATGTGGGACGGGAAACGGGCTGTGCTGGATGTGGGATTGGAAATGGGCTGTGCCTGGTGTGGGAAGGGAAATGGGCTGTGCTGGGTGAGGGATGGGAAACGGGTGTGGGATGGGAAACGGGCTGTGCCTGGTGTGGGATGGGAAACGGGCTGTGCTGAGTGTGGGATGGGAAATGGGCTGTACTGAGTGTGGGATGGAAAACGAGCTGTGCCTGGTGTGGGATGGGAAATGGGCTGTGCTGAGTGTGGGATGGGAAACGGGCTGTGCCTGGTGTGGGATGGGAAACGGGCTGTGCTGAGTGTGGGATGGGAAATGGGCTGTACTGAGTGTGGGATGGAAAACGAGCTGTGCCTGGTGTGGGATGGGAAATGGGCTGTGCTGAGTGTGGGATGGGAAACGGGCTGTGCCTGGTGTGGGATGGGAAAAGGGCTGTGCCTGGTGTGGGAAGGGAAACGGATGTGGGACGGGAAACGGGCTGTGCTGGATGTGGGATTGGAAACGGGCTGTGCCTGGTGTGGGAAGGGAAATGGGCTGTGCTGGGTGAGGGATGGGAAACGGGTGTGGGATGGGAAACGGGCTGTGCCTGGAGAGGGAAGGAAATCCAGTGCAAGTTCCACTCTTCCCCAGCTGTCCCTGGGCCCGTGCGGATCCCCGAGCGCTCGGGCACCGCTGTGTCCGTGGGAGCTGCGGGGGGGGGTGGAGCCCAGCTCCGCCTATTTGCATTTCATCTTCCAGCCTGGGGAAGAGATGCCAAAATTCTCCTTGGTTTCTTTTTCAATGAGATTTCGGTCCTGAGGGAGTTCCAGCCTATTGAGAAATTCCAGTCACACAGATTAAATTATGATAGGTTTGGAGCTGGAGGAGTCACTGGGAATTTTCTATAACGTTCCTCTGCGCTCAAGGCTCCAACAAGTGCCTGATCTGTTGGGTTTTTTCCAGCGGATTTCTTTTTTTCCTGTGTCTGGCACTGTGTGTGTCAGCACTGTTCACTTGGGAAGGGTTTCTGGGATGCTGCAGGGGGACGGTGCTGCAGCCTGACCCTGCTCCCAGCTCATCCTACAGAGAATTCCCAGGAGTTCTCCCCGATTGCAGCTGCAGGTGGGGGCTGGTGGAGAATGGGGAGACCAGGAAACGGGAAGGAGTCCTGATTTTGGGTAATGCCAGGGGGAAGGAGCCCAGGGCTTGGGGTGAACGCTCCAAGTGCTGCTCTGCCTCTTCTCTGAGTGGTGATTTTCCAAAGGAATATTGAGAATCAGAGAATCCCAGAATGGGTTGGGCTGGCAGGGACCTTCAAGACCATCCAGTGCCACCCCAGCCATGGGCAGGGACCACTCCCACTGTC
>NW_008238349.1:355934-357686 GCF_000691975.1 Corvus brachyrhynchos
GCTGTGCCTGGTGTGGGATGGGAAACGGGCTGTGCTGAGTGTGGGATGGGAAATGGGTGTGGGAAGGGAAATGGGCTGTACTGAGTGTGGGATGGGAAACGGGCTGTGCCTGGTGTGGGATGGGAAACGGATGTGGGACGGGAAACGGGCTGTGCTGGATGTGGGATTGGAAATGGGCTGTGCCTGGTGTGGGAAGGGAAATGGGCTGTGCTGGGTGAGGGATGGGAAACGGGTGTGGGATGGGAAACGGGCTGTGCCTGGAGAGGGAAGGAAATCCAGTGCAAGTTCCACTCTTCCCCAGCTGTCCCTGGGCCCGTGCGGATCCCCGAGCGCTCGGGCACCGCTGTGTCCGTGGGAGCTGCGGGAGGAGCTGGAGCCCAGCTCCGCCTGCCCCGGGAGAATCCAGCGCTCCAGAGCTGCTGATCGTCGCCGTTAATTAACGGCAAATGAGGGCAATTAGGCGTGGAGGAGCCGCCTTTGGAACAGGAGCTGCCGAGTGCTGCTAATTGAAGTCCCACCGAAGTCCTGTGGATCAGCCCCGAGCCGGGAGTGGGAGCGCAGGGGGATCGTTCATCTCCTCCCGCAGAGCCCCCTCGCTCTCCGGGAGGCTGAGCAGAGCTCTTTACCTCATCATCCCTTTATTCCCTGCGTGCTAAGCGAAGGCTCCGTGTTCGAATGAAGTTCGTTCTTCCCCTGGCAGCCTTTGCTGTGCCCCCCCTTCGCCAGGGCTCTGTGCCTGTGCCACCAGGATGGGCCCCAGTTCGGCGCCGGCACAGAGGAGCTCCACCTCAGGTTACCTTTTTCCACCTGCAAACACGGGAGAGGCACCAAACTGATCCGTGTCTGGAAGTCAGGGCAGCAGAAGAAGCAGGAGATGCTTTTCCGTGCGCCAGCAGCGTTCAGCCTCTGGAATTTATATTTAAAATGAAGTCAGCAGTCTCCATCTCCCCGTGTTTTGTCTCTAATACCAGATCAGTGCCTGGCTGTGCTGGTAATTGGGGAAGGTTCACTGCCCAAACCCCAAACAGAATTAGTCTTCCTGCCTTTAAGCATAAACTGTCTGAGGATGAGTAACAAAATGTTCTTCCTTGAGAAGTTAATGTCAGGCTGTTGGAGCTCTGTGGATGGATCAAGCTGTGAGAGCTTGATGCCAATAACAGATTTGCATTTCATCTTCCAGCCTGGGGAAGAGATGCCAAAATTCTCCTTGGTTTCTTTTTCAATGAGATTTCGGTCCTGAGGGAGTTCCAGCCTATTGAGAAATTCCAGTCACACAGATTAAATTATGATAGGTTTGGAGCTGGAGGAGTCACTGGGAATTTTCTATAACGTTCCTCTGCGCTCAAGGCTCCAACAAGTGCCTGATCTGTTGGGTTTTTTCCAGCGGATTTCTTTTTTTCCTGTGTCTGGCACTGTGTGTGTCAGCACTGTTCACTTGGGAAGGGTTTCTGGGATGCTGCAGGGGGACGGTGCTGCAGCCTGACCCTGCTCCCAGCTCATCCTACAGAGAATTCCCAGGAGTTCTCCCCGATTGCAGCTGCAGGTGGGGGCTGGTGGAGAATGGGGAGACCAGGAAACGGGAAGGAGTCCTGATTTTGGGTAATGCCAGCGGGAGCGAGCCCAGGGCTTGGGGTGAACGCTCCAAGTGCTGCTCTGCCTCTTCTCTGAGTGGTGATTTTCCAAAGGAATATTGAGAATCAGAGAATCCCAGAATGGGTTGGGCTGGCAGGGACCTTCAAGACCATCACGTGC
>NW_008238349.1:357830-360994 GCF_000691975.1 Corvus brachyrhynchos
AATTCCTCCCCAATATCCCATCCAGCCCTGCCCTCTGGCACTGGGAAGCCATTCCCTGGGTCCTGTCCCTCCATGCCTTGTCCCCAGTCCCTCTCCAGCTCTCCTGGAGCCCCTTCAGGCCCTGCAAGGGGCTCTGAGCTCTCCCTGGAGCCTTCTCCAGGTGAACAATCCCAAATTTCTCAGCCTGTCTCCATAGGGGAGGTGCTCCAGTGCCTCTATCAGCTTCACTATCTCCTCTGGCCTTGCCCCAACAGCTCCACGTCCTCCCCACATTGGGGACACCAGAACTGTGTCCGGTTTTCCAGGCGAGGCCTCAGGAGAGCAGAGGAAGTTTTTCCCGTCGAAACTTTCCCAACTTGCAGCATCCATCTGTCATCCCTAACTCCACTCTGGTTTTTTCCATGCTGCTCCTCCAGACGCTGCTGGCAGCAGGGGGAGGCTGGGAGAGCAGAGGTCACTCTGCTCATGGGTGTCTGTTCGCAGCAGCAGCGTTTGCTATTTGTGGGGCTGGAGCAGTGTGAGGGTGTTTGGGAGCTGTCACAGAGGGAATTAACTTGCCCAGAGCTAAACTGGGAGATCCTTGACTTCGGAACTCCGGGTAAATGACGGAGCTGGAAGTGGCAGCTCGTCCATAACCTGGCTCTGAGGGGCCAGATGCACGGAGGGGTCTCGGGTGGAAGTTCTTGCCACGTGCTTGGAGGTTTCTGGGCATGAAATGATAAATTCAGGCTGGGAGGGGCTGTTTTACACAGATTTTCTGGCTCCTGTTGGTTGACATAAAATCATGGCACAGTTTGTGCAGACTCGGAGCTTTCCACGTCCCTTTCAAAGCAGCTCCTGTCCTCATGTTCAGAACCGTCAGGAGGATTTTTAATAAAAAATGCTGGATGGAAATAATCATGTCAAGCTTGAGTCATCCACCTCCGCAGGCACTATCTAAAGGGTATTGTCAGGAGGGAAAAACATTTCCAGAGTGGGAATGTGACAAATCTCACCTGAAGGGAGGCACATGCGTGAGAAGCAGGCTTGGGGAGATGCAAGTAGTGCCTGGCAGAGAAATGCAAGTGTGAACCACAGCAGCACCATTTGTCCAGACAGCCATCCCAGTAAATCCCTGCCTGAGCCAGGTTCCTTTGGGATCAGCAGGAGGAGATGTTGCTGCAGGGCAGTGTTGGCACCTGGTGCCTCAGCCACGGAGCTCCTGCCCCAGGTGGGGCTTTTTCTGGACTGGGAGAGGTTTTTGGGCTTCCTGCAGTCCCTAAGGTCAAGCTCCAGGGTGGCAGTACCAGTGCAGGGTTTTGCCTGCCTGAACTGGAGCTGTGAGCAGAGCAGCCCAGGAAAAGGGGCTGCAGGAGCTTGGGGTGCAGGGGAATGCAGGGCAGGAATGTGGGGACTGCCCTCTCCAGGAGGCTTTTCCATCCTTATGGGTTATAAACCACAGCAGGTGCCTGGTTTCTGCTTCTTCTTCCCAGCACCTCCCCCTGTCACCAGCTCTTCCCTGGGTCTCTCTGTCCTGGGGGTAGAAGCCATCCCTGAGCAGCTCCAGAGTCCCCTGGGAACAGCTCCTGAAGGAATTTAAGGGTCCTGGTTAAGTGGGGCTCCCGATGGAGCTGGGATTAGCAGCTGTCTCCTGCTGGCCACTAACGCAGGCAGGGCCGGGGGCTCAAGGGTGGCGGGGCTGCAGCCCCAGGAGCAGGGCAGGGTGGCAGTTGTGGGGCTGGGGACACTCTGGGGACACTCTGAGGACACTGTGGGATCTCCCTGGGGTCCCACAACCCGGGTAAAATGGCCCAACATCACAAACACAGCCGTGCCGTCCTACCCCTGCCTCTGAAAAGCAGCCCAGGAGGGCAGGGCTCTTCGCCCTCCTGTGATGTCTGGGGATAATCCTTGGATGCTGGGAGTCCTGGGCAGGAGGGGCCGTGTCCTGCAGGGCTCTGTCACCAGCCAGGCTCCTCTGGGGGCTGTTATTCAACAAAAACCCCCTGAGCCAGGAGGTTGTGGCTGGTCCAGAGCTGGTTCTCCGTGGTGTTATCAGGAAGGCTTGATAAGAGTCCCTGGCTGGAGAGCTGGAGCTGCTGTGCCACAGCTCCTGTCCCTCTCCAGAGCTTTTCCCTGGAGCTTCAATCCTGCCGGTGGGCACAGCACAGAAGGGAAAGGACAGGGAGAGTCCCCCCAGCCTCCCCAGCTGGGCCCTGCCGGGGCTGGGACTGATTATCCTCGGCGTTCCAGGTGGGATCCGGATTATTAAATTCCTTTTTAGAGGAGTACTATTTTACTATTACATTACCATTACATACTGTTAGATTTTTTTATTACGTTCTGGTGCAACAGGCTGAGCCTGCCCTGCTCCGGGGGAGAGGGAAAAACACTTGGAAAAGGGGGAAAGGAAGGGGGAAAGGAAAGGGGAAAGGAAAGGAAAGGGGAAAGGAAAGGAAAGGGGAAAGGAAAGGAAAGGAAAGGAAAGGAAAGGAAAGGAAAGGAAAGGAAAGGAAAGGAAAGGAAAGGAAAGGAAAGGAAAGGAAAGGAAAGGAAAGGAAAGGAAAGGAAAGGAAAGGAAAGGAAAGGAAAGGAAAGGAAAGGAAAGGAAAGGAAAGGAAAGGAAAGGAAAGGAAAGGAAAGGAAAGGAAAGGAAAGGAAAGGAAAGGAAAGGAAAGGAAAGGAAAGGCTCCTGGGATAGGAGATGCTCTGGACATGGATCCTTGCACAGCTCTCCAAGTCCATGCTCAGTGCAAGCCCTGTGAGCATTAATGAAGTGGCTGGGACTGTGCAAAGCTCATTTTCCATTTCCCAGAGCTCTTTTCCAAGGCAGGTTTATCCCAGGTGTCGCTGCTGTGAGTGGCCATGGCTGGAAATGGAATTATTCCTGTCTGATATTGAGCTGTGATGGGGTTTCGTGTCCCTGAACACGGAACTGTGCCAGCGCCGTGCCCAGGCTGCTGGGGACAGGAGCAGCTCTGTCTCCCACTTCTGCTGAGCTCCTTCTGCCAATTCCAGTGTGCATTGCCTTGGGACTCGGGAGTTCCAGCTATGGAGTAGCCTCCCTAAGGAAATGATAAAATCTGGGGCAGTGTTGATGTTCTGAGGATCACAGAATCATGGAATGGGTTGGGTTGGAAGGACCTCAAAGCCCATCCAGTGCCACCCCTGCCATGGGCAGGGAC
>NW_008238349.1:361016-380343 GCF_000691975.1 Corvus brachyrhynchos
CAATGTCCAGCCTGGCCTTGGCCACTGCCAGGGATCCAGGGGCAGCCACAGCTGCTCTGGGCACCCTGTGCCAGGGTTCTGGAAGGAATTCTGCAGGAATTATGGGGTTGCAGATTCCCATTTGCTCCAGACAGTTCCTGGATAGGGACAGGGTGGGTCCCTGTCCCTGGGTCTGTGACAGCTCAGCCCTGAGGAGGCTGCAGGGATCCACAAGGCAGAGCTGTGTGGCTGCCATTCCCTGTGCTCTGTCCCAGCAGGAGTCTCCAGGTGCCAGCATTCCTGGGAACACTGGCTGACAGGAGGCCCCTGCCCAGTGCAGCTCCGTTCTCCTGAGCTCCTTTTGGGAATCTCTCCCTGTGGCAGCGGGGTCCTGTGTGCCACTGACACCCACCCAGCATCGCCAACCTTCCACCCTCAGCCTCCAGGAAAGCTCCTTTTCCCTGGAATTACATCACTTCCCACCCCTACCAGGCAGGGCAGTGTTTGGACACCCACAGGGTGGGAGCACAGGGAGGCCTGCAGAGGAATTCTGTGTTCTGAGGGTCTGAGCTGCTGCGCTGCCAGTGGGACCACTGGGGCTGGGGGAGGAGCTCCGAGACTCTGCAGCACTGGACATCCCCAGCAGGGCGGTGGCAGGAAGCTTTGGATGGGGGAAAGCTCCAGAGCAGGAAGGATTTCCATTCTCCTCCACATCCCAAGCCCTGCACCAGGAGCCAGGATTTTCTCCAGCGGGACAAACCCAGCCTTGGGAAGGGCTCCAGGGCCTCTGCTCCCCTGTCCCACACCCCCTTCCAAGGGGGAATGTGTCACCTGGGCTCCCTGTCCCCAAAATGCAGGAACAGGCATCAGCAGCATCCCCAAGGAAAGAGCCCTTGCAGCGACAGAGCACGAGGAAAACGGGGTTGGCTGCCAACAAATTAAAATGACAGGGACACCATCTGGACAGCAGCTCCAGGGCTGGTTTGAACTCCAGCTATGCTGACACAGTTTTGGGAACGGGCTGGCGAGACAGGGAGCTACTGGGGGGGGTATCCAGGTATCCTTGGGCAGGGCTGGAGGACTCCTGGATTATTGGAGTGGAGATGGAGCCTGTTTGAGCTGGAAAAAGATGGGTTTGGGGAGAGGGATCCAAACTGGGCCTTGGTGCGGCTCCGTCCAGGTCTGCTGTGGGTGTCTCTCACCAGAGGTGCTGCTGAGGCTTTGGTGCTCCCTGGCATTCCATGGATCCTGCCAGGCCGATGCTCCCAGGGCTGGGAATTTGCTGCCTGTGTCCCCTCCGGCCACAGGAATGGAGCAGATCCCCATCGGGAGCTAAACCTGCTTTAAAAGGCACTTAACTCTGGCTGTGACACGTTTATCCAATGTTTAATGGGGATTTTTAATTTTTGATGCAAGCTGCTAGGCTGGATCATTAATTTTACAAGTTCTTCAATCCCTGGCATTAAACCTGGCTTTAGCAAGTCCCTGCTATCCCAGGAAGTGTTCCTGGATGGAAGCAGGGCTCTCATCCTCTCCTGCTGCCCTATTGCTGTGCTGAGGTGCCCTGCCTGGGACAGGGCCCTGGAGCCCGGAGCCATGAGATTCCCTGGAGATTCCCCAGATCGGGAAGCAGAGGGGACCAAATGCCTCTGTGTCCCCCCCATCTTCCAGGACAGGAAGAGCCGTGCATCCAGGGAGGTGCTGGTGTTGTGTGGGTCCCAAACACACCATTCCCTGCTGGCCCAGCCCCCAGGGATCCTTTGGGATGGGGTCACTCTGGCCAGAGCATCTTCCCCTGGCAAAGGGAGGCATCAACTCCTGCCTGAGGCTTTTGGGGCTGGGTAGGACTGGGCAGGGCTGGCAGTGCCACAAGGACAGATTTTGGACATCTCCCCACCTCATAAAGGGCCATGAGGGTGCTTCTCCTTCGGATCAGGTGGGAATTGTCCCATCCAGCTCCTTCCCAAGCCACAGGAGTGAGGCTCTGGAGAAACCTCAGTTCTGCAGAAGCCACAGCAGCTCTGGGGAGTCAGGCAGTTGGTCCCCAGCTGAAAATCCCTCTGAAAAGCCATTTCTTCCCATTTAACTGCACAGACAGATGCACAAACGCGGCCTTTGCCTGGATTTCAGCTGCCTTAGGCAGCCCTTGGTGGCACTGAGTGCCGAGCAAATGGTTCACTCTTTACTTCAGTTCCTGGGGCCTCTCTCAGTGCTGGGCTCAGGAGCTCACGGAGCGCTGGGAATAGGGCTGGGCAAGCTGCCACGGGAGGAGCTGGGGCAGGGATGGCTCCGGTGGATCCCAGCAGGGCAGCCCTGGGTGCAGAGCCCAGGAGCAGGATGGGCACGAGGGGCCCGTGGGGCTGCCAGGGCTCTGCTCACACAGGCGGGGCCTCAGAGTCGGCCTTTGCTGATCCATCCTTTAATTTATTCACAATCTTGTGGGGTCTGGGGGTGATCCTGGTGCTCTGCCTGCTGGGCTGGTGGGGCTGTGCAGTGCTGGGTGTCCCCGGGGCTGTGGGCACAGGAGGTGACGCTTGCTGTGTCCTTCAGCACATCGGCTTTAATCCAGTCCCAGCCCAGCGGAATCCACTCCTCGCTCCCAGAGCAGCCTCCTCTCCAGGGCACAAACCCCTGCAAAACCCCACTGAGCCTGTACAGGGGAACACTCAGAAATAGGTTTTCCCCCTCAGTAAGGAGGTTTAGGAGTCAGATGTACCCTGGAGAAGCTGGAGGACAGACCCCTGCCCACAGTCCTTCCCTGTTGCTGATCCCTCTGTGCCTCAGTTTACCGGGCAGCAGAGAGCTTTGGGAAGGGGGAGAAGCCAGCACAGCTCTGGGAACTGTCAGAGTCTCCCCTGTGGCTCCTGCTCCCCAGAGCAGTGGCTTTGCCTGGAATCCCCAGTCCCCATGTGCCTGTGGTCCTGCTGGTGACACGGGGGCTGGCACAAGGACACTGTCCTGGCACAGCGCTGCTGCAGCAGTGACGGGGACACAAACCCGGTGATCTGAGAGGGTCTCACCCGGTGCCTTGGAAGGGCTTTTTTCAGATGCCACTCGAGCAGAGCCTCTGGAGTCATCACCTGATGTCGGGGTTGCTGCTCCTGCTTTGGGGTGGGGACACTGCCCGTGGCACTGCCTGGATCCCGGCCCTGCTGCTCCATCACCTGCAGGGCTCTGCCGAGGGACACTGCGGTCCTGTGCCCGTGTCCCTGTGTGCCAGAAAGTGCCTTTGCTGTGCTGAGGCCCAGGCCAGGGCCCTGGCACAGTGAGCAGGGGGTGAGGCCAGCTGAGGGATGACAGCAATGCCGGGAATTGAACCTGGTTGTTCTCTCCCTCTGGCTGGAATTCTCTGTTTCCCAGTTTCCCTTGCCCAGACATGGGTCCTGAGACATCACAGCCCCAGCTCGGATGAGAAAGAGGTGCCAAGTGCGGGTTTATTAAATGGACTGTGCAGGGATGCTCCCTCAGGCTCGGCACTGGGTGTTCCCGGAAAGTCAGAGCTGGGAGAGCAGGAGGGGAGGGGAGGAACAGGGGGGCTGTGCCCCAGTGGGATGGGGCAGGATGGGCAGAGGGTTTGGAGCTAGGGAGGAGGTGAGAGGAGCAGCTGCCTCCAGCCTTGGATTTGCTGTTCCCGGAGTGAAAGGAGCCGGAGCCCCGTGCAGCCGTGTCCATGTGCAGCCGTGTCCAGCTGTCCCTGGAGCCTGTGGCCACAGCCTCCAGCCAGACGGGCCCAGGGGCCCTGGGGATGGAGCAGGAGCCCAGCAGGAAGTGCTGCTTTCCCAGCTCTGCTTTGGTGACATCAAAGCGGATCCATAGGAGCCCTTGGAAGTCTGGCCTTGGACACCCATCCATGGGGTGCCCTCTGCCGGGGACCGTGGTGCTCCCAGGCCCTGGGGCTGTGCAGGGCTGCGGGGACCCCAGGCAGGGCTGGGAGGGACAGGGATGCTCTGGGAACAGCGGGGAGGAACAGGAGAGCTCAGCCCCCCTTGCTTCCTGCTCTGACCCTGGATGCCAGGAGTGTCCAGGGGCACAGGGCGTGCCCGGGGGCACAGGGAATGTCCGGGAGCCCAGGGAATGTCCGGGAGCTCAGGGAATATCCAGGGGCACAGGGAGTGTCCAGGGACACAGGGCATGCCCGGGGGCACAGGGAATGTCCGGGAGCCCAGGGAATGTCCGGGAGCTCAGGGAATATCCAGGGGCACAGGGAGTGTCCAGGGACACAGGGAATGTCCGGGAGCTCAGGGAATGTCCAGGAGCCCAGGGAATGTCCAGGAGCTCAGGGAATGTCCAGGAGCCCAGGGAGTGTCTGGGAGCTCAGGGAGTGTCCAGGGGCACAGGGAATGTCCAGGGGCACAGGGAATGTCCGGGAGCTCAGGGAGTGTCCAGGGGCACAGGAAGTATCCAGGGGCACAGGGAATGTCTGGGAGCTCAGGGAATGTCTGGGAGCTCAGGGAGTGTCCAGGGGCACAGGGAATGTCCAGGGGCACAGGGAATGTCCGGGAGCTCAGGGAGTGTCCAGGGGCACAGGAAGTATCCAGGGGCACAGGGAATGTCTGGGAGCTCAGGGAATGTCTGGGAGCTCAGGGAGTGTCCAGGGGCACAGGGAATGTCCTGGAGCTCAGGGAATGTCCGGGAGCTCAGGGAATGTCCGGGAGCTCAGGAAGAGCAGCAGAGCTCCTGGGCCAAGCAGGAGCTGCAGTTTTGGAACGCTCTGGGAGCCCCTGGTGCCAGCACAGCCACTGCAGGGTGAGAGCACTGCAGCTCCCAGGGCTGGTGCCAGCCTGGCTCAAGGCTGTTCACTCTCCAAATGAAATGAGTTAAAACTGAGCTGTGGCTTTGGCAGGCTGAGCTCAGCCCAAGTCCTGCCCTCCCTCCTTGCTGGGTGGTGCTGGGCAGGGAGGGCTCGGCCAGGGGCTCTCTGGGGCACCCTGGGCCTCGCACAGGGCAGGATTTGGCAGGGTTTGGGGCATGAGCCGAGCCAGGACCTCTCTGTCCGCCTTGGTCTCCTGTTCACTCCCCTCTGAAGGGCTCTTGTCGCCTGGATCTGGCTGAGAGGGACAAAAGGGAGGGACGGTGGCAGTGCTGGGACAAGAGCAGGACCCACGCGAGCATCGCATGAAGCAACACTCGAAGTGACAGGACAGGAGACCATGGACCTCAGTCCCCAGGTCTGCAGTCCTGGCACCACTCACCAGTGGGGAAAGCAGCTGGGATCCAAATCTGCCTGCAATTGGGATGGGTTGGACAAGCAGGGAGTTGCTCAGTCCCAGCCCATGTCCTGCCAGCAGCTGAGGGTCACAGGCAGCTGGAGCCAAGCAAGAGCAAAGAACTCCCAGAAACGCTGGCATGTGGAATTTCCAGTCTTTAGTAGTGCAGAACAGCACAGAGGCTTTCTGAAAATGTTTCCTGTATTTTGATAACAATTCGGGGGGGAAGGGGGGAACCCACAAAAGAAAGAAAAGCCCCAAGCTTTGGTAGTGAACGATGTTTGTGTCTCCTGATGCCCTGAATGCGCATCATTAATGGCTGTCATTCAGGCAAAGTCTCTCTAAATAAGCCATTAGAACACAAGCCTGTTAGGAACATCTGGGATGAGGCAGTATTTTGTGTTTTAGGATTATTCTTTTAGGCAATTTCTGTTTAATTTGTGAGGAAACACAAATCCCTCTCTCCTTTCCTTTCCTTTCCTTTCCTTTCCTTTCCTTTCCTTTCCTTTCCTTTCCTTTCCTTTCCTTTCCTTTCCTTTCCTTTCCTTTCCTTTCCTTTCCTTTCCTTTCCTTCCCCTTCCCCTTCCCCTTCCCCTTCCCTTTCCTCGCAGTCCAACCCGGGCCGTGAGGCGTGTGAGCAGCTCCGGGAGGGGAGGGCAGGGACGGGGCTGTGGAGCCCGTTGGAATTGCTGCTGCTGCTTCCCGGAGGTACCAAAGGCTCGGAGCCTTTGCACATGGGAGGGGATTGTGCTGAGGGGGACACGGCAATTCCTGCCTTTGAGCTGGGGAGCTGTGCCCGCCAGCGTCCTGAGGGGTGAAATGCCCAGCACAAGCACTAAATGGAGCTTGTGGCTGCTTTGTGGATTTGATTCCAGTGGTGCAGGAGGGAAAATGAGAATCTAGAGAGAGAGTTGGATGCTCTGTCCTGCTTTGCTCCTGGGGGAAGTTGAGGTGAGCTGGGCTGAGGTTCCATCTCTAAAGCACCAGGACCAGCAAGGTCCCTGCTTGTACAAACCTGTGCCTCAGGGACTGCAGGGAGAGTTAACAGCCCAGGACAGGCACTGCCTCCCAGTGCAGCTCGGGTTTCTCAGTTTATTGGAGTTTAAAAATGAAAAAAATTAGAAAAAAAAGTAGGGGGATCCATTTAAATCTGAGCCAAATCAGCAGATTTGAATCTTTGCATTCTTCTGCCATGAATCGGAAGCTGGGGGGTGGGGAATTCTCATCCATTCCAAAACAAAGTGTTTCATTTTGAGTCTGAGCTTTTTCACTCAGTTCTGCTCCGAAGGTGTGGCACACGTGCAGATTTTGGCTGGCCAGGTCCCAGCGTCCACGGAAAGAGCAAATCCAAACGTTTCCTTGCAGCCCGGACACAGGGCGGGGGCAGGAGCTGATGAGGTGTCTCGGAGAGGCTGGGCCCGGTTTGGGGAAAGCTCTGCAGGAGACAGATTGCCTTGGGATGGAGCAGGGCCAGGATTTGGGCAGGGATGTGCAGGAGGCATCGCTCCCCTCCTGGCAGAGGAGCCCCAGGTGTGGGGTCACACCTGAGCCACCCCTGTGCCCTCAGGGTCCTGCCCTGGCTCCCAAGTGCTTTAATTTCTGCACTGGGGAGTCCCAGAAGCAGAGCCCGGGCTCTGGCAGAGCGCAGGAATGGCCATTCCAGCCCAGCAGGAAAAATCTCCATGGTTTGGGTTGGCTGGGATGCAGGAGGGACATTTCCCACCCCGTTCTGGGAAGGGGCTTAGGGAGCTGATGGCTTCTTCAGGGCTCATTCCAGCAGCCTTCCAGGCTCATTTCTTCACAGATTTCCTCTGCTGGATTCCCCATCCTCCCTTTTGTCTGGCTCTCGTTTTTCACAAGAAAAGACTGGAATCTGTGAGCTGGGGAAAGGGAAGCAAAGCAAATAAAGGGTCTGGTTAAATACAGGGCTCTGGGGGGTCGTCTGGCTTCTCCTCAGCTTTCCCTGCTGTCCTGCACTGCATCTGGCGTTTCCAATCTGCTTTTTCTCCTCCTTGGATCAGGAGATGGGCTTTGATTTCTGCAGCTACGGCCAACAGGAGTTAAGGCTGAGGGGTCCCTTCAGGCCTGCCAGAAGGAGATGGGATCGGACGAGCAGCTCACCCTTCAGGAGCTGCTGCTCAGCAGCTCTTGGGGCTTTGGAGAGGAGCTTTGAAGAGACCGAAGGGTTCAGTTTATTGTCCCCTGTCAGAGTGCAGCGGGCCAGGGCTCTTGGCTGGGTGACACCTGGTGCCACTGGAGCCCGAGGGACACCTCGTGTGCGTTGCTGTGGGGAAATGCTGGCTGCTCGTGCTCTGGGGATGGCTCTGCTGAGGTTTATCCACAATAACAGACCTGAAGCTGCTGTTTCAGGTGTTTTGTGTGATTATTTCACCTTCCCACCCACAAATTCAGGGCTGGAACCACAGCGTGGAGTCCTGGCAGATAAAAAGCTCTCCTGACGGCTCGGTGAGAGCGCCTGTGTCTCCATCCCAGCAGGGTTTAAAGCCAAACATGGCACATCCCTGGAGTTCCTCTGCGTGGAGAATGCCCATGGAATGTTTCTCAGGAGGAGCAGGATTGGTGTCTTTGCTCAGCCAACGGAAGAGCTGAGCTTGGGAAGGGACTCACTGTCTCCCAAGGAAAACGTGCTGATTTTACAGATGTGAAATTCCAATCCCAGTGACAGAGGCAGGAAAATTCCCATCGATGGAGCTGGGCTGTCACTGAAGGAATCAGACCACTGCTGATGTCCTCAGAGTCCATTTCTCTTTCTAACAGAAACCTTTTAGGGATCAGCTCCTAGAGAAAGTTTCACCCTCCTGCGTTTCAGTCCTGGAGTGCTGGAAGATTGGATGTCACACCCCATCCCGGGGGGATTTCTGGGATGCAGCTGCCCACGAGCACAGCTAATCCTGCCATCCTTTATCTGCTGGCTGAGATCTCAGCTCCTGGAGGTGCAGACCCAGTCCCATCCCCGTTTGTCCTGCACCCCAGTGAGCCTGGCTGTGGGAGAGGGCTGGGTACCAGAGGTGCAACAGAGAGAGGCTCGTTGGAACCTCGCTCCTCTGGGTAATTACCAGCATGGTAATTCATGTGCTTCGTTAATAATCAGCTCTCTGCATTCCCATCACCTCTCCAGGTCCTGCTCCTGAGGCACCCGAGGCTTCGATGGGATGAGAGCAGCACAAATTACCAGGATGGGCTGAAAAGAGAGGCTCTGAGGCAGGAGGGCCCCGGCCCCGGCTGGTTTGGCTCTAAACCAGACCAAACAAAGGGGTTTGGTGCTGCTTGACCATTTCCCTCCCACCCTTTGAGGGAGGCACCTCCTCCACCTCCACCAGCCCCAGCTCTGCCCTGGCCGACGGCTTCCAGTGGCCTTGGGGGGAGCAGGAGCAGCTGGAATAATCCCTATCCCCAGGGAAGGGACAAACCCTGGTGTGGCACTGGCCACAGCCTCCCTCACCCGGAGAGCTCCTGGAGACCTCCCTAATCCCTGCTTGCTGCTGTCCGTGGGGATCCCAAAGGATGACGCTGGCCACAAGCAGTGCCTGAGCAGCTCTTAGAGCAGCTACTGAGGACCCTGGGCTCCTGCTGGGGTTTGGATTTGTGTGGGATAACCCTGGATAACTCTGGACAGCTGTGAGAAGCTTTCTGGGTGTCAGCTCGGGGATGAGTGTAGGAATCTTCAAGCCATAAATACTTGGTGAGGGTTGCAGTGACTTTTTAAATTTGAGTGGGGAGAGCAGAATGTGGCAGCCAGAAAAAACCCGTGGTACAAAAATAGTAGTGGCCCTTTTGGGGAGAGGAAATGGTATTCCACTAAAAACAGCAACCCCAATTAAATGGGAGCATTTAAAGCAGGGAATTGCTAATTACCTACATATGGATGAGGCAGACAGATTTATTGGGGAACTTTTCACTCTGTACATATGTCCACGGTGATTTATTTTCCTGCCACGAGCTCAGAATTGTCTGGGCTGTGTAAATATTGTGGTTGATGGCTGGAAAGATTTCCAATAGATCAGGCTGGAAAGGGTCATTTGGTCAACCATGGTTACTAGAGCTGGGGAGTTTCATTCATGGGGGGCACGGCCAGGCCCAGCTTCACCCTTGTTTTAATTAACCCTTGTTTTAATGATCCTTTGTTTTAAATAGCCCCTGGCACGTGAAGGGAACCCCTGGCAGCCCCCCTTGGGTGTGGGGACCTCGTGTGACTCTGGTGGAGCAAAGCATTTTTCCAGGCAGGTTTGTGTTTGTTGGAATGGTGCAAGAGGGGCGAGGAATTAATTTTTTTAATACGAAAAGATGAATTTTCCAGCTGGGATGTGGGAAGTGGCTCCTGGCTCGTGTGGAGAGCGGTGGGGATGTCCCTGTGCTCACCCTGCACAGGGTGGGCACAGAGCATGGTGCCCTCCCCTACTGTCTCCTCTCCAAACAGGGATTTCCAGCACTTTTCCACACCTTCACATCACTTCTGTTTTGACGTTAGTAAGAATAGCAAAGAGTGCAGGGAAAGTAGTTTTGGCATCTACTGTATTTAATTTGCTCCAACTTTCATGTGGAGTTTAATTTAGACTGATGAGAGAGGCAGTTTTTATGAGTATAAAACTCAATTAATTACGGATCCTGTCTTAATTATAAATGGCTCTGTTTTAAAGGAAGTTTTACAACCAAAATTAAGACTTGGAGCAGTTCAATCAATACAAACATCAATTAGACCTGACTTTGTACTCCAGTTAATTTATAAAGCTTCCCAGTGAAGTGTGAGAAGTGTGGCACTTTGTGCTCCTGGCTCTGCCATCCCCGGGCACCAGGAGGTCCCTGTGGTTCCATGGGAGCCTCCTCAGAGCACCGTGGCTGGAATAACAACCTTCCCAAAGGGCTGGATTTGCCCAAATAAACCAGCAGAGTTCCATGTTAAAATGGCCCAGCCTGGCACAAAGGGAACCAGGTTTGTTCATTTGGCTCTGGCCCAGCAAAGTCTGGGATTCCCAGGTGGAAAACTGGGAATTTCCTGTTCATTTTCCAATTTCAGACTCTGGCTGCCCTGAGGAGCTCTGGGACACCCCAGGGTGGGACACAGGCACTTGTCACAGAGACCACAGAATTCCAGGATGCTTCGGGTTGGAAGGGCCCTCAAAGCCCATCCAGTGCCACCCCTGCCATGGGCAGGGACACCTCCCACTGTCCCAGGCTGCTCCCAGCCCCGTCCAACCTCACTGGGAGCACCCATGAACTGTCTAAGCCCTGTCCATGACCAGTGTTATCCCAGTTTTCCAGCACAGGCAGAGTTTGTTTCCCTGCACGCCTCCCCACAGCTCTGCCCACTGGGAGAAGCTGCTGCTGTAACTCCTGACTGGCATCTGTGTCCTTCCCAATGCCAGCCAGGAGCTGAGGATCTGGCCCAGCTGAGGGGTCAGGGTCTGCTCCTGGCGATGGAGAATTGGGCTCCTGGATCCCTGTGCTCACCTTCAGCTGTGTTGAGCTGCACAAGTCAGGCTTTTCTCCCCACAGGGCTGAGATGGGAGCACCTGAGGGCTCCCAGGGGAATTCAAGCTCTAGCAGAGGAAGTAAAATATTTCTTTGCTTCTAAACGGAGTGCAGGTCATCTCCAAACCACTGGGGAAGAGCAAATCCTGGTTCCTGGAGAGTCACCTGGGCCTCTTCCTCCCTTTGGCAGAAGGATTTAGGGAATCCCAGAATCCCAGACTGGGTTGGGTTGGAAGGGCCCTTAAAGCCCACCCAGTGCCACCCCTGCCATGGGCAGGGACACCTCCCACTGTCCCAGGCTGCTCCAAGCCCCAGTGTCCAGCCTTGGGCACTTCCAGGGATCCAGGGGCAGCCACAGCTTCCCAGTAACATCCCCCAGGTGTGGATGCCACGTGCAAGGCCTTGGGAAGAGTTCAACCTTCAGTGCGGGGCTTAGGGAGGCTTTAGACTGGTCCCAGTTGCCTTCTCCTCCCACCGCTCCTCAAGGCAGGGACTCTGTGCCCATCCAGCTGCTCCCAGTGGGAGCCCAGCCCAGGAAAACCCAGGAAAACCAACAGGGAACCGTAATCTGACCATGCAGGAGGTCCTGGAGGAAGTGGGGAAGGGATGGAGAGAGGTGTTGGCGCAGTTTTCATGTCAGTTTTTGGTGAAACCAGGGGTTTTAGTGAAGCCAAGCTCGGGGCTCTGGAGCCCTTTGAAGTTGGAAAAAGGGCAGCAAAGCAAGCCAAGCCCTCTCTGAATTCCCAGAAGATGTTTGATGTTCCAGACCCTTTCAAGCGGAGCCATTTGGGTCGGAGCAAATTCTCCCGAGGTATTTTTAGATGACAGGAGCAGCAAAATCTTAGCCCAGAGCAAGGGCTCACACAGGGCTGCCCTGGTGTGGTGTGGGAGAGCTCTGGGCCCAGGGGCAGCCAGGAACCTGGGAATGAGGGATTTCCAGAGGGAAACAGGTGACAGGAATCAGGGAATGAGGCCTTTCCAAAGGAATTACCTGCCAGGAATCTGGGAATGAGGGATTTCCAGAGGGATACAGGTGACAGGAATCAGGGAATGAGGCCTTTCCAGAGGGACAGGACTGCCCTGGCCCTGCAGCCAGGCCCTGTGCAGCCGTTTCTGTGATTAGGTGTGAGGGTTGCTGCAGCTTTTCCATGAGAACAGGGAGGGTGAGGAGCGACAGAGGCAGATCCTGCCAGCTCCAGCTTCTCTCCGTGTTTCTGGGATGCTCCTGTTTCTGGCAATGGCCAGTCTGGCCCTTCCCAGCTGACCTGAGAGCTGAGGGTGCCCCAGGGAGAGGTGTTGGAGGTGTCCGAGCTGCTGCTTCCACCTCCAGGGGAGCTTGGTGGGAATGGTTCCCTCCGGGAATGGTTCCTGCTGGGGATGGCCAGGATGGAGCTCCTGGCAAGTCTGTGGGGCTGCTTTGGCACTCCAGGTTTGCCCCTGGCCCCCCTGGGCCTGGGCTGGTCATGGAGGGGAGGTCAGAGCCTTTCCCACCCCCAGGGATCCATGAGCACTGGAGCAGGGATACTGGGATGACGAGGTCACTGGAGACTGATGGTGGCTCCTATGGAATGGAGATCCCAGCCTGTCCCACTAAAGCTGTCCCTGCTGGGGGCTGGACATGGGGATGTGACCCAGCTCCTGGCCTGTGGGACCTGCTCCTGGTGAGCTGGGGAAGCTCCTGTTCCGACACTGCTGCTGTGTGCAGTGTGGGATTTCCACCTCGGATGTTTCAGGGATTGGTTTGGGAGCCTGGAGGTTTCTTTGCTTTCTTCTCCTGCCAATGGCTCAGCAGCAGGGAGAGGTTCTTGTGGGGGTTTGGTGGCAGCTCAGCGTTTCTGGTGGCCATGGAGGTGCCACGTTGGAGGGACAGGTGACGAGAAGTTGTGCGACAGCTCAGCAAAGGCTTCCAGCCCAAGCACAGCCCAGGGTGCGGCGAATCCAAGGCTCCGGAGTGGGAGAGGGGTGAGGAGAAGGAGAACACGGAGCAGCTGTTGGCTGCCGGCTCCAAAGCAGAGTTGCAAATGTCAGATGGAGCTGGAGGAGGTGTTCGGGAGAGGAGAAAGTGGAGCAGCACTGCTGGCATGGGTAACCCATGGAACTTCTCCTGTGGGATAAACAGGAGTAAACGTGGTCCTGAAAGGGAATGGGAGGATTTGTGGGGATCTTGGAACTGTCTGAAGAAGGGCCCTTGAGGGAGGATCAGCTCTACCCTGACCTGGTGCTGCCCTTCCCACGACACAGAACAGCTCCGGGGCTGGAGCCCTGCGGCTGTCCCTTGGTCACTCTGAGCATCCCAGGTCCCCTTGGTGCCCTTCCTTGGGAAGGGATGAACCCAGCTCGACTTCCCAGTGCCAGAGGGCAGGGCTGGATGGGATATTGGGAAGGAATTGCTCCCTGGGAGGGTGGGCAGGCCCTGGCACAGGGTGCCCAGAGCAGCTGGGGCTGCCCCTGGATCCCTGGCAGTGGCCAAAGCCAGGCTGGACATTGGGGCTGGGAGCAGCCTGGGACAGTGGGAGGTGGGGCAGGGGTGGCACTGGGTGGTCCCCGACTCCATGAATGCTGTCCTAGGTGAGCTTCAGCCAGGCACAGGGAATGTGTGACCCTTGAGGGCACTCCCAGTCCCTTGCTGGGATTTGGGATGGAGTGGGTGGGAAGGGATGGAGGAGGGGAAGCAGCTGATGTGCTACAGCAATAAACTCCTGCTGGGATTGTTGGGCTGTCTGTGCAGGGCCAGGAGCTGGACTTGGATGATCCTTGTGGATCCCTTCCAGCTCAGGACATTCCCTATTCCCATGAAACTGGCAGAGCTGTTCGGGATTTTTCCTTTTTCTTTGCTCTTCTGTGTTGTTGCTTAAATACCCTTGGAGAGAAAATCAGATGGAGATGGGGAACAAAGAGCTCCTTTTTCCCTCCCTCACCCTCTGGATGGCCTGGGGTGGTCCTGGAGCAGATCCTCCGTGTCCAGGATCCTCTGGTGTGCCCGTGCTGGGCTGCAGTCCCTCTCCACGGGCAGCTGGCCCAGGGATACAGCCCACGGAAGGAGCACAGCTGGGATTTCCCTGCTCCTCGTTCCTTGGCCTCTGTGGGATTCCCTAGAGCTCTTGGCAAGCTGCAGAACTCGCAGCAGCTTTTCCCGAGCACTCTGGAGGTGTTGTTTTGGTGTCTCCAGGATAACAGGCAGCTTTGTCCAGCACAGTGGGATCAGCTGCAGAGGGATGTGGGAGCCTCTGGAAGGAGGAGCTGCTTCCCAGCTTGGGACAGACCAGCAGTGGTTTCTGCTTTGAGGGAGAAGCTTCCATGGAGGGGAGTGGGAATGTAACAGAAACTTTGGGATTTCCCCCTGAACTGACTTAGGAGCTTTGCTCCCTTCTCACTGCTTCCTTAGGGACACAATTCCCCCTCTCTCCCAAGATGTTTTCATAGCAAACTCCTGCATTCAGGTGTTGGAGCAGGATCCCTCTCCCAGGGAGGGCAGCTGTGCACCCCTGGAAAGCCCCAGTGGTCACCAGTTGTGTGGGAAAGGGATCGGTGCTGGATTCCTTCCCTTCCTGGAGCTGCCTCCTTCGAGCTGGAAATCCAGCCCCGGGCTGGGTTTCCTTGGGATGTCATTCTGTATTTAGTGGGAAGCTGCTGAGAGCACTCAGGTGGGTTTGTTCCTTGATTCTATCTCCTCCTATCAATCTGAATCGATTCATACTTGCAAGAAATACTTCCAGAGGCATTTATCCAACAACTTCGTTATTGCCCGGGCAAATCCAGTGGGATTTTGAGCTGGGACCAGTTGCACTTTGCACTCCGGGCAGAGCAGGGGGTTTAGGGTGCGGTGTCTGTGCTGTGTCTGTGCTGTACGTGGATATTGCAGTGATACACTGATATATTGATATATTGATTATCGGTATTGGGCCTCCACTGACCCGCTGCTGGGACACTGCAGTGTACCCCTGGAGTGCCACAGCTCCCTGTCACCCTGCTCCCAGTGCCCCTGGAGTGCCACAGCTCCCTGTCACCCTGACTGCTCCTGGTGCCCTTGGCACTGCCACAGCTCCCTGTCACCCTGACTGCTCCCAGTGCCCCTGGAGTGCCACAGCTCCCCGTCACCCTGACTTCTTCCCAGTGCCACAGCTCCCTGTCACCCTGACTGCTCCCAGTGCCCCTGGAGTGCCACAGCTCCCTGTCACCCTGACTGCTCCCAGTGCCCCTGGAGTGCCACAGCTCCCTGTCACCCTGACTGCTCCCAGTGCCCCTGGAGTGCCACAGCTCCCTGTCACCCTGACTGCTCCCAGTGCCCCGGCAGTGCCACAGCTCCCTGTCACCCTGACTGCTCCTGGTGCCCCTGGCAGTGCCACAGCTCCCTGTCACCCTGCCTGCTCTGTGTGCCCCTGGAATCAGGTGCTGCACACTCAGCTCAGGATCATTTCCCCAGCATTTTTCACGTGCCAGGATAAAACCACCCTGGATAATCCAGCTGGTGGAAAAGGGGGAAGCTGCTCTGCCTTGTAAATCCAAAGGCACTCGGCCTCTCTTCCCTGTGGCCTTGAGTGCACAGCAATCTCCACATCATAAACAACCAGCCCAGGAAATGATGGAATTATTCGTGGGATGCTTTGGAGAGCGCTCTGGAAATAGGCTCGGCAGTACTTGGAGAGCTGAGATCGGAGGTGGGGCAGAGGAGAGGTGGAATTGATTTCCTTTTCCTCTTATCTGCTGGGAGATAAGGAACAGAGAGGTCCCGCTTGGATTGTGAAAGCTCTGGGAGCTGGGGCTGTTCGCTGGGTGTGGGAGTGCCTGGTGCCCACTCCAGGGCTGCTTCCCAGGACCTTGCTCCCATCCAAGGCTGAGTGCTGCTCCAGGAGGGTCAGCTGGAGTCTGGCTCACCTGTGACTCTCACACCTGGGAGCACTGGGATGGGTTTTTGGCCACCCCTGCCCTGGGCTGGGGCTGTGGGGTGGCTGCAGGGCAGCAGGAAGGGCACGGCCCAGCTCGGAGCTGCTTCTGCTCCTGTCCGTCCAGAGCTCCAATTCCAATGGCTCCAGGACCAGGAAATATCTCCTTGCCTTTACTCTTGGCCACCAGCAGCCACCAGGATGAGTGTGATCCATGTGCAGGCTGTGGGATACAGCCATGGGGATCCTGGGCAGAGGACGGTGCCTAAAATCCCAAAGTGCTCCCGTGCTGTGATCCTCACGGGCAGAGCACGGCCCTGACCCTGCTCAGGGAGGACGGGGACTCGTCCCAGGCTGAGCCTGGGAATGGGGGACAGGGCATGGCTGGTCACAGAGCCCTGCAGGGATGCAAGGAGGTAAGGAACCATCTTTGGGGAGATAAGGAACCGGCTTTAGGCCATCTGTGCTGAAACAGTGAGTCAGGAGTCGTGCTTCCATTTTTTTCTGAAGTTTTTGTTACATTTGTGAAGGAAAAAGGCCGGGATTGCTGGGTAGGCAGCACAGGAGCTCCACAGGGACAGGACAGAGAAGTGGCTTTGTGTCACCCCTTCTCCATCCCAAACAGTTCCACGCCCTTCTCCAGCAGCTTTCTGCAGAGCACCTCGAGGTGTTACCCAAGCAAAGCTTCCCAGGAGTCGGAGCTTGTGCCGGGCTGGGAGAGGCAGATGTGGATGTGGGAGGCAAAAGCCCTTTCCAGAGCTCTGGCAGGCTTGGAGAAAGGGAGGCATCAAACGGCTCCAAACACTGGGCTGGAGGCAGAGCAGGCAAGGAAAGAGAGCTTTTCTTCTCTCTCACCCCTGCCCACCACCCAAAGGCTACCACTTGAACCAGACCCAGCTGGAAGAAGTTCCTGCCATGATTTGATGTTGTTTTCCTTACCGGCTCTTGCTGCACCTTTTTTCTCCTACATCCTCATTTCTTATCCAGTCCCTTGCATGAATAAGAGATGCCACATCCTTCCCTGCCATGGCTCCCTGCTATAAATATCCCTGTGAGCAGAGGGAACATGGGCTGGGTGTGTTTAGCTGGATCCTGGATCCTAGGCGACGTTGCTCCAATATTGTGTCTTTAATGGGAATTCGCTGATTAGGTGCAGGGAAGGCTGCAGGAGACGCTTGGGCTCCGTTTAATACAAAGAGTACTACGGTTGCTAAGAGACCGAGACTTCAACTTTGGAAATCTTCATCCCCACTCGATAGATTATCTTGGCAAATTGGACTTTCTGAGTTGGCAGCAAATGGGAAAGAGGAACTTTTAAAAATAGAGGTCATTTAGGTGACGTCAAAGGCATCTGGTGTCCTTTTCCAGCAACGTGAGACTGATCTATTTTGCTTTGTGTATAAATCACTCTGCATCCAGCGTGAGGCTCTGCTGACGCCTGACTCGGGGCTGGTTTATTAATAACCCCTTTCTGTTTGGGATATCCGGCCAGGTTTATCGGAATGAAAGGAGCTCTGTGCTTACAGCACCCACGGCCCGTGCCTTGGGGAGCAGCTCTGTGCTCTGAGCAGAGCAGCACCTCCTGTGCCCAGGGACCCCCGGGCTGGGCAGAGACTCCCGGGGCCAGTCCGGGCTTCACCTTCCCGAAAATCGGCTCCTCATCCCGCAGGGACCCTGTGGGGCTGGCCCAGCCTGGCTCAGGGCTTCATTCCCACCTCGCTAATGCGCTGAATCCTCGGCCTGATTCCCACCCGGAATCGTGGGAGCGTGGAAAGGGGGAGGCGTGTCTGGGATTAATGAGCCCTCAGCATCCCTGATGCCTTTGGATCTGGAGGAGCCTCCGGAATGGCAAAGGAGGCTCTGGATGCCAGCCGGGAATCAGGCAGAGACTCGGGAATCAGGCAGGGATTGGGGCCGGGAATCAGGCAGGGATTTGGGAATCAGGAAGGGATTGGGGCCAGGAATCAGGCAGGGACTGGGGCCAGGAATCAGGCAGGGACTCAGGAATCAGGCAGGGATTTGGGAATCAGGCAGGGATTTGGGAATCAGGAAGGGATTGGGGCCAGGAATCAGGCAGGGACTCAGGAATCAGGCAGGGATTGGGGCCAGGAATCAGGCAGGGACTCAGGAATCAGGCAGGGATTTGGGAATCAGGCAGGGATTTGGGAATCAGGCAGGGATTGGGGCCGGGAATCAGGCAGGGACTCAGGAATCAGGCAGGGATTGGGGAAGGAGGTGGGGCAGGGACTCAGGAATCAGGCAGGGATTCAGGAATCAGGCAGGGATTTGGGAATCAGGCAGGGATTTGGGAATCAGGAAGGGATTGGGGCCAGGAATCAGGCAGGGACTCAGGAATCAGGCAGGGATTGGGGCCAGGAATCAGGCAGGGATTTGGGAATCAGGCAGGAATTTGGGAATCAGGCAGGGATTCTTGTGCCACGCATGAGATGCTCAGAGAAGGAAAGAGGGAACTGGAGAAGGGCATGGAAGAGGCTGGTGTGAGAGAAAGGGGATAAATCAGGAATGATTCAAAGCTGGGGTGTGGGAGGAGGTGGCCCCAGGTCCCTGGGGGACAGGGATCCCACTGCCTGGTGGGGCAGGAGAGGAGGGAGTGATGGAACCCACAGGGAAAGGGCACTCCAGGGGTGCATCTGTTGGGACAAGGAGCAAGAAGAGGCTCAAACCCCTGCTGGAGGATTTTCCAGCCATCACCTGTATCCTGGCAGCACCTTCCCCAGGGATTTTCCAGCAGCCAGCACCCAGAGTCACACAGAGAAGTTGCTGCTGCTTCTTGTCACCTCAGCACTCTGGGAAAGGCTGTCCCCACCTCAGGTGTGGCTCTGCCTCCCAGACAGAGATGGATGGCCCAGCATAAATTATCTCCTCCAAAGCAGAGCTTAAGTTGGAGCTCTCCAGAGTTCAGAGCAGCTCATCAGAATTTTTATGTCAGCTCTGAAACGCAGTTGCAGCCTCTGGGCTTGGTGGTGTGCTCAGGTTCTGAGATTTTCTGGTATTTTTAGAAATGTTCATTTGTTCCAAGGACCAGCAGATACAGAAGTGGCCACTGAAATGTGACCATGGGATGTATTGTGGAGGGATCGAGTGAACAGGAGTGAGATGATGATAAAGGCAGGGGCTACACGGCTTTTCCCAGCTCAGACAATGCCCTGTAATTGTGTGTCAGGAGCCACTCAGGTCTGATATCACAGCAGTTAATTAAAGCAGCCCTCTGAAGAGCCTGGCTGTGCCTGCAGCTTTGCTGCCTCCTTCTCAAGCACAAAACAGCCTCTGAAGGCAGCTCGTATGTTCAGTGCATCCATCTGGATGGGAACCAGCACTGGGGAAATGGGAGATGTGTTGGAATCCGCCTCTGGTTTTACTGGGATGAGCCAGGTTGGTTTCCAGCCGTGAAGGAGGAGCAGGGCTCTGTGCTCTGAGCGCTCCCTGCCTCTCACTTGTGGTGGCCTTATCTCCATGCCAAAGTCTGTGATCTGTGACACACTGACGTGGGAATCCTGATGTGGTTTTTGTTTCTCCTGAGTATCCTGGAATCCCAGGCTGGGCCAGGCTGGAGGGGACCCCAGAGGGTCCCTGGTGCCACCTCCCTGCTCAGGCAGGGCCATCCCAGAGCACAGGGCACAGGATTGTGCCCAGAGGGCTCTGCAATATCCCCGCTGAGGGAGACTCCAGCCCCTCCCTGGGCAGCCTGTTCAGGGCTGGGCCCTGCCCAGGGCAGCAGTTCTGCCTCCTGTGCAGGGCAATTGCTGG
>NW_008238349.1:380574-395086 GCF_000691975.1 Corvus brachyrhynchos
TCAGGGACTTGTGCAGAGCCACAAGGTCCCCCCTGAGCCTCCTTTGCTCCAGCCTGAGCCCCTTTCCAGCTCCCTCAGCCGCTCTTGGGGCTCCAGCCCCTTCCCAGCTCCGTTCCCTGCCCTGGACACGCTCCAGCCCCTCAGGGTCTGTGTTGTCCTGAGGGGCTCAGGACTGGACACAGGACTGGAGGTGCCCTGGCAGTGCCAGCACAGGGGACGGGGGGACAGTCCCTGCCCTGGCCGCGCTGTTTCTGATACAACCCACGATGCTTTTGGCCACCTGGGCACCTGCTGGGGTCATCTTGAACCAGAGCCAGAAACCTTCAGGTTCCCCTTCCCTGGTATTTGATGCACACAGAGGGGCTTTGGGGGCTGCTCCCAGGATCTGGGAATGGGGCCTGGGGAGGATTTAAAATTCATCTACTCCACAGTGGCTCCAGAGACTGTTAAACCTTGGAGAAGCACCCCAAGGTGATTCTGCCAAGTGCTGCCTCACCCAGATGGATCTGACCATCGGCAGGGAGTAAAATAACAACAAGAGGTTGTTTCTGGTGTCCCAGTCCAGGCAGTCAGCACCAGCAACGAGCCCAAATCTCATTTCTCTTCCTCATTCCAGCAATGTTTGTCTTCCTTCCACCAGAGGAGGAGCTGCCAAGCTCCTGCTTTTGGGGTAGGACAGAAAAAAAAGAGAAAAAAAAAGAAAAATATGTTCGTGAAAGGTAGGAAATGAAAAGAAATGAGTTCTTCAGCATTATTTAAAAGGTCAGTAAAGCTTGCAAGGAGAGCAATCCCTTCCAAGCTGGATTGTCTGTGCTCGCCTCCAGCACGATTTTCCAATGGAATTCTCAAGGACTGCCTTCCTGTACGCAGCACACAGAGAGAGAACAGAGATTTATTCTCAGGAAGGCTTTATTTTTATGGGCCTTTGATGTGCAGGAACTGCACTTTCATTCAAACCACCAAACAGGAGTGAAATGCAAATATTTCAGTCACTCTCCTGGAACATTCGGAGGATTCAAGGTTTCTCGTACAACAATTTTCCCTGTTTTCTGCAAAAGGTAAACAGAGGAAAAAGAAACCCAGGAAAGCTTCTCCTACACCTGCTATTAAGTACTTTGGGAGCAGAAATCCCTCTGGATTTGCAGAATCTGGAGGGTCCTTGCAGGTCTCTCCATATCCCTGGCACCTGGCGGGTTCCACTGAGTCTCCTTCAGGGATGAAGTCCCCAAATCACGAGAGGAAATTTGTTCCCATCAGTGAGCAGCTTCCAGCTATCCCTTTACACTTCCAGTGATCCCTTTACACTTCCAGCTACCCCTTTACACTTCCAGTTATCCCTTTACATTTCCAGCTATCCCTTTACATTTCCAGAGGGGGATGTTTCACACTGCCTTTCCAGCTGCTCTCCCTGATTTCTTTGGTTGGAAATCAGGCTGGGCACAGCTTGGCTCAGGAAAACCCCGGGGCTGGGTGACCTTTAGCGATCACATCCCAGTGCAGAGGGCTCGTGTGGCTGCAGGTGAAGATTTTTGAGGTTAATTTGCAATAATTATTGCTCAAATCCCTTTTCCTCCCACTTGCAGCCACACCCCAGCCCAGCAGCACAGGAGCTGAGGGAGCCCTGCTGGGATTTGGGGCTGGATTTAGGATGGGGATTTGTGGCAGTGTCCCCTGCCCCTGCAGCAGCTCTCTGGCTTTCCCAGCATTCCAACCCTGCCCAGGAGCACATTCCCAGCTGCTGGAGGGGGGTTCTGGGCAGAGCTCCCTGTGGTGAGCGTGGGGTGGTTGATGGTTGGAGATCTTTTCCAGCCCTGTTAATTCCGGGGTTCTCGGGGTGTGGCAGCCTGGGACAGTGGCAGGTCAGCGGCACAGGGGGCTGGGGACAGCAAACGCAGAACAGAGCCCGTCCCACTGCCAGGAGCTGTGGCTGGAGCCTGCCTGGAGATGAAACCCAGAGCAGGAATTCCAGTCCCCTCCTTGCTGCAGGCCCAGCCTTGCTGCTGGCGTCACGGAGGGACCCTCAGCCCGAGCCACGGACGCTCACAGGGCAGCTCCAGGGCAGGATGCAGGATTTTGGAGGGATTTGCGATGGGAAATGCTTGGGAATTGCTGACAAAGAGCTGTGCCAGTTTTCCAGAGGGGCTGGAAGTGTTGCTGGGGGGCTTTCTGGGGCTCCCTGTCCCTGAAGGGAACCACTCCAGTGATGCTTTGGGAAAAGCTTTCCCAAATTGCTTTGGACTGTACAAAGCTGATTGGAATTCTTCCATGGAAACCTTTTCCATCCCCAAAATGTGGATTTGACTCCATTCCCTGTTGACAATGGCCCTTTCTGCCAGAAATAATGGAAGGGCTTCATTTGGGAATGCTGCAATATTTCCTTTGGAACTGATGATTTCAGTGTTTAAAATACCAAATAACGGGGCCATGAAATATTGGGACTTCAGTGGGGTGAAGCCTTTTCGGGAAGCCATTCCCAACAGGAATGATGGATGAGCTTTGGTTCTGTTCCACTGCAAAGCCACTGCAAGGAAAGCAAACCAAACCAAAGGTGGATTAGTGCCCAACTTTCCTGCCCTTCCTTTTGGCCAGAATATTTGGGATTAACCCTTTTGCTCCATCGTGGTCTGATCCCAGCTGCTGGAAGGCTGAGGAAGAAGCAGCTGGGCAGCCCAAAAGCTCCTTTTCCTTTTCTTTTTCCTTTCCTTTCTATATATTTTTTAAAATTTTTGTTTTCCTTTTTGCCTTTTCTCCTCTTCCTTTTTTCTTTTTCCTTTCTTTTCTTTTTTTCCTTTTTGTTTTCCTTTTCCTTTCTCTTCCTTTCTTTTTATTTTCCTTTTTCTTTTTCCTTTTCCTTTTTTATTTTTGTTTCCCTTTCTTTTTATATCTTCTTTTTCCATTTTTCCTTTTCTTTTTCTTTTTCTTTCTTTTTTCCTTTTCCTTTATTTTCCTTTTTTCTTTTCATTTCCATTTTCCTTACTTTTTCTTTTTTCCTCTTTGTTTTCTTTTTTCTTTCTTTTACTTTTTAATTTTTCTTTGTTTTCCTTTTTTAATTATTTTTTCCTCTTTTAACCATTTTTTCTCTTTCTTTTGCTTTTGCTTTTGTTTTTTCTTCTTTTTCTTTTTACCTCTTTTCCCTCTTTCTTTTTCTTTCTCATTTCCTTCTCATTTCTCTTCTTTTTCTGAGTTTTCCTCGCCTACTTTTCAGCTGGAATATTTGGAATTAACCCTTTTTGCTCCATCCCAGCTGCTGGGAGGCTGAGGAAGAGGCAGCTGGGCTGCCCAAAATCCAGTGGAGTGTGGAACTGTGGAATCTGTGCTTCGGGCAGTTCCCAGCCCATCCCTCTGCTGCAGCTGGGATTGCTCCCACATCCATCAGCACCGGGAGAGCTCCCAGCCCTTGGGAGCTCCCCTCCCTCCCCCCCCTCCCAGCTATCTGCTCCTGATCTGATGGCAATCCGGAGTTTGTTTGGGAATTTCCAGGGGAATCAAGGAGCCTTGGGGCTGCAGGTTCGGGTGATGGGGACTGAGGTTACAGCCTCAGTTACAGCTGGGCTGTTCTCGGTTCCTCAGGGATTTGGGGATGTACAAAGATCCCCTGGAGGTGGAAGTGCCCAGTGGAATTTGGAGATGGCAGAGCTTGGCGGCCCCACAAGATGAGGAGGTGCCCAGTTTAGGGAAAGGGGAAACAAGGGGAAAACTGCCCCAAAGCAAGGGCAGAAATCGGAGTTCAATTCTGCATCCGAATTTGGGGTTCTGTGCACAAAGAGCAGCGTTTGTGCCCAAGGCTCGGAGCAAGGGGGGGAATTCTGGCACTGCCGAATCCTTCCCAGAAAGTTTCCTTTCCAAACAGAGCTGGTGCTGCCTCTTTGCTGCTCTGGAGCCGGGGCTGTGGCTCCTTTCCTGAGCTCACAGCAGGGAGGAGACAGAGACAGAGAGGATGTGGAAAGTGGGATTTGTTTGCGGGGCTCCTGCTCCAGCTGTGCTCTCAGGGAAGCATTTCTGTGTCCGAATCACTCAGGCCTTTACGGAGAAAAGCTTTTCCAGGATGGAAAAGATTCTGGGACTTGGGAGCAGAAAATGCACAGGAACAGGGAATTTTGGATGAAAAGCCTGCAATCAGAGGCACGGCATGGTCCTTCCCAGGGGCAGGCGCTCACCTTGGATGGGAATATGGGAGAACCAAGGAGTGGGAATTAATCCTGGGGGGTGGCTGCCCAGGGTCCCTGGCAGTGGCCAAGGCCAGGCTGGACATTGGGGCTTGGAGCAGCCTGGGACAGTGGGAGGTGTCCCTGCCCATGGCTGGGGTGGCACTGGGTGGGCTTTGGGGTGCCTTCCAACCCAAACCATTCCAGGATTCCATGAAATCTGAGAGGAAAGGGGTGAGGGGGATGCTGGAGGTGCTGCTCCCACCCCACCTGGAGGAACTGGGGGAACAAGAAGGAATATTTCACCACGGGCTCAACAAGTCCTGAGCAGACACTTCCAGGGTCCGAGGTCCTTCTTCGGTCCTGAGTAAAACCAGAGTGAGGCCTTATTAACCTGAGCTTAGCGGGAAGTTAATTAAAGGCAGAGGGATTGGGAAAGCAATGGAACTCCAGGGAAACTTGCTGCAGGCACGGCCTGTCCTGACTGGAGGGTGAGTTTGGGGTGGGGAGGAGGATCCCAACCCCTCACCTTTGCCAGACTCAGCTCTCAGGGTGTTCGAGGCACTTGTAACTTTAAATGGTCCCTGCATGGCCACTCTGAGGCCGTTGTTCCAAATGGCGCGGGAATATTGGGCAGTGAATTTCCTACAGAGAGTGCTCAAAGTCTGGTTAAGACTGGAAATCCAGGGAAGGAGCTGCCCATGCAGGGAGAGGTTCTGTTTCCTGCTGGGCACAGACTGAGGGTTCTGGTGGGAGACGAACGGAGCCCATTCCAGCAGTAAATCAGGGCAGGATGCAAATCCCATCCATCGAGCAGAGGGAAGGATGGGCAGCCAGGATCTCCTCAGCATCAATGGGAGCCCAGCAATCCCGAATCCGCTCGCTCCTGGCTGCTCCAGGGCAGGCCCCGCAGCTCGTTACCTGTGTGTGCCCAGCAATGTTCACTCGGGCTCAGGAACTGAGGCTCGATGACCACAAACCACGGCAGCAGCTCCAGACAGACCCCAAACATTCCAGGTTTATGGCTGAGCCACTTAAAAACCATCGCGGTGGAGTGAAACAATCCCGTGTGGCTGCTGGGAGAGCCGGGATGGGCAGGGGTGGGCAGGGATGTGAGGGACGTGAAACAGGGATGTGAGGGACGTGAAACAGGGATGTGAGGGATGCGAGGGATAAACAAAGATGTGAGGGATGTGAGGGATAAACGGACGTGAGGGATAAACAGGGATGTGAGGGATGCGAGGGATAAACAAAGATGTGAGGGATGTGAGGGATAAACGGACGTGAGGGATAAACAGGGATGTGAGGGATGCGAGGGATAAACAGAGATGTGAGGGATGTGAAACAGGGATGTGAGGGACGTGAAACAGGGATGTGAGGGATGCGAGGGATAAACAAAGATGTGAGGGATGTGAGGGATAAACGGACGTGAGGGATAAACAGGGATGTGAGGGATGAGCTGGGATGGGATGGGATGGGATGGGTGGGAATGATCAGGCATGTGTGGGATGTGTGGGGATGGGATGGGATGGGATGGGATGGGATGGGATGGGATGGGATGTGATGATCAGGGATGATCAGGGATGGGATGGGATGATCAGGGATGGGATGGGATGCGATGGGATGGGATGGGCGGGAATGATCAGGGATGAGTGGGGTGATCAGGGATGTGCAGGATGTGTGGGAATGGGATGGGATGGGATGGGATGGGATGGGATGGGACGATCAGGGATCTGCAGGATGTGTGGGGATGGGATGGGATGGGATGGGATGGGATGGGATGGGATGAGCAGGAGGATCAGGGATGCGGGATGAGCCGGAGCCGGAGCAGGGGAGGCTCGGGAAGGGAAGCGCTCAGCTCCGCGCTGCTCCGTGGAAGGAGGAGGGAGGAGAAGGTTGTTTGCTGATAGAGAGAGCTGTGAACGGGAGATGGAGCTTTCTTTGGAAAACACTGGGAATTTATTCCCCCCTCATTCAGCCTTTTAGCAGCGGGCTCTGGAGGTGTAAACAAAAGGCGTTTCATGACTGAAATGTATCTGCCTTGTAGTGCCGCTCCCCCTCAGCGCCGGCAGTTACTGCTTTGGCTCCTGCTTTTTTTCCTGCTTCTTCTTTTTCTTTTCTTCTTCTTTTCGTTCTCTTCTCCTTTTCTTTTTCCCCTTTTCCTTTTCCCCTTTTTCTTCCTCTTCTCCCCTTTTTTCTTTCTTTCTCCTTTTTTTCTTTTTCATCTTTTTATTATTTTCTCCCTTTTTAAAATCTCTTTTCATATTATTTTTGTTCCTTTTCCTTTTCCTTTTCTTCTTTTTCTGCCTCTTATTGTTTTTCTTCTTTTTCTATCTTTCTTTTCCTTTTTCCTTTTTTTCCTTCTTTCTCTTTTTATCTCTTTATCTCTTTCTTTCTCTGCCTCATTTTCTTCTTTTTTTCCCCCTTTTCCCTTTTCCATCGGGCTTGGGTGATTCACTTTTACCCAGCCTTGCACATCCTGGGTCGCAGAACTTCCAGGAAGCCTCACAGAATTCCTGGCTCTGGCCACCTCGGGACCAGCCCCACCCTGGCGAGCAGAGCTGGGAGGCCCCTGAGCCCACCTGGGGCAGGGGCAGCTCCGGGGCTGCTCCCAGGGCATTCCCATGGTCAATAATCCAAGGCAGGGAAGCCCAGGAGGGGCCCGTGCTGGTGCTGTGGAATTCCCTGGATTTGTCTGGGTGTTTGGAGCCCCTCTCCTTTCCTGCAGAGGTTTTGTGTTGGATGAATCAAAGGAGGGGTCTCTGTGGTGGAACCTCAGCCAGTGTCCCTCAGGGTCCCCCAGCTTGTGCCAGGGAACCAAAACCCCTCTGGAATGGGGCCAGGAGGTGCTGTCCCCACACCCATCCCTGCAGGGGGACTGGGATTTGCAGTGGATGTGGCACGAAAGCTGATTTTAGCCCGGGAGCAGAGCTGGGACGTTGGCCTGGGCAGCCCCCTGGCCTGGTGCCACTGTTTGTGATGCCAGGGCTGGGGGCGGGTGCCCAAAAACCCTCTGGAGCTCTCCTGGCAGAGATCCACGGAGCCAGGGATGCAGCAGGAGGGGAGGAGAGGGATCTGAGGAAAGGTTTCAAGCAGAGACTGACAGATGATGAAGCTCAGAACATGAGCCCACATGTAGGAATTCACATGGAATTATCTGTAGGAATTCACATGGAATCACCTGTAGGAATTCACATGGAATCACCCGTAAGAACATGAAATAACCTGTAGGAATTAATATGGAATCACCTGTAAGAACATGAAATAACCTGTAGGAATTAATATGGGATCACCTGTAGGAATTAATATGGAATCACCCGTAAGAACATGAAATAACCTGTAGGAATTAATATGGGATCACCTGTAGGAATTAATATGGAATCACCCGTAAGAACATGAAATAACCTGTAGGAATTAATATGGGACCACCTGTAGGAATTAATATGGGACCACCTGCAGGAATTACCATGGAATCCCTGTGGGTTTATGCCCACTGCTGCAGTGTGCGTGGAAGTATTTGATACAGGGTATCAAGATTGAAATATTTGGGATAAAGGTGTTCTCAGCAGGCTGGAAGAGGTCCCTGAAGCCAGATGCTGCTGCTGGAGGTGACTCAGTCTCCAAAGCTGCCCAGAACGGCCAGAGCCCGTTTCCCAATGCTGCAGTCACTGCTCACCCCTGGAACTTCCTTCTGGTTGAGTCTAAATTCCCTCATATCCCTTTGTTCCTACACCAGTGGTGCTCTTCACCTGAAATAGCTTTTCCCTGTCCCTGGAGTGTCCCTTCCCTCTTCCTGCCCCCTCACAGGTGGAGATCAAAGCCCTTCCCTGTGAGGGTGGGCAGGCCCTGGCACAGGGTGCCCAGAGCAGCTGGGGCTGCCCCTGGATCCCTGGCAGTGGCCAAGGCCAGGCTGGACATTGGGGCTGGGAGCAGCCTGGGACAGTGGGAGGTGTCCCTGCCCATGGCAGGGGGGGGATAGGATGAGTTTTAAGGGCCCTTCCAACCCAAACCACTCCACAATTCCGTGAGCCGAGTCCTGCCCTCCTCTCTCCCGGCATTTGCTCCTCTCCAACACCCTCCTCACTTCCCTCATTCCAAGCTCATCCCTCATCCCTCAGGCCCAGCCTGGCCCTTTCCCAGGCACTGAGAACCTGATTATTCCTCCTGATTTACCGGTGGGGTCACAGCACAGCCCCTCCAGCCCCACCCACCCTTCCCCTGGTGCTGGGGGTGCGCCCTGCTTGTCTCCCGCAGGAATTTCCACTGCAGGGAAGTTTATAGGGAAGAGTGGAAGCTGCTGTTTTGCCAAATCCTTCTGACACCTGCAGGATGGCAGTGCTGCTGTCCCCCCAGCCTGCCCTCAGGGATTCCCAATCCCAAAAAAGCTTTCTGGGAGCAGCAGCCACTCATTCTGCTGTGCACTTCCAGGGGAATGGGGGGTTCCTGCAGGTTACCTGAAGTGCTCCATGTGATTGGGAGCAGAACCACCAAAAACATCCTTTCCACAACTCATTTTTTTCCTGGGGAAAGGGAGAGATAAATAAAAATCTGCCAAATTCCTGTCACACACCCCCTCGGGGACAAAGCAGCCCCGGCCCTGGGTTCTGAGGCAGAGCTCTCCCAGTGGTGCCAGGCTGAGCAGCGCTGGGTTGTTTGTCCCTTTGCCATCCCCGTGTCCCTCCGAGCTGCTGGAGCACTGGAAATCCTGCTGTTCATTCCCCATTTCAGCAGAGCCCGGGTCCTGCCTGCGTTGGGGGATGCTGCCAGGCCCTGGAGCCAGCGGCTGCAGCAGCTCAGGGGACACGGCCCCAAGGCACAGGGAGAGCTCCATCCGGGGGTGCCGAGCTGCCTTGCTGAGACTCCCGATAACCAAGTGAAATATTTTGACACTTTCCATTGGAACACGCTGGGGGGGCGTTGCCATTAGATAAAAACGGGGTTATTTTGACACTTGGTTGCAATTTGCAGCAATAAAAAAAAACCCACCCAAAAAACCAGGAGTGAGAATAGCAGATGGAGGGCTGGAAATTTCCATTTTTTTTAGCCGTAGTAGTTCCAGCCTCACTCCCTGGTTCACTCAAGGACGAGCTGTTTGCAGCTTTCAGATCGTTCCCTTCGTACTTGGGGGCCCAAAGGTGCAGTTAAGGACTGAGATGAGTTGGGAGATTCGGGCTGGTGTTATCTCGGCTCTTATCTCACTAGTGAAAACCCCGTGCAGGACTGGCTGTGAGCGCTGAGCTCTCGCGGCGGGCTGGGTGTGGGGTAATGACACTTTCGGGGTGGGATTTACACCCCAAACCACCCGAGGGTGGCCAGGGCTGTCGTGGCTTTGGTGGAATTAATTCCCCAGGGAATCGTTGTTCCTCCTCCTGCAGGAGACACAACAAAATTAACGGTGGGGGCCCAGGGAAATCGCTGGAAATAAACCTGACAGGGAGACGGGGTGAGCGCGAAGGGCACCAGGAGCGGGGAGAGGTATTGGGGACGGAAGGGCTGGAGCAGGAGCAGCGGGACAGGGTGGGTTTTGGGGATGCAGAGGTGAAGTTAACCCTTGCCGGGCTGGGTGTCAGGGCTGGCTCTGCAGTGCTGTTTGTGCCCTTCTGAAAGGTAACAAAAAATCCCCCTGTTCCCTGCTTTTTCCCTGTTTCTCCCGGAGGAGGGGCATGGATCAGACGTGTGCTCGGTAATGGGGATGCTGGAAAGTGCAGGTGTTTGACGGGAGGAGAGAGAGGCAATGAATTAAAAGCAAACACAGCTCCCCCCCTTTCCCTAAAAAAAAATGGAGCGTTCAAAGAACTCCGGGAAGGGAGCGCTGAGCTCTGGGCTCCTGTGGGACTTCACACCCAGGGAGAAACATCAGGAGAAACTTCCCTGGGAAACCTCTCAGCTCTGGTCCTGCTGCCTCAGCCCCTTCTGCCCCCAAACCTTGGCTGATTTGTTCCTTCCTCCTTGCTGGACTTTTCACCCTTCTGATTCTTCCCAGCTGTGGATCATTTGGGAATTTCATTCATGTTGTGGCTGCTGCCTCTCTGAGCTCGTTAACAGAGGTGTTGTCAGCATGATTGGGTGGCCGAGGTTGGATGGGGCTTGGAGCAGCCTGGGATTGTGGAATGGGATGAGCTTTAAGGTCCCCTCCAACCCAAATCCCTCCAGGATTCTGTGATTCCACGGGGCAGGATGAACTTCCTGCTCTCTGACTTTTCCTGGTTTCTCTTCCCTTTTCCCTTTACCCTCTGAGGCAGTTCTGTGTCAGCTGCCCACAGCTGGGAGTGGATGAAGTCACTGTTTAGGGGAAGAGGAATAAATATTGGGGTTTCTGACCCCCAGGGAGGGGTGATCCGTGAGCTTGGTTTTCCCTGCTGCCATCCAGGCTGGGCAGGGGGAGAGGGCAGCTCCTGGGGCAGCACCACCTTGGCACCCACCCGCTGTGATCCTCAAAGACAGAACAGGGCTCTGCTTTTTGGGATCAGGGCAAAGCGTCCCTGTGGAGACGCTGGAATGGGAAAGATCCCAAAGCTTCTCCCAAGCCCCGGCAGTGCCTGTGGAGGGATTGACTCCATGGAGCACATCCCCTGGCAGCTCTGAGTCGGGAGCATCGGTTGCCATGGTGACTTGGTGGGGAAAGTCATCTGGGGAAAGCGCTGCTGTATTTTTAGCTTTGGGTAATGAAATGGAACAGCTGGAGGGGAAGGTGAGGGGCAGCCAGGGGCCACAGGGCCGTGGAGTGGGGGTTTGGGAGCAGGGCGGGGTTTGGGGAGGGTGCTCAGGATGGGCAGCACCTGCAGGCGCCTGGCAATAACCCCTGGGAAGAGAAGGGGATGAGGAGGAGCTGTTCCGTGGCGAGGCCAAGAGGAGGCACTGCCCGAGGTCACAGTGCTCCTGTACAGCGCGTTCAGCCTATAAATAGCTCCCATCCACCTCTGCACGAGTGGTATTTATAGAGTGGGGAGGGAAAAAGGCTCCGCTCGGTGCTGGGAGAGGGTTTGGGAAGGATGTGCCAGGCTTGGTCAGAAGTTCAGGTCTCTGAGAGGAGCAGAAAGGCCCAAAATTGGGGGGCGTTCTGCTCTGCTCAAGGCTCGCAGGCTGAGTGCTGTTAATGCAGCTTTTGGGGTGGCTGTGCCTGGAGAGGGCCCTCACCAGGGCTGGTGCTGGGTATTGCACAGCAGAGCTCTGGACAGGTGTCCTTTGTTTGTCCCTGCTGTTTATCCCTGCCATCTGGATCGGTCTCATTCCTATGTAAACTTTTCCAGACTCACATTTGACTCCCTAAAATCCTCTCCCAGCTCCCCGTGATGGATCTCATTCTTTTGCCTTCAGCTGTCAGGAGTTTGTTTTCCCATTTAACCGATTTGGGTGTAATATTTACTGCACTGAGCTCTCAGGACATGAAAGGAGATTTCCCTGCAGCTGGCAGAGCCTGGTGGGAACTGCTCCAAAGGCTCCTGGAATTCTGAGCCAATGCTTTGAGCAGCCTCCCCACCTTTCCCTCCCACCTGCCTGGGCTGGCAGCGAGACAAGGAGAATTCAGCTTCAGGAAGTCGCAGCTGCTGCAAACCTGAGCCCAGAGCGTGGGGATTGGAGATGTGGCCCAAGATTCCCTGGAATGGACGGGCCCTTCCCTCTCTGCACCACTGGGCTCTGGGGCTGGGTTAAAACTGATCCCATCTGGCTGGGATAACCACAGCTGGGGGGATTAGCGGCAGTCCTGGAAGGGGCCTGGCCCTTGCCCAGGGAATTAACCCAGGCAGGAAGCAGCCCATGGGAATGGGAATGGGAAGCTGTCCATGGAAATGGGAGCAGGGAAGGGGCTGAACCTGGGTGAGGTGGTTTAGGAGCAGATTTTGAATGGTAAAGCTTTAAATAAAGCCTAGCAAAGACCACCAGAACCATTCCTTGGTGGGCTCTGGTGCTCCTGCCTTTGTCCCAGGAACATCCAAAGGCTCCCTGCAGCTCCTCTGCGGGGTCTGGTGGCCCCTGGCCCCTGGGGATGGGAGGGAGGTGATGCTGGCAGCCCATGGGGGACTGGCAATATTTTCCTGTCTGAGGTTTAAAGCCAGAACTAGTCCAGCAGGCCAAACATTTTCCATCCTCCAGTTCCTGATGGAGAATGGAGAATTTTTTAATTAGTTTGGGTTTCTTTACCAAAAAAACCCTGCTGAGTTTTCCCTCCCACTTCTCCAGTGCAATGCCTTCACATGAAGGTGAAGCTCCTCTGAGGGTTGCAGTGGGCCCTGGGGTGTTCCCTATATCCCCATTCCCAGAAGGGAATCCCCTGATTCCCTCTCTGAGCACAGGGCTTCACCAAAATGGAGGAATTGGCACCTTTTTCCTCTTCACCTCCCACCTTTCGAGTGAAACAGGCTCCCAGCTGCTGGAAGGTTGAAATGTCTCTGGCATTAGCAACAGGCAGGTCTGGGGAGTCTGGGGCTGGGAGTTGAGAGGTCTGTGAGCAGAGACATTGAGGTGGTGGATTACAGAATCCTGGAATATCCTGAGCTGGAAGGGACCCCCAGGGATCACCCAGCGCAGCCCCTGGCCCTGCCCAGACACCCCAACAACCCCAGCCTGGGCATCCCTGGCAGCGCGCTCCTGGAGCTCTGGCAGCCTCGGGGCCGTGCCCATTCCCTGGGGAGCCTGGGCAGTGCCCAGCACCCTCTGGGGGAAGAACCTTTCCCTGATCTCCAGCCTGAGCCTCCCTGACACAGCTCCAGTCCCCTGGGTCCTGTCCCTGTCACAGGGAGCAGAGATCGGAGCTGCCCCTCAGTGTCTCCCCTGCCACGAGTGGAGAGGGGCTGCCATGGGCTGGAGCAGTTAAAAGTTAAAAAACAAACCAGAATCAGATGTCAGGAGCTGAGCCAGGCTGAGGACGATTGATGGAAGTGATTCCTTATGTTCCATCAGTATTTTTATTGATCTGAGGCTGTTTAGAGCTGTAAAAATGTTATAAATTAGAGAAGAGCTGTGAGAAGGAGCAAGGGATGGAAATCGCTCAGGCTGACAGCAACAGAACGGGAGGAAACGGCCTCAAGTTGTGCCAGGAGAGGTTCAGGTTGGATATTGGGAATTATTTCTTCACTGAAAGGGTGGCACAGAGTGGAGCCCCCATCCCTGGAGGGGTTTAACAGCCCTGTGGATGTGGCACTCAGGGATGTGGGGCAGTGCTGGCCTTGGCAGTGCTGGGGGAGTGGTTGGACTTGATCTTAGAGGGCTTTTCCAGCCTTCCTGCTGGTTCTGTGCCCCTGATCCCAGGATATCTGTGTGCACAGGAGCTGTGGGACTGCACAGAGGTTCATGGGTGTGACGGAACACACCCTGATCACCCTGCCCCGGGATGATCCAATACTCACAGTCCACGCTGGAAAAGGCAACGGGTGCTGCTGCTGTGCTCAGCATCCACAGAGTCCTCCACCGTAACAGCTGCTCCCTTCTCCCTTCCCTTCACAGAGATCCGGGAGGCTTTCCGAGTGCTGGACCGGGATGGGAATGGCTTCATCTCCAAGCAGGAGCTGGGCATGGCCATGCGCTCCCTGGGCTACATGCCCAGTGAGGTGGAGCTGGCCATCATCATGCAGCGCCTGGACATGGATGGTGAGTGCTCACCGGGGTCTGCTCTCTCCTGGGGGATCCACCGGGGCTTTCCCAGGGCTTGGCAGCCCATGGATCCGGATCAAACAATTCCTGGTCACCAAGGGAAGGATGGAGAGGGAGCTGGGGAGCTTCGCTTTCCCCACACAAAAGGAAAGGGCGAGGTGAGAGGTGAAGCCTGCTGTGGGTGATCCTGGGAATCGGGCAGTGCATGGGAGGGGGATGGAGCATCCCTGGTGGAATACAGCTGGGTGAAGACAGAGCAGCTCTGCAAAATCCACAGATCCCAACAACCCCACCCTGGGCATCCCTGGGAGCTCCTGGAGCTCTGGCAGCCTCGGGGCTGTGCCCATTCCCTGGGGAGCCTGGGCAGTGCCCAGCACCCTCTGGGGGAAGAACCTTTCCCTGATCTCCAGCCTGAGCCTCCCTGACACAGCTCCAGTCCCCTGGGTCCTGTCCCTGCCACAGGGAGCAGAGCTCGGCTGCCCCTCAGGAGGAGCTGCAGACCCCAAGGAGTCTCCCCTCACACGAGTGGAGATTGTCCCAGGCTGGAGGGGGACATTCCACAGGTGAAAAGCAAACCAAAGTCAGGTGTCAGAAGCTGAGCCAGGCTGAGGGTGATGGAAGCAATTCCTTTGATGCCACCACCATCCTGACTGGAATATCCTGACTGGAAGGGACCCCCAGGGATCACCCAGCCCAGCCCCTGGCCCTGCACAGACACCCCAACAACCCCACCCTGCACAGATAATCTGTGCCAGGCTCTTTGAGCCTTTCCCTCG
>NW_008238349.1:395099-403317 GCF_000691975.1 Corvus brachyrhynchos
CCGCCCGCGGGCCGGTGACACTTCCAGAATTCCCACCCATCCCCTGCCCAGTCCCTGGCTGCTCCCTGCAGGTCGGAGCCGCTGTGCTGGGAGCTGTTCCGAGGAGGTGTCGATGGCTCTGCAAGGAGAAGTTTTGCGGGGTGGAATCATCCCGAGCCAAGTCCTGCTGGGAGCGTTCATCAAACAATTACTGAGGGAATAAAAGCAACAGAACCCCCACCAGTGGGGAGAGGGAAAGGCAGGATCGGGATGCTGGAGCCAGGGAGGAATTTCAGCGGCTGCAGAGCTCGCTCAGAGCTGAGCACAACGAGCAGTTAAATCCAAAATGTCCTTGGCAGGGCAGGAGGGGAGAGCTCCGCGCTGCCAGGAGTGTGCAGGGAGCGGGGGTGCACATCCAGCCTTGGCCCGGGGCTGTGGCGGGGAGGAAATCCTGCCAGAGCAGGGTCTGAGGGCTGGAGGGATCCTTGGAGAGCCAGGGAGACGCCAGAATCCTTGGGGACACTGGAGAGCAGAGCCCGGGGAGAGGGGGAGTGAAACTCCTGCCCCTGTGGGCATTCCCGATGTCCGTGGGAGAGGCAGGGACATTGTCACCCGGGCACGGCAGGGCAGGGCAGGGCTGGCAGCCTGCTGAGGGTGTCCGGCAGAGGAAGGGCTGGGAAACCTGGCAGGGAGAGGAGATGCGTGGTGGGAATGACCTCATTCCGTAAAGAAAAGGGGAAAAAAAGAATCCATCACTTTAAAAAGTGTTCTGTCCAAAAGTTATTGTGTGCCCCTTGCCCTGCTGCGCTGGCCTTTCCTGGCAGAGAGGGACTTGGGCTCAGGTTTGGCAAAGCCAGGCTTAGTGTGGTGCCAGCTCCTGGGGTCTTTTCCCGAAAATCTGAGCTTTTTTGGAAAAAGAGTGCTGGGGACTTGGCTCCCAGTTCGGATTCGTCTCCAGTCCTTCCCTGACTCTGCCAGGCTCCGGCTCTGCTCCGCACACTGCTGCTGGGAGGGACCTGCAGTGAGGAGCGAGTCAGACCTGGAGGGATGGGCTGCACATGGAAGTGGCAAATTCCTGCTCAATCCCTCCCTTCCCAGCGAGCTCTGAGTGCTTTCTGCAGGGATGGGAGCTGATCCTCCAGCTCCACTGTCCCACCAGCTCCAAACTGGCTGTACTGGTGCAGTGTTGGAGCAGGGGTTTGGGGGCTGTGCCATGGGAAGGTCAAGTGGGCCATGGATTTAAAAAAAGTCAGGGAATGGGAAATTCCTGAGGCACTGAGCAAAGAGGGGAATGTTCTGTGGAGGATTTACCTTGCCTGCAGATTGAATTAGTGCTGTACAGCTTGAATTAATGTTATCAGGGCTGCTTTGTCTCCAATGGATTCTTCACCTTTTCCTGGGATTTAACTCAAAATACGGAGTGAGAACCAGCAGCAGCCTCCTCCTTCCTCTCCCACTGGGGATGAGCATCTTTCAGGAGCAGGGCAGGGATGCTGGTTGTGAGTGCTCCCTGGCCCTCTTCCCAAATATTCTTGGGGAGGGTTGCTGAGCTTTCCCAGGTTTTTGCTCGGCATTAGATGGGTTGGAAGCTTGGATGGAGGAAAGGCCACACTCAAGGAGGAATCTGCAGTGGCCAGCAGAGCCGGGGGGAGGTGAAGCGCTCTGCACATCTCTGGCACGTGCCGTGAGTTATGAGGTGATGGCAGGTGGAGCAGCCAGACATCCATTCCCTCCTTCCCAAAAAACTGCTGCCAGGGCCTGCAAATGAAGTAAGAAAGTTGGCAGGGCTGGGGATTCAACGTGAGCCAGCCCGAGCAGCCCCAACATGCAGTTTCCATCAGCAATTCCAGCGTGGCACAGGGGCTGACTGCACTGAGGGCCCGCAAAAAGCAGCAGCTGCAGCTGCGCTGGGGAGGTGTTCCCTGATTTCGGTAGGGATGGGGAGGGAGCAGGAGTGACAGGAGGGACAGGGCATTTCAAAGCAGGAGTGCCAGGGGGGACAGGGCATTTCAGAGCAGGAGCAGGAGTGCCAGGAGGGACAGGGCATTTCAGAGCAGCAGCGTGTGCTGGGGCTGAGCAGGAAGTGACCTGACAGGAGCATTTCACACCTGGTGTCACCTCCTGCCAGCGAGGCTGCGAGTGGCACAGGGGATGGCACAGGGAGTGGCACAGGGAATGGAACAAGGGGTGGCACAGGGAGTGGCACCGGGGATGGCACAGGGGGTGACACCGGGGATGGCACAGGGGGTGGCACCGGGGATGGCACAGGGAGTGACACAGGGGGTGACACCGGGAGTGGCACAGGGAGTGACACAGGGGATGGCACAGGGGGTGACACCGGGGATGGCACAGGGGGTGGCACAGGGAGTGACACCGGGGGTGACACCAGGGAGTGACACAGGGGGTGACACAGGGGATGACACCAGGGATGGCACAGGGGATGGCACAGGGAGTGACACAGGGGGTGACACCGGGAGTGGCACAGGGAGTGACACAGGGGATGGCACAGGGGGTGACACCGGGGATGGCACAGGGGGTGGCACAGGGAGTGACACCGGGGGTGACACCAGGGAGTGACACAGGGGGTGACACAGGGGATGACACCAGGGATGGCACAGGGGATGGCACAGGGAGTGACACAGGGGGTGACACCGGGAGTGGCACAGGGAGTGACACAGGGGATGACACCAGGGATGGCACAGGGAGTGACACAGGGGATGACACCGGGGATGGCACAGGGGATGGCACAGGGGATGGCACAGGGAGTGACACAGGGGATGACACCGGGGATGGCACAGGGGATGGCACAGGGGGTGACACCAGGGATGGCACAGGGGGTGGCACAGGGAGTGACACAAGGGATGACACCGGGGATGGCACAGGGGGTGACACCGGGGATGGCACAGGGGGTGGCACAAGGACAGCTGCTCCCAGGCCCGCCGTGTGCAGCTGCTCAGTGGCACTCTCAGAGCCCCCACCGGAGCAGGAAGGACGGGCTGCTCCAGCATTCATCACCTCGCAAGGGAAAATGGGCTTAGGGAGAGATCACTGCTGGAGCCTGAGCGGAACTGGCCCTGGCACGGCTGGGCCTGGGGCCAGGAGCCCTTCTCAGGTGTCACCTCTGGTGCCACCATGGCTGGGGAGGGGCCAGGCCCGCTCCTCCCTGCACAGGGACACGCCAGCAGAGGGACATGCCACCACGCAACCAGCCTGGCACTGCCAGGGTGCCCCGGAGTGCAGGGAGTGGCTCTGCCCTTCCCCCCCTCTGCATTCCCTGATTTCCTGGGAATTTCCCGTTCTCCTCCCCGGGGGCAGGAGAGCAGCAGGGCTGGGGATCCTCTGCATCCCTACGAGTCCCTTCTCCAGCTGTTCTTCCAAAGCTTGGCTGCGAGCTTGGGCAGCGCTCCCAGGCTGGGGTGGCATTGCTGGGAGTCTGTGCAGGGCAGGAGTTGGATTCCCTGATCCCCGTGGGTCCCTCCCAACCCCAGGAATTCCATGATTCCGGGAATCTGCCAGGTGTGCTTCACCCAGCTGCCACAGGGGAAAGCTGTACAGTTGGCATAAACCCCCCTCAGTTACGGAGAAAAATGGGAATCTCCTTGGAATGTTTTGAGGTCTCTGGAGAAATCCCAATAAATCCTCAGAACCCCCCTTTTGTGAACTCCAGGAGATGCTGCAGCACTGCTGGGATGGGAAGTGCCAGAAAAGGACAGAAGGAAAAGGGATTTGCTGGGCAGAAATGTTTCTCTTTAGGAAGCGAGGTGAGGGCTGGGGCTTCCGAGATTCCCGTTATCCCAAAGCTTTGTTTGCATCCTGCTGGAAGTGCGGGACTGTTCCCACACCTGGGCACTTCCCATTGTAGGGAGCCAATATTTTCGTCTGGAAATACTTCCAGACATCAAATCTGACCTTTATCCCATGGATTTCCTTAATTTTTAGCCAGAATTCTGCATTTCATGGACACAAAACTGTGAGGGGGGCCCTGGCTTCTCCCTGCAGTCTGGGGAATGACCTGGAATATTCTGCCAGCACAGGGAAAGGGAAATATTTGATACATTTCTGTGCTGGAAAAAGGAATTATTTGTAAATTCTTCCAACTGGCAGCAATGCTGATAAAAACGGGAATTGGCACATGGAATGTGGGGCCTTATCTGGGATCCCTCCTCTTTAAGCAGCATTTGCCATAAAAGAGATGAATGCGTGACTTGAGTGTCACAAATGGTTTCATTGGGATTTTTGTCTGAGGAATAAAACGAGCACTTGGTGTAGGAATTAGAGGAGCAGCTGGAAAAATAACCCTGGGCTACCACAAGAGGGGGGGAAACCACCCCTGGATGTCAAATTATTTATTGGAATGAGAAGAGGGAATATTCTGATGAAGCAGAAGTCGAGCTGGTTTCACCAGGGACCTGCCTGGTGTCTGTGGGACATTCTGGGATGTGGCACCTGGAGCGGTGACATCCTTGGGAGCAATGGAAAACGGGGGAATCTCAACTTTAAATTCTGGAAGAGTCATGGAATCGTTGAGGTTGGGAAAGATCTGTGAGGTCACAGAGTCCAACCCTTCCCCAGCACTGCCAGGGCCACCACCACTGCCCCACGTCCCCAGGTGCCACATCCCCAGGGCTGTTAAACCCCTCCAGGGACGGGGACTCAGCCCTGCCCTGGGCAGTTCCAATGCCTGAGCAGCCTTTTCATGGAGAAATATTCCCAAAACCCAACCGAAACCTCCCCTGGCACAGCCTGAGGCCGTTCTGGATGCTCAGACCCAGGCGGAAGTGGCACTTGGCGCTGTGGTTTGGTGGCCATGGGGCTACTTGGTCCAAGGTTGACGATCCTGGAGGTCGTTTCCAACCTCGGTGATTCCATGACTCTTCCGGACCTTCCAGCTGAGATTCCTGTTTTTCACTGCTCACAAAGATGCTCCGGGTGACACATCCCAGGATGTCCCAGGTTCTCTGTGGAAAGGGAGGAAGTGTCAGTGCCACGGCTGGGTCGTGTCACAGGTCACTGTGTCCCTCCAGGTCGCCCCTCCAGGCCGCTGTCCTGCTCTCCAGGACCTCCCCAGGGACACTGCTTTGGTTTCCTGTGCTTCCTCCTGGCACCAGAGCTGGGGCAGGGATGGGAACGGTGGCAGGACATGGGCTGGGACATCTGGAGACAGAGCAAATCTCTCCTTTAAAAATGAAATATCCAGCTCTCCCCTGGGGCTGGCAGAAGGCAAATTCCTTGTTCGTAGGCATGGACAAATCCCAGCATCACAGGATCATTAGGGTTGGACAAATCCCAGGATCATTAAGGCTGGAAAAGACCTCCAGGATCATCCTGTCCAACCTTTGATCAGTGAAAAGTTTGCTTCTGCCCACAAGCTCGGCTTGAGCTGCCCTGTGTGGGAAAATGGTGACATTCGCAAGCTGGAAATCTTTCCTCTCCTTTTGTCTCTCCCACTTTTCCTCTTCAGGTTTTCCCAAGGTCCTTGTGTTTCAGCCTGAAAAGAGCCGGATAAAAGATTTCATTTTATATCTCAACATAAAAATGGGTTTCAGTATAAAACAGCCCAGGCTGCTGGGGGGGGGGACCAGGAACCATTTCTGGGTTAAAGTCAGAGTTCGTAGGAGTCAGAGAATCCCAGAATCCCAGGTATGGGTTGGAAAGAATCTTAAAAATCATCTCGCTCCACCCCTGCCATGGCAGGGACACCTTCCACTATCCCAGGTTGCTCCAAGCCCTGTCCAACCCAGCCTTGGGCACTTCCAGGGATGGGGCAGATGGGTTAGGATGGATCCTGGGCTTGTTCTTGGTGCTCAAAGCGATTTTTAAGTGTGAGAAGTGATCCAGCCGCATTCCAGCCTGGCTGTCCTGTGAAATGTGTTGCTGAGCTGGGAATCCTGGGCAGCGGGATGGATTTGATGAGACTTGTCTGGATTTCTAGGGGCCACTCTCTCCGTGTCTGCTCTCATTTGGACAATGAGGATTAGCACATTTCATCCCATTCCGTGTTCTCGCTGCGGAGATGAGGAGTAATTACAGCTGCTGCTGCAGCCTGTCAGCTCTGCAGCTCGGGAGCAGCGAGAGGTTCATCAAATTACATCAAATTACATCAAATTCTATCAAATGACATCCAATCCTGCCCTTGCTGGAGCGCTGGGCTGGCTGAGTGCAGCACAAAAGGGAGCCCTGGCTGCAGCTCCCCTCTGGAGCCTGTCCGTGCTCTGGCCTGGGCTGCACCCCGTGCCCTGTGCTTTGTGGGCAGCCTTGCTGAATTTTATTTCTCCCCAAAACCCTGGGATCATTTTGGCTTCGCAGGAGGTGTGTGCCACAGCCCAGAGTCCTGCTCTGCCGCTGGTCCCAAGGGTGTCTGAGCTGCACCCGGAGCTCTCTGCCCTTCCAGGGCCGGGGAGCAGCACCGATGGAAGCCCTGGGAGCCCAGTGGTGACCCCGCTGCCCCTGCCCCTGGGGCAAAGGGAGCAGAGTCCTGCACAGACCTGCCAAAGGGGTTTGGGTGCCCAGGGAGGGGATGTGGGACAGGGTTGGGGCTGGTGGGGAGCCGGGGTGGCCGTGCTGGTGGCACATCCCCCTGAGCAGCCCTGGCAGGGCGCTTCCCTGGGCACACCTGGTGACAGGGCTGCTCCCTGGGCACGCTGCAGCCCCCTGGGCACACCTGGTGACAGGGCTGCTCCCTGGGCACGCTGCAGCTCCCGGGGCCGCTCTGCAGCCCGTGGCTGTCTGACGGGGGTTCTTTCTTACCGCACTCCCTGTTTTTCTTGCACTTCTGCTCCTTGTTTGAGGGTTTGTGCTGGAGCAGGGACACGTCCCAGCAGATTCCCTGTCCTCCCCAGTCCCTGTCTCCTGGTCAGACACGGGGAGTTCATGGATTTATCTTTAGTGGGAAGCAAACCAGTGCTCTGGAGCTGTTCCCTCCCTGCAGGACAAGCCAAGGTGTGCCAGAGTGAGGAACTCTCCAGCTCCTCTGCTCAACGCCCCCCCGCTCCACTCTTCTGGGCTCTGCCTGAGCCTCACAGACCCCATGGACATCCCCTCCTCCCGGGATGTGTGTGTGTACAATCCATGGATCGTTTCTGTGTGGTTGTCATGGAACCAGAGCAGCCGGATCCACAGAACTGCTCCGAAAGCTGCAGCGATGGAGGGACTGAAGGGACAGAGGGGGCTCCAGTGGAGATGTTTGATCCTTTCCCCAGACCCGGTGAAGCTTTTCATGGAATCATGGAATGGTTTGGGTTGGAAGGGATCTTAGAGCTCCTCTCGTTCCAGGTCAGGGACCCCTTCCACTGTCCCAGGCTGCTCCAGCCTGGCCCCGGACACTGCCAGGGATCCAGGGGCGGCCACAGCTGCTCTGGGCACCCTGTGCCAGGGCCTCCCCACCCCCCCTCCAGCAATTCCCAATTCCCAAAACCCCCTCAAGGGGAAGCCATTCCCTGTGTCCTGTCCCTCCATGCCTTGTCCCCAGTCCCTCTCCAGCTCTCCTTTAGGCCCTGCAAGGGGCTCTGAGCTCTCCCTGGAGCCTTCTCCTCTCCAGGTGAGCACCTCCAGCCCTCCCAGCCTGGCTCCAGCCCTGGGAGCAGCTCCGTGGTCTCCTCTGGGTTCATCCTACAGATCCACGTCCTCCCTGTGCTGGCGGGGGGGCAGTTGTTTCTCTCCTCCCAGAAGTCACTGGAGCTGTCTATAATTAAAACTGTTTTCCAAGGCCAGAGTTTCAGGCCAGACTTTCCCTGTTCCCACTGCAGTTCTGGGCTGAGGCTGCAATTAGGGAGAAATCCTGTGCCTCGTGCTGGGCAAAGGATCAGGCTGGCGAGAGGCTCTGACCTCCCAATCTTTGAAACCGAAAGCCTTTTCTGGGAAATGTCCTGTGGCCGGAGCTGTTCCTGCTCATCCCGTGCTTCATCCCCGGGCACAGCCTCGCCCAGACTGCCGGAGCCCTGCCCGGGTGCGCCGGGCACGGCAATGACACAGCCCGGGCCAGCCGGGCACTGCAGGGAGCTGCCGGAGAGTAAAAATAAACAGGAGTTGTGTGCTCCGGGCCCCGAGCTGCAAAGCCAGCTCATTAACTTTAAATATCTCACCTCGCTGCTCGCTGGAGGTCACACTCCAGCAGCAGGAGCGCGAATGCTGAGCAGGCTGCTTGCCGAACATCCTCATCCCTGCACATCCTCATCCCTGCACATCCTCATCCCTGCACATCCTCATCACTGCACATCCTCACCCCGCCACACCCTCATAC
>NW_008238349.1:403608-404050 GCF_000691975.1 Corvus brachyrhynchos
CCCCCCCACCCTGGCACACCCCCCCCCTGGCACCCCCTCACCCCGGCACACCCTCACCCTGGCACACCCTCATCCCGGCTCCAGCCCCGGCGCCGCGGCAGGGAACCCCATTATCCTGAGCATGGCCGGGGAAAAGTCTCCTTTAGAGAGCAACCAGGGCACGTTATCCAGCCAGCCTGAGGCACAAGGCTCGGAAAACCGGGCCGGAGTCCGTTCTGCCCGGGGCTGGAGGTGATGCCATCCGGGAATGTTTTCCCCCTCTCATTTCCCTTTCCCCCCCTCTCATTTCCCTTTCCCCCTCTCATTTCCCTTTCCCCCCTCTCATTTCCCTTTCCCCCCCTCTCATTTCCCTTTCCCCCCCTCTCATTTCCCTTTCCCCCTCTCATTTCCCTTTCCCCCCTCTCATCTTCCCCCTCTCATTGCCCTTTCCCCCCATCTCATT
>NW_008238349.1:404296-406514 GCF_000691975.1 Corvus brachyrhynchos
CCCTTTCTCCACATCTCATTTCCTTTCCCCCTCTCATTTCCTTTCCCCCTCTCATTTCCTTTTCCCCCCATCTCATTTCCCTTTCCCCCTCTCATTCCCAGGCATGTTTTCCCCCTCCACTTCCCCTCTCCAGCTCTGCCTTTCTCCAGCCCAGTGAATGTTTCATTCCTCCCTTCAAGGCAGCCGCTCAGGAGCTTTTGGAGAGACAGGGGTGTCCTGAGGGCTGAGGGTGGGGCTGTCCCATGGGAATGGGGGCGGGATGGGGTCACCCCCTGCTCCTCGGAGCATTCCCTCGTTCCTTCAAGGCACAGGAGCTCGGGCAGGAGCTTCCAGGAGCCCGGCACAAGCTGCTGCTACCTGGGATTCGGGGATTCGGAGTCCTGCTCTCCCTGCCTGGCATTCCAACCTGGGCAGACTTCTGAGGGTGGATCCCATGGGATCAGGACAGGGGGAAGGTGGGATGGGGCTCCGGGGTGGTTGGGTGGGGTGGGGGTGGTTGGGGCTGGGGGCTGCACTGCTCTGGCTTTGTGTTTCCTGCTGCACATCCTCCAGCAGGTCCAACTTTCCCTTCTCCCCACAGTGAAAGGCTGAGGGAAGGTGAATTCCTTTGTCTCGAGCTCAAAGCTTAGGGAGAGGGTGGGAATTTCTGTGCTCGGCTCTTACAAACCATCAGCAGGAGCAGCTGATGGCACCTGGAACCTCTTGGTCCTGCAGATGTGGGATCAGAGCCTGGATGAGGATTGGTGTTGAAGGGAAACAGCTCAGGAGAGTAAATCCCCTTTCCAAAGGGCTGGAGGCTCGTTCATCTGCCCTGAAATGGTGTCCAACCCCAAGTGTGCTCCCTGTGGGCACTGGTGCTTCTCCGGTCCCCTCCACAGGCTAAGTCACTCATGATTTTCTTTTTTCTTCATCTCTTCTCCTCTCCATGAGTCCCTGACAGGAGGGGGCAGCCAGGGGGGTCGGGCTCTGCTGCCAGGGAACAGGGCCAGGAGGAGAGGGAACGGCCTCAGGCTGGGCCAGGGGAGGCTCAGGGTGGATATTGGGGAAATTTCCCCATGGAAAGGGTGCTCAGGCATCCCTGGAAGTGTTCAAAAGCTGTGTGGAAGTGGCACTTGGGGACAGGGGTCAGTGGTGGCCTTGCCAGTGCTGGGGAAGTTTGGTCTCGATGATCCTGGGGGTCAGGTGGAACCTCGGGGATTCTGTGATCCCACTGCTTTATTTAGGAGGCCCAGTGGGTGTTTTTCAGAGGTGCAGACAGCCCTTCCTTGAGTCAGTGAGGTCCAAAGCCAATCTCCCTGGGCTGCAGGCTCTGGAAGAGCTGGAAAAGCTCTTGGATTCCCAGCTCCATCGTCTTTGGAATCACTTGGAACCAAAGAATGGTTTGGGGTGGAAGGGACCTTAAAGCTGATCCACTCCCAACCCCTCCCATCCCCACACTCGGCATAAGGGGCCAGCAGGATCTCAGGATTCTCTGCTGGAGCTCTGTGGAGCTCTGGGAGCAGCCAGACTGAGCTCACAGCACAGCAAACGTTAATGCTGGGACTCCTCAAGCTGGGATTATCCCAAGGTCTCTCCGCACCCCACGAACGAGCGGTGAGGGGGAGCTTGGGCAGGTCCCTCCTGGCCACACAGGGTCTGTGGGCACTGGGAAGGTTCCCAGAGAACCCAGAGATGTTCCTTGGTGCCTTCAACATCCTCTTCCCACGACGGGACAGTGAGCCAGGCTCCCAGCACTGCCATTCCTTTTGACTGTCCCAACTCCCTGGTTCCTGCCAGGACTGAGAGTCCTGCAGGCAGCAGACCTGTGGCTACCAGCTGAGGGCCTGGGGAGGATGAGCTGGTCTGAGTTGGCTCTGCTGGGGTGGAGTCACTGCTTGAGTCGTGAGGCTCAGCCACAGCGTCGGTGCCCGCGGTGACTCAGTGACATTAATGCCGGGATTAACACGGAGCTGGCTGGGGAGGAAAGTGTGAGGGCACCGCTGGAAGGAAACCGAGGAGTGCTTTAGGTGGGTTTAGACCAGTGCTTAAGCTCAGCTCTGGTGTTTGGCTAAGATCACCCACACAGGCAGTGATCCATCCCCCAGCTGATGAGGGCAACGCAGGGATGGGGTGGAATTCTGCCTGGAACCCCTCTGTCATCACCCCTTCGCCACCTGCCAGACTGCCCTGTCCCAGCAGCCTCTCACAACCATTCCCCAGGTTCCACTGTGCCAGACGC
>NW_008238349.1:406599-419538 GCF_000691975.1 Corvus brachyrhynchos
CCAAGGTTTCCCTGGCCCACCAGCCCCTCACCGCCATTCCCAAGGTTTCCCTGGCCCAGCAGCCCCTCACCACCATTCCCAAGGTTTCCCTGGCCCAGCAGCCCCCACCCCACCGTGACCCTGGGTTTCCCTGCCCTCCCAGTTTGTAAATAAGCTCTGGGAATGTTCAAGTGCCTTGGAACCATGGACTCATTAAGCTGGAAAAGAGCTCTGGAATCCTCAGGTGCAGCCATTAACCCATCGCTGCCCGGGCCCCACAGAACCCTTTCCCTTCCTCAGTCGGAGAGCTCGGCCCGATTGGGGTTTTTAAATCTGCGTTCGTGTTTGGGGGCAGGGAGAGGAGGGAGCCGGGGCTGTCCCGGGGCAGGAGCACATCCCGCTCCATCCCAGCTGGAGCTGCTCCTGCCTGTGCCCCTCCAGCCTTCCCGGGGTTCTCCTCCCGCGGGATGAGCTGTGCTCAGTCCTCAGAGGGAGCTCGGAGGCAGAGGAGGGGAGGATGAGAACAGCACCCATCTCACACAGGGGGACGGGGAGGGATCCTGTGAGCCCTGCTGGGATCAGGGATTGCGGGATGGCTCCTGGAGAGGAGCGAGGGAGGTGAGGGAGAACAGGCAGCACACGAGCTCCAGCCCGGCCTGTTCCTCCTTTCTCCCCATCCTTAAACCAACTCCGAGTCCATCTGCAGGACCCTGGGGAGAGCAGCACGTCTGCAGGCACGGGGATGGGGGCGCTGGACTTGATTCCAGGGCTGGATCCCGAGCAGATGCTCGGCGAGTGCATCCCAGGGCAGCTCCCGGCGCCGAGTGCGCGGCCGTGGGGAGGAGCAGGAGGGCGAGGAAGGCGGCTCCTGCCTGTGCCAAGCCCAAATTTCCCGCTGTGCTCCCAGGATGGGATGTGAATCCTGGCCCGCAGTGATGCCCTGGCCGTGCACAGCAGCCCCATGCAGTTTCTAGTGCTGGTTTTTATGGCATTTCTCTCGTGGCTGTCAAAAGGAATTTTCAGACAAAGCCGTGATTTCTGTCTGTTGATGAAATGCTGCTGCAGTCTCCTGAGGTGCTGATGACAGGGAAGCTTTGTTTTCTGCAGCTCCAAATGAACGTTAAAGGGATATTTCTAGGAGGCAAAAGGAGGGTCTGGTTGCCTTGCTGGTTAGGAGTTTTAATTGAAAAAGCAGGCAATAAGGGGATAATGCATTTTTTCATGGCATCTTTCTTCGGAGGTTGTGGAAAACGCTCTCATTAAGCCAATAATTGAAGCCTGTGAAGTTGGTGATGATCCCTGGCACAGGCACAGGGAAGACACGAGCAAGGGACTGCCCGAAGTCTGCACAAAGTCAGACAGAGCCAGTCCTGTCACCTCTTTCCTGGAATCACGTGTAGGACCGAGTCCTGCCTGTCCCCTGAGGGCGGAGTGACATTGGAGAGAGCCCGAACTGAAAAACTCCGTGCTCGGGTCACACAGGCACAGGCCAAATGTATGCGGGGGCAGGTACCAGCATCTCTTTAAAATGCAAATTGTTTTCTTGCTAAACTGGCTAATTTAAAGAAATTAGCATCCCAAAGCGTCCCGATTTGCATCCCAGCGTGTGGATTCGCTGCTGTCGGTGCCAGCGAGCGCTGTGCCTCGGTGGAAATCACCCGGAGCCGCTGTCACCTTGCGGTACCTTCCCGAGCGATCCAAGCCCGGGCCGCACCCAGCCCCGCTGGATGCTTCCCGAGGGGCAGCAGAGGGAACGCGTTTCCCACAGAGAGGTTTCAGGGAATGGCTCCCCAGGCGATGGGGTGCCCACCCCGTTCCTCAATAAGTTCTCCCAGAAATGAGCTCGGTCCTGCAGAGCCCCGGAGCTGGGAGCGGCTTTGGCAGCAGGACGGGGTCTGGGTGCGTTTTACCGGATCAAAGACACCGCGGATCCTGCTGGGTTCCCTTTTAGAGCCTCACGCCAGGATAGTCCCTCCTAGAAACCCCAGATCTCCTGGAGATCCCAATTCCGCCCGGGGAGTGCTCGGGCCGCGCTGAATTTGTGCTCGGGCCGTGCTGATTTCGTGCTCGGGCCGCTGGGATTTTCACCCGGCGGCGCTGGTGCCGGGATAAGGACACGGGAGATCGCGATCGGCCGCGCATCTGCCGGGATGGAGCCCAGGGGTGCGATCAGGAGGACAGAGAGCAGCGGGATGTGCCGCACGTGGCACGGCTGGCACACGGCGCTGCCGCAGCTGCTGCAGGCACCGCTGGCATTTTAATCGCCGCCCTGGCATTGATCTGCTGTGGTCTCATGGTCTGAGGCACTGCTCACACCTGGTCATTTAACAGCAGCAGCTCCGGGGAGGGGTGGGTGCGGTCACTTCCCGCTGAATCGGGGTAAAACACAACCCCAAATCCTGCAGGGGCTGATTCTGATGTCAGGCTCGAAGCAGGGCTGAGTTATCAACCCTTATCAGTTCAATAACGTGGAGGAGGAGACGTCCATGGCCTGATCAATGAAGGAGATTTTCCAGAAGATTAGGTTAAGCATTCTCAGGAGAGCAGGGAATTGAACTGCTCAGACGGATGGGGATTTTTAAGATCCTTCAGCAGGCACGAATATCCCTTTTCGTGTCGAGGGAAAAGTGACATTTGATAACAAAACTCGCTCCAAACAGCCCCGTGCCTCTTTGAGAGCAGGAGCCGCTCTCAGCACGGCACCAGCTCGGCTCGTTAGTGGCAGGAGGTGTCACCTGTGCCCGCTCTGCCTGCTCTGCCTGCCGGGCACACAGACGGGCGCTGCTGGGAAGCTGGGATGAAACGCCTGCTGGATGAGCAGTAGCTGTGGCCCTGCGCTGCCTGCACTCACTCCCTCCCTCCCTCTGGAGGCCGGGGCTGGCCCTGTAAAACTTGTGCGGAGACCTGAGGGAGAGCCCTGGCCGTGCTGCTGGCTCCTGTCCCCGTGCCAGAATGGCTTTTTGGGAAGCGCCTCTGGGCTCTCTGGGCCTGGGGAATGAGCTGTTCCCCTCAGGGCACGGCCTGGCTGTGTCCTTGGGGGCAGGTGGGACACAGCAGGGGCCGTTCACTGGCACAGCAGAGGGTTTGGGGCTGTGGGCACTGGGAAAATGCTGTGGGGGTGCCCCAGGGCGTGGGGGGTCCCTGATGTGCAGCAAGCCCAGAGGGGCACGTTGGGCACTCAGGGGTTAATTATTAATTGATAATAATGAGGGTGGGCAGGCCCTGGCACAGGGTGCCCAGAGCAGCTGGGGCTGCCCCTGGATCCCTGGCAGTGCCCAAGGCCAGGCTGGACATTGGGGCTTGGAGCAGCCTGGGACAGTGGAAGGTGTCCCTGTTCACATCAGGGGGTTGCACTATATAGCCCCTAAAGGTCCCTTCCAACCCAACCTTCTCTCTGATCTTTGAGTCTCTGATGTTTTCCTCTCCCTCCAGGGGACGGCCAGGTGGATTTCGATGAATTTATGACCATTCTGGGACCTAAGCTGGTGTCGTCGGAGGGCAGGGATGGCTTCCTGGGGAACACAATAGACAGCATATTCTGGCAGGTGAGTGAGCATTGCTTTAATTGCAAATTCAGCCAGCTCTCAGCAGCTTCCAGAGTGGATTTGTTGAGGAGCACAGGGTGTTTTACTGAGTGGGAATGGTTGTGGGAAGGGTGTTGGGGTCCCTCATGCCATGGGCTGTGGGAGAACATTCCATGCTGGGGGAGGGAGCTGTGTCCAGCTGAGCCCTGTGCTCCTGTGGATGGATGCAGCTGGACACAGCAAAGCACCCAGATCCTCCTGCAACACTTTTGGGAGTCTGGAATTCACTTTTGGAAGAGAAAAGCATTTTTCTCCAGGAGTCTTTTGAGTTGGGAGCCTTGAAGCCGCTGGCTGCTCCCAGAAGTGTGTTCCTGCTCAGTGTCCCTTGGCTGTGGCAGGAGATGCTCCACACAGAGGGAATGTGCCGGGCAGGCCACGTCCCACTGGGGTTTCTGCTGGATTCAGGGATGAGCTCAGGATAACCATGCGAACAAAACTGAGAAACTTCTGCCCCAGTGGTGCCCTGGGGTGGTTTGGTCCTGCTGGCCCCAGGCACTGCAAGGAGACGGATCCAGCGCTGGGAGCTGCTCTTTGTCTGCCCTGCAGTGAGACTTTAGACAGCGTTGGAGCTTCCAGGAAAAGCAGCCCAAAATGCCCCAAAACACAGAGCTGCAGGGTTGCTGCCAACGGATCAAACGTGTGGCTTCCTGTGGGATTCCAGCTCCTCTCATTGCCCATCCCACAGCCTTTGCCTGCTAAGAAACTTTGGCTGTTCCCAAGTTTAATGAATGCCAAGAGCCAAACCTGGAAATGAGAATTTCTGCCTTCTTTTACAACCCTCCAGCCCCGTCCAGACTGAACTGGGTGGAGCTCTGGAAGAGTGTTTTAAAAGGCTTTTAAAAAGCCATTCCTGGCCTCCTGGCACAGGATAGGAATAACCTGGAAATTCTGCTCCGGATTCCAGGATCTGGCTGTCAAAGCAAGAGTTTGGTGCTGGTGAAGCCCTCGTGGTTTGTGAGGTACCTGGGGGGAGTAATGACACCAGGAGGGGCAGGACTGGGAGTCAGGGGTGTTTTATTGCCTCCACTCTGCCTTGGGAGCCTCATCCCAGCCCAGGAGGGAGAGGAGGGAGCCCCATCCTGTCCCACTGTGCCTTCCAGAATTCCAGCCCCTCAGGAGCTGCTCAAGAAGCAAAAGTCCCAGTGGGAAAATCAAGTTTGTGAGCTGAGCTCTTGGATGGGAAGCAGAGAAGTCTGGAGCCTTCCCAAAAACTCTGCTCAGTGTAACCCATTGCTTTTAGTGACCCTCCCACCTCTGCAAATGCCTGGAATGGGCAGGGAGGCAGGATTGTGCCTGGATTTAGAGCTGCAGGATTCCAGGGATCAGCTTCCACAGGGGAGCATCCCTGATGCCCTTCCTGGCTGTGGTGGGACAGGGAGAAGGGAGCAGAGGCTCCGGGTGGGAGCCCTGGCTGGGCAGGGACAGCCCCGGGGCTCCTGCAGGCAGCAAAGCTCTGGCTGAATTCCACAGGTGCTCCATGGCCTTGGAAAACAATGGTTATGGGCTTTACCCCCTCTTTACTCAGCACTTCCCTGGATTTCTGAGCCCCTGAAGAGCTCCGGTTGCTTTTCCTCTGGGGTAGGAGTGCAATGCCTTTGCTGCTTTTTCCCAAAGGAAAAGCAAGGAGAAGACCCCTAGGCGTCATTCAGGGAACAGGTTCCCTTTGCCCATGGCTCCCTGGCTTCATCCAATCCATCTGCAGGGCATCAGACACCTCATTCCCGAGCATTTCTCCTCTGCGTTATCTCCAGTGGGATTCCTGAAGGGAAACCAAGCCTTTCTGGGAATCAGGGCTTGGCTGTGTTTCCCATTTCCCCTTAATGTGCAATTTCCACATGTTCTGGCAGGGGATGAGCCTGGGCTGCTGACAGAGCCCTTCATCCCTGCAGCCATTCCCAAGGAAGGGTTTTAAGGAGGGAATGGTGCCCACAAGGCTGTGGCTGTGCCCAGAGCTGGGGGACAAGGGTGGGACAAGAGGGACACCTGGCTGGGCAGTGCCACCATGAAACCTCACCCCAAAGCTTCTTAAATCAGTCCCACAGGAGAGAGAATCCGTGTGGGCATCCAGGAAGTGCCTTCCGCTCTCCCATCCAGGCAGAGTCCCTCCAGCCCTCCCCATGCTGGGATATCTTTGCCAAGCTCATTTCTGAGGGCAAAGACCTCCAGGTTCCAGTGTTCAACACGTCCTACAGGATGCAGTGTGGAGGATCTCCAGGCCCAGAGGGAATGACAGCCCTGGATGGGAGGTTTTTAATGAAGTGAACCTCTCTGGGGTGGCTGGAATGCTTTGGGAAGTCAGGACAAGTGGGAATGGTTGAACAACACGGCTCCATCTACAGCGGGCGCAGCAGGGATTCTGTGCCCACAGCACTGATGAGATGATTTGGGAAAGTCAATGCTTTGTACGGTGACCAGCTGAGAGCCAGAGCCTGGTGAATTTCCCCCCCTTCTCCCTTTGCTGTGTGCACATGGAAGCTGCAGGGAATTTCAGGATATCTGGGAGCTTTGTTTTGCGTGAGGGGACGGTGCCGGATCATGCCCTCAGCCACGGTGCCTGCTCATCCCATCAGAGATCACCCAGCACGAATCCCCGGGTTCAGGAGCAGCCTGGGTGCTTTGGGATAAATAAAGCTGCTTTGCAGGAGCAGAATTCCCACGGGGAGATGCTGCTCAGGCTTTCCTTTGTCCACTGGAGAGATTTGGGGAGGCAGGTCCTGCACAGGGAACAGCTCAGCCGCTGCTCATCTTTTCTAGGACTGAGGGAATCTTTTCCTTCCTCCAGGCTCCCACAGACTTTTGCTAGGGGGAGGGATATCCTGGGGTTTATCATCTTTGAGAGGGGAGTAGGAATGGCCAAAAATTCTACAGGACCCCTGAGCAAGGAGGGAGGGATATGCAGGGACAGGCCAGGGACAGCAGGGACCCCCAAGGTCCTGAGCTGCACCCTCAGCTCAGGCACCACGGAACAGTTCCCTGGAAAACGGAGCAGGGACCACATCCAGCTGTGGGGGGGCTGCATTTGGGGCTGGCTCAGGAGGGAATTTAGGGATGGGAAGGGGGATCAGAGCTGGCTGGGAGCAGGGGAGAGCAGAGGGACGCGGCTGGGATGGGACAGGGATGGTTCCCCCTCCCATCCCAGCCCCTGAGGTTCAGTGCTCTGCCCATCCCTAATCCCGTTTGCAGTTGTCACTGGGAATGCAGGAGAGTCCCAGGGGACAGATCTGGGCTCTCCTGATCTGGTCAATCAATTAGTGCCTTAATAGAGGGAAATGAAGGGGAAAATGTGTGGGAATGGCGGTGGCACAGGGCAGGGCAGGAGGGGCTGGGAGGGAGCGGGGAGTGAGGGAGCGGGGAGTGAGGGGCTGTGTCAGGGCCCTCCAGCAGCCCCGGGCTGTCTCCAAAGACAATTTTTGCCTGGAGAGGGATTTTTTTTTTTTTTTATGGGGTTCAGAGATAAACCTGATGCAGTTGCTTCCTGTGTGTGAGTTTCTCCTCTCGTCCCTGCAGAGGAATTAATCTGCTGATGGCAAACGAGCCTTGCTGCAGAGGATTTGTTCGTGTCTGTGTCTGATTTGATGTGGGAACAGATCCAGGTGCCCTGCTGGGGTCAGCCCTTCCTCCCTCGCCTCCTCCTCCTCCGGAGGCAGTGCAGCCCCTCAGGGCAGGTGCAGGCTGTTGTCAAACCACAGGATGGGACGTTTTACATCTTGCAGCAGCATTTTTTGCTGGTGCTGAGCTGCTCTGCTGCAAAAATCTCGATTCCTGGATTTCAGGAGCTGCTGTGTCAGCTCTTCAAAGAACCTTCTCGGATCGGCTGCTGGGGAGGAAGAGAGATGGGAGATTGGGAAGGAGCTCTTTACTCAGAGGGTGGGCAGGCCCTGGCACAGGGTGCCCAGAGCAGCTGGGGCTGCCCCTGGATCCCTGGCAGTGCCCAAGGCCAGGTTGGACATTGGGGCTTGGAGCAGCCTGGGACAGTGGGAGGTGTCCCTGCCCATGGCAGGGGTGGCACTGGATGGGCTTTAAGGTCCTTCCAACCCAACCCATTCCTGGATTCTGGGATTCACGGATTCAGTGCCCTCCCTCTTGCTGGTTGCTTTGGGGTTTAAATCAGGGAATGCAGCTGAAAGTTTGGTGGATGGGGCCAAAGATGGGGAGTTGGGGCTGGACCATTGTACCAGGCACATCCCCCCAAATGCTCTTCCACCAGACCAATCACCCCACAGCACTGCCTCATTCTGAGCAGCACTTTTTGACTGATGAACCTGGGATACCTTGAAGTGATTTCCACAGAAAAAAAAATCCGTACATTTAAAACATCAACCATTGCTTGGGTTTTCCTGGCTGGATACAACCAAAGTAAGGCAGAGGTTGGAAACCTTGGCATTGATTATCCTGCAAAACCACTGGGATTTGAGCTGGCAGACACCTGTCCTGGGACACTCAGATGGGGCCCCTGTGTTCCCCAGTGCCCCTGAACCCCAGCATCCTGACCTTATCCTAATTTCAGGAATGTACTATCTCCTGCCATGGCTGCTCCTGCAGTTTAGGTCATGGTTTCCTCATATCCACATTTAAAAGGTGAGATTTTCCATGGGAGGATGCAGGTGGCTGGTGTGAAACTCGTCCCAAATAACCTGGGACACTCCCAGAGTGTCCTTTAGTTCATCCCAGATATCCTGGGACACTCCCAGAGTGTCCCTTGGAGCCATCAGAGAGAAACAGCCACTTCCAGGCTGTGATTCAAGGGATGTGCCCTGGGCCCCAGCCTCAGGAAGGGATGAGCTGTGCTTCAGAAGTGCCAATTTTACTACATTTGGTATAAAAATGTGGAGGGAAGCGGTGCAGGTGGAGCTGTGTGCCCTGGGGACAGCTGAATGTCCCCTCCTGGGCCCCACCAAGGCTCTCAAGGCCTTTTTGGTTCAAGTTCCAGCTCTATCAGTGCCGTTATCAGCGGAAGGGGAACAGTTCTGCTGCCTCACTTCAGGTCCCTTTGCTGCCAGGACATTCCCCTGCTGCTCTCCATGGATTTGTGGCAGCACGGGGAGAGCTGAGCACGTGCAGGGACGGATCCAGCCCCAGCCCCTGCTCCCTGCCCCCAGGCCTGCATCCAGATGTGCTGTCACAGCTGGGGCAGGTGTGAGCGCTGCAGGGCTCCTGCCCTGGACCGCGGTGGCACAGCTGTCCCTGTGCCACCCCTGGGGCCCTTTGCAGAGGACAAATCCTGGGTGGCCTCACATTTCTCTGCCTGTGAAGGGACCTCCTTTCCACCCCCACATTTTCCCTGTACCAAAATCCACCCTCTCAAATGTCCCGGGCCAAGTTTGCAGCTCAGGACTGGAGACACTGCAGGTGTTAAAGTTTTGGAAGCAGCAGGGCAGGAGGAACGCAGGATTTCACTGCCCTGCTGTGGTTTTGAGCTTCAAGCAGCACCTTTAGCCCGCAGAAAGGCTCTGCAGCTTTGGTTCAGAGCCTGTTTAAAGCAGGCAGCCGATATCCAGAGGATTCTGCCTGCTGGATTCGGGATCTGGCTGCCCTGGAAGGTGTGGCTGGGCTTTGTGCACCCTCTGCAGCACTCAGGGACACTGCCTCCAGCAGCTCTCATGGTCCAGAGGTTCTTTTTTCCGTGCCAGTTTATTTATAAACTCAGTCTGCAGCTCCAGGGGTTTTTGGGAGGTTTTTTTCTCCTGGCTGATGTGTGAAATAGGAATTGTGCTGTGGATTTCTCAGGGGTTCACTAGGAAGTGTCAGGAGCAGCCTGTAGGGAAGGTGGATGTGTGGGAGATCGCCTGAGGGGTGCATGGCACAGGGCTGGGAGAGGCTTCCCGGCTTCTTGGGGACTCCTTCCTGAAGGGATCAGATTGCCCAGCAGCCCTGAGGACCAGGATCCACATCCAGTGCTGGTTTTTTTGGGATGGGGATCATTTGTCCTTTGGAAAGGCCTCTTTGGGTGACGGAGCAGAGGTGATGAGTTTCAGGCAGGGGCAAATCCCAAATCCCCTCACTCCCAGCGTCAGGATGGAGTTTCTGCCAGAGAGGAGGCTCCACCTGGCCTTAAAACCCAATCCAGCAGATCTCAGGATCATCCGTCCATCCCTCCATCCCTCCCTCCATCCATCATCCATCCCTCCATCCCTCCATCCCTCCATCCCTCCATCCCTCCATCCCTCCATCCATCATCCATCCCTCCATCCATCCATCCTTCCCTCCCTCCATCCATCCCTCCCTCCCTCCTCTCTGCACAGAGAAAAGGACATGGAAAGAGCTCCAATCCTGGCAGGCTCTGGCTGCCCTGGATACTTCCCATTCCTGTAACAAAATCATCTCTCACTGCACTGCCAGAGTTTTGTTGGCGGAAATCCTCATTGACTCAAAGCAGAGGCTGATTTTCATGGAGATCAGACCTTGGGAATTGTTTAAAACAGACTTGGCCTTTTTTATTTCCTTTTTTTTCCCAAAGAACTCCCACTGTGAGATGGAAATCTCACTCTGCCTCCAAAGCCTGGCATTCAGTGGAGTAAAAATATTGGGAAAACTGAACTATGGCTTGAAAAAGAAGGAAAACCAGGAAAATAGACACTCCATTGCTTATAAACAAGCAGAAACCCCGAGGTGTTGGCAACTGTTTGCAACAAACAAACGTGGTGGGGAGAAAATGACCTTTTCTGTGAAAGAAAATCCAAAGAAGTAAATTACCTGCTTGGGAAAAAAGGGAAAAAAAGACCTTTGGAAAAAAAGACCTTTGGAAAAATGCAAATGAGGAGGCTGCAAAGATTCCAGTGCTGGGGGAGGTGGGGGTTCCTTAGGCTGAGCAGGTGAGGGGGGAAAGGCCTGCAGGCCTGGGGGTTCCTCCAGCTCAGCAGGTAACTCGGGTTTTCCTGGTGTGCGTCCCAGCTTTCCAGTGCAGTCTCCTGGTGCCCAGGCTGGACATTGGGGCTTGGAGCAGCCTGGGACAGTGGGAGGTGTTGGGGTTGGAATGGGAGGGGTTTGAAGGTCCCTTCCAACCCAAACCCTTGTGGGACTCTAAAAGAACCCCCTGGGAGCTGCAGGCCCTGAGTGACCCCTGGGTGTTTGTGATGCTCCCCAGGTCTCCCCTGACCCAGCCCTGGAGCAGCTCATGCCAGGGCCACCAGCAGCTCCTGGGGCAGGGGTTCCCCTCTTGCAGGGGCACCAGGAGCAGTTTGGCACTGCCCATGGAGAAGAGAGGTGTCCCCTCTGCCCTGGCACGTTCATCCAGCCGTCACCTGTGTGTGTGCCCAGCGCAGGGCACGGCTGGCCCACACGGGTGGCCCCCACCGCCCCTCACAGAGCTCCCCAGGCCCCAGCTGTCCTGAGCTGCCGTCAGCATGGGGACGTTCCTGTGGCCACCAGGGTGGAGATGTGTCCTGGCCACCCCTGCTGAGGAGGTGGACACGCCCTGGGCGTCCTGCAGGGGCAGCTCCATCCTGCCCCGTCCCCCAGGCCCCTCTGCCCATGGCAGGAGCTGGGACAGGGCTGGGCCACCTCCCTCCCCTTCCTTTGGGAGCTTGCCTTGATTTCTCTGTGCCACCAGTGCTGCCAGTGGGGCTCTTGTGCTTCACTTTGGGGTTTTTATTTCAGTTTGGGGTTTTTGTCAGTCATTTCTGGGCTCTTGGGTGACGTGCAGGGACTGAGGGTGTTCATGGTGCTGTGACCATCTCACACCCCTGCACCAGTGCCTCCTGAGCCAGATAGACCTTCCCAGGCTCTGAATTTATCAGGACAGTTTTCCAGCAGATCCCCAAGGCAGTTTTACCCAGTGAACGGAACGATGCTGATCTTCAAGAGAAACTCCATAAGGATTCTTCTCTAAACAAATTTACCACTTCACTGAGAACCTGTTTCTTTGCCTGGGTGTTTTCTGCACCATTATTTCTCATTCTGAGGAGGTTTGGGTTTGGTTTTGTGCTGCCAAAGACAGAAATCTGCGCTCTGAGGTGGCTGCAGCTCTGAGGCGCTGGCAGTGCTGAGGTGGTGCCCAGAGATATTTGTTCTGTTATTTCTGCTGTTCCACACACAACTCTATAAAGTTGTCATTAGAATGAATAATTCTGTGATCCAATACATTTACTCAGTTAAAAGAATGTCGACACAGCAGGAGCCCAGAGCAACCTGAGGGAGCTGTGGAAGGATCCAGTATCTGTGTGAGCTCCGTGGGAAGTGTCCCAAACTGATTTTTACCATTTTTGAGTGTAAATAAGCAGATTAAGGGGAAGATCTCTGCTCACAATGAGCCACAGTAATGCTGCAGTTCCCTCCAGAGATGGATTTTAGTGTCCAGGTTTCCTCCTCCAAGCAGAGCCAACCCTCAAATAGCCCAGCAAGGTGGAGCTCCTGGAAGCGTTGGAGCAGGGAGTGGGAGGCTGTTGCCTTCCCTGGGGAAGGGATGGGGGAATCATCCCCTGACAATGATTTGCATGGTTTTCATCTCCTCCTGCTCCTGCTGGGCGTTGGATCCGATGTTCCCCCGGGAGTGCCCTGCTCAGGGGATCCCTATCAAAGCCATCCCTGTCACTCCAGCAGCTCCCCCTGTGCCCCTGCAGCTCCGATTGCCTCAGACCTGGGGAGTGCCAGAGCAATGAAGAGACAAATGAAACAAACCGAGGCATTGGAGAGGAGCAGAGCCTGAGCAGAGCTGGCAGGGAGGCAGCCAGGCTGGGTGGAAGTGCCAGATTCCAGGGATTTCAGGGACTGTGATCCCGTGTGAGGATAAATGCCGGAACCTCGGCTCCCAGCACTTGTGTCCTTTGTGTAAGAGACAATTGAGGCAATGTAAATATTTATTTTATGGATAGCTGGTGTGTGGGTGCATGTTTCCACAACATTATCCATGATTCAAGTGTCAGAGGGCAGGGCTGGATGGGATCTTGGGAAGGAATTGTTCCCTGGCAGGGTGGGCAGGCCCTGGCACAGGGTGCCCAGAGCAGCTGGGGCTGCCCCTGGATCCCTGGCAGTGCCCAAGGCCAGGCTGGACACTGGGGCTGGGAGCAGCCTGGGACAGTGGGAGGTGTCCCTGCCCATGGCAGGGGTGGCACTGGATGGTCTTGAAGGTCCCTGCCAACCCAACCCACCCCAGGATCCTGGGGCTCACAGTAGCACTTTCTGAGCACCTCTTTTCTGTTGCAGTGGTCACTTATTCTCTCTCCAAACTTCCTGCAGATCTGCCCGGGTTAAAGATGATCATGATCCATATCCTGAAGAATGAACACCCCTCTGGCAGCTTGGAGCTGCTTTGCCAACCACCCTTCCCTCTCTTAGGGTGTTCATTATTCACAGAATCCCAGGATGGGTTGGAGGCACCTCAAAGCCCACCCAGTGCCACCCCTGCCATGGGCAGGGACACCTCCCACTGTCCCAGGCT
>NW_008238349.1:420205-429981 GCF_000691975.1 Corvus brachyrhynchos
TTGGGCACTGCCAGGGATCCAGGGGCAGCCCCAGCTGCTCTGGGCACCCTGTGCCAGGGCCTGCCCACCCTCCTAGGGAGGAATTTCGTTCTTTTTCCATAGGGCCAGCAGGGCTCTGCCAGGGCAGGGTCAGGGAAGGAGCAATGGGAGAAGGAGCAGACACAGGGCTGGGAGAGCCCCCAGCCCTGAGGAATCCTCTCCTCTCCCCACCTGGATGCCTCTGGAGCCAGCTGAGTGCTGATTGCTGAGCAGGAATTCAATTAGGGCAGTTAAACCCCGAATCCATCCCAGCCATGCTCGCAGAGGAAACAGGCTCCCCACGTTTGCGGTAATCAGCGTGCAGTGGCTGATTAAAGGCCATTAAAATTCACCAGGAACGATTCCAATCCTCTCTCCACTTCCAGCCCGGCTCTTTTCCGGGTGTTGGAAAATCAGTGCTGACTCCAGTTGTCAGCCCTGACACAGTGCCCCTGCTCGGACACTGCTGCTGCCCCTGCCCCCGAGCAGATGGGAAAACAAGGCAGGAAAAATGGGATTTATGGGAGACAAGGCCTGGAATCTGCAGGGGGAAACACCCTGGAAGTGTTCTGCCACACTCCTTCATCCAGGGACACAGGAGAAATGTGGATGATATTAAAAATTTAATTGCAACAGGAGCTGACAACTTCTGCGGTGTGGAGTTTATTGCATCTCCGAAAGTTGTGGGGAATGTGGGAACTTTATTATATTTATTACGGTAACTTTATCATATTTATTCTTCTTTTCTGAATGTGAAACTGGAAAAGCTCAGAACTTTCCTTCCCTGAAAGTGTCTTTTCCACAACACCAGAACCATCCCAGTCCTTACTCCCCAAGGTCACTGCAGGACTTGTCGGAGACCTTAAACCCTCCCAGGATAATTTGCATTATCCCCACCTGCCCGTGGCTGCTCTCAGAGCCCCCTGGGCCGTTTGCCAGCCATGGTCATTGCTCCTGTAATGAACCCTGCCCCAGCTCACTGAGCACCTGCACGATTCAGTCCCGGCCTGGGAGCCTTTCCCCGGGTCCGGGTCACGCCTGGCGGGAGCTGCTCTCCCGGGCCAGGAGCCTCCCTTCGCAGGCAGCAGAGGCTCCCCCAGCTCCGGCTGCTTGCAGAGTGGTTGGTAGGAGGCTGAGTGGGTGATGAGGTCCCAGGGGAGCCTTTAAGTGGCTTTTTGTCACTCCCGGGTCATCGTTTGGGGGGTGGCAGCACTTTGGGGGTTCTGGCACTGCTGGGGGGGCTGCACTGTCCCCTCACCCTCTGTGTCCTCTCACCCTCTGTGTCCCCTCACCCTCTGTGCCCTCCCTGCCACCGGCAGGGCGTCTCTGGTCACACAGGGTGGGGACACTCCCGTCCTGGCTGGGTACCTGTCCCCATCAGGGCTCTGCCCCTCAGGAGCAGCTGGAGGTTGCCGCTCCGGAAGGGACACAGCGGTGCTGGTGACGGTTCCGGACCAGGTCAGGTCTTGGAGGTTTCCTTGAGTCCTTCACTTACAAGGGGAGGCAAGAGGAGATCACAGGAGCCATGGAATGGTCTGGAGTGGAAGGGACCTTAAAGCCCACCTTGTTCCAGCCTCTTCCTCTATCCCACGGTGCTCTGAGCCCTGTCCAGCCTGGCCTTGGACACTTCCAGGGATCCAGGGGCAGCCCCAGATTCACTGAGATGTACAAATTCCATGGTTATGTGATTCTGTTATTCCATGATTCCCTGATTCCCTGACTCCGGGAAGCAGGACACAGCCCTGGAGGGTGAGCAGCTCCTGCTGTGGCCTCACTGGATGTGCAGAGAGCTCATTTCAAACCTGGCCCTGTCTTTACATACAAACCCCAAGCAGCTGCAGCCACCACATCCCAAATAATGAATTGCCCAGAAACTGAGATCTGGAACTCCATGGAGAAGGCTTTTCTGTAGCTGGGAATAAATAAAATCCCTGATTAGGAGGACTTTGATCACTGATGTTGCACCTGAACACCTGCAGAGGTCAAAGTCTCAGCTTGCTGCAGGGATGGAAGCATTTCTTGTTCATAATTGGCGAATCATTAAGGTTGGAAAAGACCTTTGGGATCACCAAATCCAACCTAAAGCCAAAGTAAAGGGCAAAAAGAAGATACAATAAATAGGGGACAACATAAAACACAACCCATAAATAAATAAATAAATAAACACAATCCACAACTTAAATCCGTCTATTTGAACCTTTTGCTGAACTGGGAATCTGAAGAGGAAAGCCTGGATGTTGGAGATGTGGAATGGGATTTCAGGAGCTCCTGAACGGCTGGATCATAGCAACGAGTGAAACCTCAATTCAGACATCGACTGAAAACACTCCCCAGCCGCACAGGACGAGGGGGGTGCTGCAAGGTGCTCTCAGCCAATTGTTTTCAGCCAGTTCTACCAGATGGGAGAATCTTGTGGGCACAAGGACACCTGCAGTGGATAAAAGCAAGCTCACTTTATTAGCAATCCAGAGGCACTTATATAGTATCCCAGCTTGTTAACTCTTAAGCGGCTTAAAACTTATCAAAGCGCATTTCTGCTTCTACATAATTGGACTTACATTGGCAAGCTTCTACTAGTTATGTTATGATTAAAAGGATTCAGAGTTCAGCCTCCCTTCTCTCCCGGCCAGCACATCTCAGCACAGCTGCATCGCTTCAAAACTCCCTTTTTGTTTCCCAGGCCTGTTTCTCACACAGGGATTTTTCTCATGCAGACAGTTTCTCACACTAACCTTTGCTTGCAGGCCTATTGCTTGTATAGTTCTTTTATTGATCCCATAATTTTATCAGTGATCCATGTCCCTGATCCTCTAACCATTTCCCAACATGCAGTGACTTTGAGGAGGCAGCAATATTCCCTCTCGAGCTGCAGGTAACTGTGAGCCAGGGATGATGAAGCCCCATTCCCTCTTAGCATGAGCAAGACATGTTCGAACGTTAAACACTTCGAGTATCACTGGCAATAAGAAGTCACATTCTTTCAACGTGATGAACCCCGTGATTCCTAAGTCTCTGCTCTCTTTAGAGCAGGGGAAGGTACCTGGGATGGAAATATTTCCCAGAAAATCGGATTTCCAGTCTGCAGGGATGGGGACCAACCCCTGCTTGAGGGCAGGCGCCACCTGAAGAGGGGGCAGGGCCAGAGCTGAGCAGCCAGAGCATCCCAGGGGCACCTGGGAGGTGGCAAAAGGCTGGATCAGGGAGTGGGTCCCCCACCAGAGTTCCCTCTGCCAGACACCCGGCACGGAGCAGAACCCCCCAGCAGGGAGGAGAGGGCTCTGCCTCCTTCCCTGCCGGGATTGCTGAGCCACGGCACCGAGGGGGCAGCAGCCTGCCCTTTGGGAAGCTGTTTCCACACAGCTCCGGGGGAAATCAACCAGTTAATGGCTTTAATTAGCAATCTTTTCATGTCTTCCCCTCAGCAGAGGCACAGAGATTTGCCCACGCTGGGGTTTGCAGCTCCCGTGGCTCTGGGATTCAAACTCTCCCTTGGATGTGCCACACGATGGACAGAAATTCCCCCTTTTCCCAGGCAGAACAGACTTGGGACTCCATTTGGAGCAGCCTCTCCTGTCAGCAGCAGAGCCTGTACCTGGGCACATCCATTGTAACTGCTCTGCTTTCTCCAATTTCCCTCATCCCCTTTCTCCTCTGGCTCCTTGGGGAATAAATGCAAGTGCTGCACGTTCCATTTTTATGCAGGAAGCGGGAACTTCACATCCCCTCAGCCTTGGTGTGTGATGAGCTATCAGGGGAGCAGGACTCCTGAAATCCCAGGAACTGATCTGCTCTCACAGGCAGCACTTGCAGTTGTTTTTAGGATACAATCGGATCAACGAGATAAAATTTTAATTAAATTACAGTGATTCCCAGTTTTAATGGATGCTCCAGTTTTCAGGGTTCCTTGGAAACAGACCCCACAAGAGCTGAGGCTGGTGATGCTGAGGGCTGTGGGGTTACTGCTGCCGACCCCCTGAGGCAGGAAAGGTGGCAGGGGTGAAGTGTGAGGGATGGCCTTGGCAGGGAGGTGGCTCAGGAGGGAGGTCACCTGCTCTGGGACGGCTCAGAGCCTCCTGTCACAGCCTCCCTGAAGGGCCACCTGCCAATGGCTCAAAAAGCCTCTTTGTCCCCCTCAGGAGCAGCTGAAGAGCTGAGTGTGTTGGGTGTGCCAGAGGGAAGATTCCCTCTGTATTTACACCAGTTCCTCTCCAGCGTGGGAAGGCCGGGCAGGTTTAATTCCAAGATCCCAAGGGAGCTGGAATTCTCTGGCACATAACCCATGTTGTCCCCACTGCAGCAGCAGCACAAGCAAACTTCTTCCTGCTGGGAAAGACATTTCCCAAAGTTTGGGACCACTGGGTTTACTCAATCCCAGGAAAACCTAGGATTTTTTTTCCCAGCTCCTCACCCCTGGCTGATTTGCCAGCCTGCTGCATTCCTTCCTTTGAGCTGTTGCTGTCCCAAAATGTCCCTGTGCTTATCCCTCCTCCTTACCTCAAGAGCTTTCAGCATAGACAGGGTGGATTTAGTGCTGCCCATGTGCAGCTTCCTTCCCCATCTGTTTGTCAGCCTCTGAAACATTTCAGAGCAAAATCTCATCCTCATAAAATCGGTGCTGACAGGAGCAGAGAGCAACGGGGCACCTGCTCCACGTGCATTGTTCCAAGCTGCCTGTGGAGTGGGTAATGGAGAATTACTGCCAATATTGGGTGTGTTTACATTTCTTTTATTAATAACTCCATCCAGCAGAGCTTCCTTACACTGGGAATAGAGGTTGGAGCCTGTTGAAAAGTGAGTTTTTCGCTGTCTAAAAACCTTCAGGCTGTGCATCCCAGCAGGGCAGGGAGCAGCAGGGGATGCTGAAAGCCATCGCTGGGAACCGTCGGGAGGGAGAACGTGCAGAGGAGCGGCTGCTGGGCACTGCTGACACTGCAGCCCCCAAACCCAGGAGCTTCTGCTGCTTCCCCGCTCCAGTGGTTCCTGGGCCAAGCCTCTGCCTGACCAGAGGCACAGAGCCAGCTCTCTCCATCTCCCAGGAGAATCCTGGAATATCCTGAGCTGGAAGGGACCCCCAGGGATCATCCAGTGCAGCCCCTGGCCCTACCCGGACACCCCAATGATCCCACCTTGTCCAAACGCTTCTGGAGCTCTGGCAGCCTCGGGGCCGTGCCCATTCCCTGGGGAGCCTGGGCAGTGCCCAGCACCCTCTGGGGGAAGAACTTTTCCTGATATCCACCCTAAGAAACCAGAGCATGGATTTACCACCTTGCCTCATTCCCAGTGGAGCATGCAGAGGGCATTTATTCTTTTCCAGTGTGTTATTTTACCAGGAAACTTTGGTTGCTGGGGGAAAAGAAACATTTTGTGTTTTCAGATTTGATTCTGTGCCCCTCTCCTTTTGCCCTTGAGGGTGACCATTGTGCCTTGGATTGTGCTCAAAGCCAGGCTTTGGAGCCCAGTGCATTGCTGGGATGTGTGTTCAACAACTGCAGATAACCCAAACAATGCAGACACCTGGATTTGTGTTTAATTCCTACCTGAGCCTTGGCCATGGCTTCCCACATGAGAAGACCTGCTCCATCCTGCTCCATCCTGCTCCAGCCTCCCTGGAAAGCACTCAGCTGCTTTGTTTTACTGTTTGGGTGCTTATTCCTACTGCTTGGCTGACATTTCCTCAATCTTTCCTTTGTTTTCATGTGCCTGTGGAGCTGGGGATGAAGTCAGGAGTTCTCAGAAGGATTGCCAGGCAGGGAAGCAGCCTCAGTAATAAAAGGCATAACAACAGCCCCCCTCCTAAACCCAATCCATTATTTCCTTGCTCACACACTGAAAATGCAAACTCAACTTATTAACTCAGCATTCACTCCTGATTCCATGATTTTATGTTTGCCTTTTACATCCATAATATCCATTTGCCACTTTCATAACACCCAACCAAAAAATCCCTTCCCAATCCAGCCCTCTTTGTTCTCCTGTGTTTGCAGCCAGTCAGGCTCAGCGGGAGCACATCTGGAGCTCGGCTGCAGCTGTGCTCCCAGCCTGCTGTGGGATGTTTGGGAATCTCAGCCCTCCCACGCTGACTCTGAGGCAATAACTGAAGCTCGTGGGGAGCAGTTGAAGACAAAACTCTGCCCAAATGAAACTTTGATAAACAAGTTGGTTTTCCTCTTTTGTTTCCAGTGGGAAATTGGGTGTGCAGTCCAAAGTATTAAACTGCACATTTGGAAAGTGAAAGATTGTCATGGAATCCTGTGAACTTTGAGGCTTTGGGACCAAAGGGGTGGTTCAGGGGTCTGTATAAAATAAGGGGATGAGTGCACATCAGTGAGCTGTGTTATCCATCCGGATGACCCAAATTTCCATGGATAAGGAGACAAAGAAGTCAGGTGGTGTTAGGTTTTCCTGGTCGTGGACCATGTCATTCCCAGCAGCCTTTAAAGTGTAGGAAAATGGCACAATTCTCCAAAATGTAAAGAACCACTTGGCTCAACAGTTCCTGGATTCAAGAGAAATGTAACATGTAGCTCATGAAATCACAGAATTATGGAATCAGAGAATAAGGAAATCACGGAATCATGGAATCATAGAGTCATGGAATCCTGAAATCATAGAATCATGGAGCCGCAGAATTCTGAAATCATAGAATGATGGAACCATGGAATCACAGAATCACGGAATAATGGAATAATAGAATTATGGAGCCATGACATCATAGAAACATGGAATCATGGAATCATGAAATCATAGAAACATGGAATCATAGAATCAGGGAATCAGGGAATCATTACATCACAGAATCATGGAATCATGGAATAATGAAATCACAGAACCAGGGAATCATTACATCACAGAATCATGGAATCATGGAATCCTGAAATCATAGAAACATGGAATCATAGAATCAGGGAATCATTACATCACAGAATCATGGAATCATGGAATCATGAAATCATAGAAACATGGAATCATAGAGTCAGGGAATCAGGGAATCATTACATCATAGAAACATGGAATCATGGTATAATGAAATCACAGAACCAGGGAATCATTAGATCACAGAATCATGGAATCATGACATCATAGAATCGTGGAATTACAGAATTATGAAATCACAGAAATGTGGAATCAGGGAATCAGGGAATCACAGAATTACGGAATCATAGAATCATTACATCACAGAATCATGGAATCCCAGAATCATGGAATCATGGAATCCTTGAATGGTTTGGGTTGGAAGGGACCTGAAAATTCCCCTTGTTCCAGCCCCCCAGTACAAACTTGGGAGGGCTCCTTGAGGAGTAGCCTTTCCTTCTCCAGGGCCAGCACAGGGCTTCTGTGCTTCTCCTCGATATCCCAACAGGCAGGTTGAGATCCAAAAGCACATTTGGCTCCCCCAGGAGCAGCAGGTATCAGCTGAGGCAGGCTGAAGGATCAGTCAGCCTGGCAAGGAGCCGAGGCTGGAGCCATCCCAGCTCCTCCCACACCAGCGGCAGTCCCAGGGCAGAGCTTTCTCTTCACAGTGGGATTTTATGGACACGCATCCCTAGGCACTGGTGCACGGAGAGGGTGGGAATGCTGACTCCTGGATAATAGTTAAAATTGCTTCCTTGTGCTATAGCTGTTCCCATTGTGCTGCTGGACAGATTCCCTGGATACACTGGAACAGCAGCTTTTCCTGAAGTGCTGAACCCCTGGGTTGGGTGTTAATAAACACCTGCCTGGGTTAGACAGGAGAGCATGGAGGACACCGATGCTTTTCCAGCTTAAAAAGCCTGGAGAATTAAAATTCCAGCTGTAGGAGTGAGCTCTGAGGGAAGGGAAGCACTGCACTGAGAAAGGGGGCAGGACACCAGCAGGGCCATTCCCAGTGGGGCTCTGGTTTCACCCGGCTGCTGGACACAGAATGGGGATTGTGCTCCTTTCCTGCCATCCCACGCGGTTTTCCTGCAGCTTTGCTCTTCAGTGAGAGCTGGGAGCCACTGAACAGCTGTCTCCAGGGTGAAGGAGGCTGATTTCTCCATCTGGCGCTGGCCAGGCTGGTTCCAGTGTCTGTGTTCTCCTCTCTTGTGGAAGACAGGCACAGGCAGAAAGATGTGGAAAATCCCTGGACGCTCCATGGGCTCTGGAACAAAGATGCTGTTCTTGATGCTCATCCCTGGTGCCCTCCTTCCATGGCAAAATAAACACAGAGTGACATCCAGCCTTTTCCACACTGGGCATCCCTGGAGCTCAGGGAGGGCTGGCACCACTCGGGAATGAGATCCTGAAGTTATTCTTAACAGATCCATGGGAATGTCGGCTCAGCTCTCAGCAAGTGGAAAACTGGGAAAGGTTGAGAAAGGAATAGGGGAAAAAACCAGCTCGTGGTGTGTGTTCACTTCTTGGATGTCATTGGGATCTGCTCCACCGTGTCTGGGAAGGGAGATGGAGGGATGGGAGAAGTTAACGAGGAGGAAACCTTCATGAATTCCAGGTGGTGCTTCCTCAAGAGGGAACTTTAGTGGCTAAAAAGAAGAAACTTAAGTGGATAAGAAGAAAAACTTAGGTGGAAGAAAAGATAACTGGGTTATCTTTATATGTCAGAATTTGGGAAGGTGATGACTGGAGCTGGGGAGGGTACAAGTGAAGCAGGAGACAGTTTCAGAGCAAGCCACAGGAGAGGATTTCTCCTGCAAGGTGTGAAATTTCCTGACAGCACAAGTTGGATGTGCTGGGAGTTCACAGAACTCCCCAAAATAACTCGGCAAATTCTTCGCTCGAGGTCTCTCTTCTTCCCTCCTGCAATGAAGGTGGGATTCTTCTCCTGACATCTGCTTTGAACCTGCCATGCACGTGTCCATCCATGGATTATCACATCCACCAGGAGGAAAGCTTCTTCCCAAAGAAAGACATGCAGTTGAGGGAATACTAAGAGCAAACATGACGCTCTTTTTCCTTTCCATGAGATACTCAAATATCAGCTGTGACAGACCCTTATCTCGAACTTCAGCAGTCCAGACCCCACAGTTCTACCACCACCAGTGGAGAAAATGAGCTCTGATATTCTCTGAAAGCCAACACTGCATCTCCTTCATCTTCCAGCATTCAATCTTCCCTCTTCCAACAGTCAATATTTCTTCTTCCAATATTCAATGTTTCCTCTTTCATCATTCAGTAATTCCTCTTTCAGTATTCAATACTTCATCAGGAATTTGCTTCTGATCCACCTCTAAGCCCCACCATTGCCCCGGAATGGCCCTGGAGTGATGGATTGAACCATTAGCATCTAAATGTGGGATAAAAACTCCAATTGATCCTCCCAAGGGCAACAGAAAACTCCAGTTTAAGCCACCACTTTTTATTTTTATTGCATAAATTACAATCAGGACTAGTGATGTCTGGGGATTCCTTCTGCCTTTCCTTTCTGTAATTAGCAAAGTCTGCATCTTCCTGGGAATTTATCCCATTCCACTGATCTGGAAGTGTCTGCCATGGCTGAAGTTAGAAGCAGAAAAGGGATATAAGGGTGGGAGGGGATTCCTGCCCTTTGGGTTTGCTGAGATTGCTGTTGTGTGTCCTCAGGAACCTCAGCACCAGCCCTGGCACTGCTGCACGTGGACCACACAGAATCCCAGCATCACTGGGGCTGGGAAAGCCCTCCAGGATCATTGAATCCACCCTGTGCCCAATCCCCACCTTGTCCCCAGCTCAGAGCACTCAGTGCCACCTCCAGCCCTTCCTTGGGCACCTCCAGGGATGGGCACTCCAAACCTCCCTGG
>NW_008238349.1:430086-433233 GCF_000691975.1 Corvus brachyrhynchos
CCACAAGGTCCCCCCTGAGCCTCCTTTGCTCCAGGCTGAGCCCCTTTCCCAGCTCCCTCAGCCGCTCCTGGGGCTCCAGCCCCTTCCCAGCTCCGTTCCCTGCCCTGGACATGCTCCAGCCCCTCAGGGGTTTTTGTCCTGAGGGGTCTAGGACTGCCCCCAGGGTTTGAGGGGTCTCAGCAGTGCCACACCTCTCTGTTCCACCCTCCCAGTCCCATTTTGCAGCTCCTCTTATTCCCCAAATCTGTGGGAATGCTCCAGTCTGGGATCACAACCTCTGTCTCCTGCACTGGGCCCGAGTGGCAGAGTCTGAGGGAAACCTGCAGGAATTAAGAAACAAAAGCCAGCATAAAGAGTTGGGTTACTTTTAATTTAAAATGCAGCACCCAGAGAAAGGCCAGAGCTACCTGGCTCACCTCACCGATGAATTATTTATGTCTAATGACAACAGTGCTCTGACTCAGTGCTGGTGTTTGAAGCAGGACTTCAGAACTCCCAAGACTCACAAACCACACTCTGCTAAAAATTCCTTTCTTCCCCAAACCCATTTCTCACCTGTAGGAATATTTCAGATGTGTTTTCACAACGCTGCCTGACTTGTAATTAGCGCGTGCTCACACAACAAACTATTAAAGAGCAATTAGCTCAGGGAAATTTATGGGAGCTGTTTGCAGGGCTGAGGCGAGGAAAGATAACATTTCCTTGATGGAGGCATGTCAAATTCACACAGCCAAAGCCCGGAGTTTTGTCACATCCTCAGGATTCCCTGTGATCCCGTTAATTTTCGGGAGTTTTCATTAGCACCTCTGAAGACCAGCTAACAGTAACACCTGTTCCCAGGATGTTTTCTCCCATCTTTTCCAGCATGTGTTGCTTTGGCTCTTTAGGCTCTGAGAGAAGCACATTCCCCTTTGTTCTCCCAGATCCTGAGCACTTCATTTATATCCATTCCTTCATTAATTGACAGAATAGATGAATTGAAGACTAAGTTTTATTCCTTCTCACTGCATGTAACATTGCCCTGTCAACTCTGATAAATTCTCCCTTCCCAAATAATTTGAAAATTATGCGTGAAGGCTGCAAACTGCTTCAAATTATATTTTACAATGCCTTCCTTTTAATTACATCAGTTCTGATGGATATGGATGTGCACACACACACACACCCCCAGAGCAGCTCTGGGGGCTCAGGGACTCCCTTCCCTGCAGCTCTTTCCAGCTTTTCCCTTGGAGAATCAACAACAACATCAAACTTCTCCAAGCAGAGCATGCAGAGGGAAGGAAAAGATTTAATACAGAAGGTGGCAGAGTCTGTAGTGAACTTTTGTTGCCTAAATGTAAATTTTATTCAATCCATGATGGCAAAAAGAAAAAACACAAATAGAATTGAAAAAAAAAACAACCAAACCCTGAAGAATCCACATTTCCCTTTACTGGGAAAACAAAATCAGTGAAAAATGGACCTGTTTTGATGCCTAAGCTCCAGGCAGATATGACAGAGCATGCTCACCTTATCTCTCTGATAAAATCCAGGTGAACTTGGCACACTCAGGTAGAGAGCAGATATTTCAGCCTCCAGCACTGACAGCAAAATTAATCCACAGTAAACAGGGGCAGGTTACAAAGGGGCCACAGAGATGATGAAACACGAGGCTTGGAGCAACCTTAGAGCCCCTTGCAGGGCCTAAAGGGGCTCCAGGAGAGCTGGAGAGGGATTGCGGACAAGGAATGGAGGGACAGGACACAGGGAATGGCTTCCCACTGCCAGAGGGCAGGGCTGGATGGGATATGAGGAAGGAATTGTTCCCCTGCGAGGGGGGGCGTGCCCGGGCACAGGGTGCCCAGAGCAGCTGTGGCTGCCCCTGGATCCCTGGCAGTGCCCAAGGCCAGGCTGGACATTGGGGCTGGGAGCAGCCTGGGACAGTGGGAGGTGTCCCTGCCCGTGGCAGGGGTGGAAGGAGATGATTTTAAGGTCTCTTCCAAACCAAACCATTCTGGGATTCAACAATTCTGAGTTACCAAAGAGTAGCAGCTCTCGGTGCATTTTAGATTGTTCCTTTCTTTCTGCTTTTTTTGCTTTTCTTTGCCCACTCTGGGTGAAATCGGCTGCTGTGAGATGATTCTTTAGGGCAGCAAAGGCTCAGGGAGCCTGAGAAATGACAAAGCAGGTGGGGGGGACACTCCAAGGGCAGCAAAGCACAACTTCCCCTCAGTGTGGCTGTGCCAAACGGGGCAGAAAAGGGGCAGAAAAGGAGCCAGAACCGTCAGCAGATGTGGATTTCTCTCTCCTGAGGGATTTCAAACCGGGATGAAGCGCTCCAGGAAAAGTGTCAAAGATGACAGGAGCTGATCAGCTGGAACAGCTGGCCAGGGAGCACAGATTCCCTGCAGGCAAAGCCAGCTCGTTATGAGAAGGGAAAACAGAAAACCTGACATGTGTCACCAAGAGGTTCTCCTGCAAAGGCTGCAGAGGTGGCACAGGCGGCACCAGAGGCACAGCTCTGCTGTCACCGGGCTGTGTGTGACACTGGGACCAGAAAGTCACCCCTGGTCATTCCTGACAGCAGTTCCGGGCATGCAGAACCTCAGGGCTCTGTTTCCCACCAGGAAAACACAGCATTTTGGAGGAGGGAGCTTCTGTGTTCTTCCAAAAAACTGTTGGGAGTGTCATGAGCAGAGTTTGGCCTCAGCAGAGCAGCTCCCAGGGCTCGGGGAGGATTTAAACTCAGCAAAGCTTTGCCCTGGCAGGTCCTGGGCTTGGTGGTGGCTCCAGGTGCCTTTTGCCTCACCCCGCTGGGGTCCTTGGTGTCCTTGGTGTCCTTGTCCCTGCATTTGTCATTAGCCAGTGGCACGGGGGACTGTCCCCCTCAGGTGGCTCTGGGAGGGCTGTGCTGGGGAGCTGCTCCTCGTGGTTGTCCCTGCAGTGCAAATAAAGAGCAGCAGGGACAGGGACAGCAGCAGGGACAGGGACATGCCTGGCACTGATTTACAGGGAGATGAAGCTGCCCAGGGACTCCTCATGTTCCTGCTTTAAAAATTCCCCTTCCTGAACTTGGATTTGCAGTGGGAGATGCAGGACATGGGGACCCAAAGCAGCTTCCAGCTGGGGGGATCCATCAGGCCTGACCCCAAACCCACGGGGCTTTGT
>NW_008238349.1:433243-444568 GCF_000691975.1 Corvus brachyrhynchos
GGAATGCAGCAAGATTTGCATTTGTTCAGGCAAACGAGCAAAGTTCAAGATGAATCCTTGGACAGGCTCAGCCCCTCCCCTCACACGGCAGGGTGGATGTGCTAAGATCCCAAATAGCCAGGGATCACAGTCCCATTTGGACGGGAGCAGACACTTTGTCCTATGCAAATGGAGCTCTGAAGGTGTTCCCAGGTCAGGGCTGAAGGAAAGGCAGAGGACAGCCTGGCTTTGCAGCCTGCTCCTTCTTCCGCTGAGTGTCACAGCATTGATTCCAGCCTCTGCTCTCGGCTTTTTCCTCTGCAAAATCGCTGAACTTTTACTTTGCAACAGAAGGAATTTCTCCAGCAGATGGGATGGGATGGAAGTGCTGCTGTTGAGCCAGGGCTCTTGGGCAAGTAACAAACATTAGGTAACATTTGCAAAGAAACTGTACTCAGGGACTGTGAAACCAAAACTGCACCCAGGGACTGTGAGACCAAAACTGCACTCAGGGACTGCTGAAACCAAAACTGCACCCAGGGACTGTGAGACCAAAACTGCACTCAGGGACTGCTGAAACCAAAACTGCACCCAGGGACTGTGAGACCAAAACTGCACTCAGGGACTGCTGAAACCAAAACTGCACCCAGGGACTGTGAGACCAAAACTGCACTCAGGGACTGCTGAAACCAAAACTGCACCCAGGGACTGTGAGACCAAAACTGCACTCAGGGACTGCTGAAACCAAAACTGCACCCAGGGACTGTGAGACCAAAACTGCACTCAGGGACTGCTGAAACCAAAACTGCACCCAGGGACTGTGAGACCAAAACTGCACTCAGGGACTGCTGAAACCAAAACTGCACCCAGGGACTGTGAGACCAAAACTGCACTCAGGGACTGCTGAAACCAAAACTGCACCCAGGGACTGTGAGACCAAAACTGCACTCAGGGACTGCTGAAACCAAAACTGCACCCAGGGACTGTGAGACCAAAACTGCACTCAGGGACTGCTGAAACCAAAACTGCACCCGGAGACTGATGAAATCAAGTTCCCCTCCAGGCAAAAGGCCACCCCCAAGCTGGTGCTGGTGTCCCTCTACAGCAGGTTCTTCTCATAGGGGTGAAATTGGCCACATCAGTAAATGCCATTTCTCCTGCTCCCTGCCAGGGTGAGTGTCTGCAGTCAGCTCGAGTCAGGCTGCCAGGTCCTTCCCTCTCACCGTTTGGCCTCCAAGTAATGAAGTTTTAATGAACTCAGGGCTCAGAGTTTTCATAGATCAGTGACATTTTCTATTTGAAAAATATCCCTGCTCAAGCTGTGGAAGGTTTGTGTCCTTCTCCAGAGCTGGGGCAAAAGCTGAGGGCTCCAAGGTTGGATTTCATTAACACATTTCATAATTTGGTGAGAAAATTGGGATTGGTACCTGCAGAGCGGGCGAGGCTTCAGCAAGGCTTCAGCAAGGCATCCCACTTGGCCCAGTGGGATGAAGAGAAATAGGGAATTATTGCCAGGGGAGTGGTCTGGTGTCGGGAGGAATCAGTGAGGGAGGAGGATTTTAGTGTGGCATTTTCCATATCCAGAATCAGAGTGCCAGGATGGGTTGGGGTGGGAGGGACTTTAAAATTCAACTCATCCCACCCGTGCCATGGGCAGGGACACCTCCCACTGTCCCAGGCTGCTCCCAGCCCCAATGTCCAGCCTGGCCTTGGCCACCGCCCGGGAGCCAAAACGCCCCAGCTGCTCTGGGCACCCTGTGCCAGGGCCTGCCCACCCTGCCAGGGAACAATTCCTTCCCAAGATCCCATCCAGCCCTGCCCTCTGGCAGTGGGGAGCCATTCCCTGTGTCCTGTCCCTCCAGCCCTTGTCCCCAGTCTCTCTCCATCTTTCCTGTCAGCTCCTTCAGGCACTGCAAGGCCACAGTGAGGTCACCCTGGAGCTTCTCCTCTCCAGGCTGAACAATCCCAGCTCTCTCAGCCTTTCCTCCCAGCAGAGCTGCTCCATCCCCAGCCTGCTGGGCTCTGTTTGGAAGCCCAACCTTGATTTGCCCCCAGGTGCTGTTCCTGGGATCTCTCTCCAAGCTGAGCTCCAGCAAGGCACTGGGGTGGGGGAGCTGAGCTGCCATGTGACAGTTTATTCAGTTTATTTTAGTGGAACAAGAGCCCTCAAGTGTCACTGAGCTAAATATTTCTCTAATTCATGCAGAACTGAAGTGCAATTAGCAGCCTGATGTCACAGGCCTGGGGCAGAGCTCTCTCCCATGACGTGGCTGTTCCCAGGTGGGAGCTCAGGGCTGGGACGTGGCTGAGCTCTCCTGACTTGGTGACAGTCCCCAGCTGGGTCAGCCTGGGCAGCAGGGAAAGGTTCTTCCCCCAGAGGGTGCTGGGCACTGCCCAGGCTCCCCAGGGAATGGGCACGGCCCCGAGGCTGCCAGAGCTCCAGGAGCGTTGGGACAGCGCTGCCAGGGGTGCCCAGGGTGGGGTTGTTGGGGTGTCTGTGCAGGGCCAGGGCTGGGCTGGGTGATCCCTGGGGTTCCTTTCCAGTTCAGGATATTCTGTGATTCTACATTCAACTCCCCAGAGACTCATGGTCAGATCTGCCATAAAAGATACCCCGAGATAAAAGATAATCCAAAGGCATTCATTTATTATGATACAGCACAGCAAAATCTGATGATTGGGCAGTTCAGATGAGGCAGGGAAGGAAAATCCACAGGACCTGCTCCATCTGCTGTGTCCTCTGTTGTGAGGCACCACTCGAGTTCACCTGTCCCATGTCCTGGTGTAGATGGTGGGATGGAGCAGCTGGTGCTGGGAGGGTTCCCACTGCATTCCCAGTGGGCTCCAGACAATCAGGGTGTCCCATGCAGAGCTCATAAATGTGTTCCCAGTCTGCAGCATCCCTGCTTGTCCCCAGGAGGAGTTTCTCAGGTGAGCTCTTCCCACATCTCACCTGCACTCTGCTGTGGGATCTCCTGAGATGTGTAGATGGTGGGATGGAGCAGCTGGTGCTGGGAGGGTTCCCACTGCATTCCCAGTGGGCTCCAGACAATCAGGGTGTCCCATGCAGAGCTCATAAATGTGTTCCCAGTCTGCAGCATCCCTGCTTGTCCCCAGGAGGAGTTTCTCAGGTGAGCTCTTCCCACATCTCACCTGCACTCTGCTGTGGGATCTCCTGTGCTGGGCTCCGTGCTGGGAGCCAGCTCTGCTCCTGCTTCCCCTGTGTCTCCTGAGCTTTCCTGCAGCAAAAGCTGCTCGTTTACACCAGTGTGGAGGTGCCAGTGCTCCCTCCTCGGTGCAGACTGAGTCAGGCATTAAAATCGCTTTGCTGAAGTTTATTTTTCAGCTCTGACAGCTGATCTGTATTTCCTGCTCTCTCTCAGTTATTGGTAGCTGCCAGGAGCTCACAAATGCCAAGTGAATTGCTGGAGGGGACTTCAGAAGTGATCACCTTGTTTGTACCATGGCAAGGAAAAAAATCATGGGCTCCCAGTACTGGAATAACAGAGCAGATACTCCAGGCTTTAGTTTTGATGTTGTGGTTTTCAGCTGAATTAATCCTGGTTTCAAGCAGTGGCTGAGAGCAAAAGGTGATACGAAAATAATTACAACATGCAAATATAAGAAAAGACAAATCCACATCCCAGCACAAGGTGACAGAGAGGAACAAATTCAAAATACTCAAATCATTTCTGTCCTTCCCTCCCATCCTCTGAGCCTTGGTGCACCAGTACCAATTTTTCACATCCTCTGCTCTGGAACTGCTAAACTGAACTGCAGCAGGGGAGGGGTTTTCCTTTGTGTTTCTGTCTCCAGCTGAATTTGAGATTCACTGACTTCCCTCAGGGCTCTTGACTTGTCAGGAGAGAGATCCATGACAGGCACCAGGGGAGCTCCATTGTCACCTCAGTGTGATTGTGGGAGCCAGGGGCTTTGGGGTCAGATGGGATGGCCTTTAGAGAAACCCTGGTTTCTACAGCCTGGGGGCAAGTTGGAAAAATAGCCCCAAATGTGTTGTTTGTGTGCCTTGGCTGTGCAGCTGCTGGGGGCACTGGGACACACTGGTGGTGGCACTTCCATCTCCTCTCTGTCAGCTCCTGGGCCCCGTTAGCAACGTCAGGAGCTTCTGGCATTTCAAATTTGTTATTTCTTCCTTCTCCTGAGAAAGTGCCAGTTTGACAAATCATGACCTTTCCCTGCACAGATGAATTTCTCCTGCTTTAGGTGAATTTCTCACTGTGAAAAAAAAAAGGTCTTTTTAATATTTCATGTCTTGCAAATGCGAAGGTGCCAGTCCTGAGGTCCTGGGGTATTCCAGACCATGAGATGTCAGCTCAGATGTAAAAACTAAGAAAATGGGGAGGAAAGGGGCAATTAGTTATTTCCAATGCTTGCCTTTGGGGCAGCCACTCCAGGGGCTGGAGTCCTTCCTGGGAAGTGGCTGAACATCACTTGCTGAGGGAAGTAGAGAATAAAAACTTTGGGTTTTTTTCTCTTTTCCCTTTTGCTTTAGAGGGTGGGCAGGCCCTGGCACAGGGTGCCCAGAGCAGCTGTGGCTGCCCCTGGATCCCTGGCAGTGCCCAAGGCCAGGTTGAGCTTGGAGCAATGTGGGACAGTGGAAGGTTTCCCATGGCAGGGATAAGCTTTGAGGTCCATCCCAACTCATTCTGGGATTCCATGAGTCTGTCTTGGCTCTGTCTGGTGCTGCACAGCAGGGTTAGAAGCTTTCATTGCTGCCTCATTGTCACTGGTTTTTGTTCACCACTGTCAGCAGTGCCAAGGAAGACTCAAGTCCCCCACAGCAGCTCTGGGTCTGCCTTGTAAAGCCTTTGTTAATGATTGTGCAGTTCAGGAGCAGGTCTCACCTTCTAATCCACTTCTCCCGGCGTTCTCAAAACATTTGTAGCTGTTAAGTAAAAAAATGGGTTTCCTTTGGCTGAGGGCTTTCAGAAGACAGCAGCAGCAGCGCCCATTCATTCACTGCACTCGGGTTTCTGCTGCCTCATCCCACTCAGGAGCAGCTCAAAGGTCATTTCTGGGGGCAGGGATCCTGCAGCAGCCTGTGAAAAATGGGGAGGAGGCCAAGGGTCGGGCTCAATCTGCTTGGTGAAGCAGACAGGGGAGGTTATTTTTGCAAGGCCTTGGCTTCCCCTCACTCCATAATCCCCCCGTGCTGCCAGGTTTGTCATTACTGCCACCGCTGCTGTCTGTGCAGCTGTGCGCCCCCTGGTGGCGCTGGAGCCTCACCTGGCACACAGAGAGCTGCCCCCACATCCTCGCTGCTGCCTGGAGCAGGAATTCCAGCATTCCCAGACCCAGCAGCCACTGCCCCTGAGGGTCCCCCTGGAGTGCAGACCCCCTGCCCTCCCCTGGTGGAGGAGCATCTTGTGGGGCAAAGACTGAAGGATTTTTTCCCTTGGAATATCTGGAGTTTTGGCACAGCCCACACAGTGACCGGCCCCCAAACCCCCTTGTTGTGTTCCTGTTGACTGAGCAAAGGGGGAATAGGTCAGCCTGAAATCCCGGGCCTGCAGTGGGACGCACAGACATCCCCACAGAGCAGGTTTTACTTCAGCCCACTGCTGGATTTACCCAGGGACAGGGATCCAGGAGAACTCCAGGTCTGTGCGGGAGGCAGAAGATGGTCGGTGCCAAATGGGAATTCCCAGCTTTAGCCCCAGCTAAAAGTGAGGAGTTTGCTTCCCCAGAGGCACCCCCAGGCCTGGCATGGGAGGTCAGGATGGAGCAACCCTTGTTAGCGATTCCCTTTGATTAGGATCAGCCCTAGGCTCTAAACCCAGGCTGCAGAAATTGTTGGGGCCTGTTAATTTGTGCTGCAGCCTCAGAGCATTCTCTAAATGAAAAATAAACCAAACCACCACTTCTCTGTGGTTTACTAAACTATTCCAAGTTAATTGAGTGGGGCCAGGATTGATATCCCTGCTGTGTTTGCCGTGGTGGTGGGGCCTGTCAGGGGCCCTATTTCTCTTATCCCAGTTTAAGAACCATTAGATCCCAGCTGGGAAGTGGAGAGGCACAGCCAAAGACCCAGTCCCCTGCTTAAATCATCGCTCCTGAGTTAGTCTGGGTCTGGTAAAGGATGGGACCAGCCTCACCAGGGGGTGAGACCAGCAGAAGGAATTACATCTCCAGCAGGGAATTACATCTGCAGCAGGAAATTACATCTCCAGGTTAATTTTTGGATGGAAAAGGGTTTCTTTGCAGCCCATCTCCAGCAGCATTTCCCATCCCCAGAGCCAAATGTGTCGCCATGGGTTCCTGTCAGGCACCTGGAGGCCTCACCAGCCCTGTCCCAGCAGTCACGGAGCCAGCAGCTTTAAGGGATGCTCTAAATCCACACTGAGTATTATGGAATATCCTTAGTGGGAAGGGACCCCCAAGGATCATCGAGTTCAACTCCTGGCCCTGCACAGGACAGCCACAAAATCCCCTCCTGTCCCTGGCAGCAGAGGAGGGTGTTTGGAGCCCTGCCCAGAGCAGTTTGTAACCCACAGACCCCAGTGCCTCTGGTAGAGCCAGGGGAATCCCAGGGATATTCCTTGAAGATCCTTGGTGGGCTGTGGGGTGTGTGAAGGGACCCACAGGGACACCTCCCACTGTCCCAGGCTGCTCCAAGCCCCAATGTCCAGCCTGGCCTTGGGCACTGCCGGGGATCCGGGGGCAGCCCCAGCTGCTCTGGGCACCCTGTGCCAGGGCCTGCACACCCTCCCAGGGAACAATTCCTTCCCAATATCCCATCCATTGCCACCCTCTGGCACTGGGAAGCCACTCCCTGTGTCCTGTCCCTCCAGCCCTTGTCCCAAGTGTCTCTCCATCTTCCTTGTCGGCTCCTTCAGGTCCTGGAAGGCCACAATGAGGTCACCCCAAATCTTCTCTTCTTCAGGCTGAACAATCCCAGTTCTCCCAGCCTTTCCTCCCAGGAGAGCTGCTCCATCCCTCTAAGTAACAATGATAATAATAATAATAATAATAAATAAATAAATAACAATAATAAAGTAACAATACTAATAATAACAATAACAAAAACAAAGTAAGTAACAATAAGAATATAATGTTACAACAACAACAACAATACTAATAGTGGTAATAACAACAATGACAATAACAACAATAATAGTAATAATAAAGGCAATACATTTCTCCACACAAGTACATCCACACGTGTGCACAAAGCCCAGCTGCTCTGCAGACTCCGGGCACTTTTGGGGTCACACCCCTGTTCTGGCAGCGTGGGCAGAGCCCCTCTAAACTGCTCTGGGGGTGTTGAGGGCACGCAAAAGGTCTGAGGGCAAAACAAAAGCCTTGTCTGTCACTCAGAGATTGTCAGGGGCTGCCCCAAACGAGAAATCAGTGAAACAGGGACGTGGTGGTGCTTTGGGATGTGGTTAGTGCTGGGATTGGGGTCAGTGCAGATGTGGTGCTTTGGGATGTGGTTAGTGCTGGGATTGGGGTCAGTGCAGATGTGGTGCTTTGGGATGTGGTTAGTGCTGGGATTGGGGTCAGTGCAGATGTGGTGCTTTGGGATGTGGTTAGTGCTGGGATTGGGGTCAGTGCAGGTGTGGTGCTTTGGGCCAGGGTTAGTGCTGGGATTGGGGTCAGACCTGTGGTTGGACTCAAGGATATTGTCCAGCCTAAATGATTCCCTGAAGCTTTTGGGGTTGCAGAATTAATTTTCAGAACATGAGGCAAAATCCTGCTCCACCTGGAGCCCTCAACAGCCCCAGCCGACCTTTCCAGGTGGTTTTTGTGGGAAACCTGGGTCTAAGAGCTCCCCCAGCTAAACCCTCCCTGCCAGAGCAGCCTGTCCCACCTCTTGTTGAGCAAAGTGGCTTTAAAAGGCCTTGTGGGTCCCCAGCGTGGCCCTGCTCCTGTCACTGCAGGGTCCCCCGGCCTCACCCACCCGCAGGATTGCAGGGAGGAGCCTCCCACTCTTTTGTTTAAAGCAGAGCTGCCATGAAGTGGAATGAAACGATCAGAAGCGCTATTCCAGCATTTAAGTCCTTCAAGGAACAAGCCCTTCCCACTGGGCTGCTCCTGCATGGAGCAGAGGAGCCCAGGCCAGGCAGGGGACAGAAGTATCTGGGAATGGGGCTCTGCAGGCAAGACAGACACAAACCTGGGAAACTTGGATTAGGGAGGCTCAAGGAACTGGTAGGGATTCATTCCCTGCATGAATTTTAAGTCAAGAAGGACTGGATTGGATCAGGTCCACTTTTCCTTCTGGGTGTCTCATGGGACAACATCCTCCAGCTGCAGGGGTCCCTTGGAGCTGCAGTGCCCGGTTCCTGGTGCTCTCCACAGTTCCCACTCCCAGCAGCACCTGGAGTCTGAGCCTCAGTTTGTGTTCCACTGCTTCCAGCGAATTGCTCCAAGTCTCACGAGCAGCTCCATTGATTTCTCCTAATTATAAATCCTATAGAAAATTTCCAGCTTGCCACAGTCCCTGTTTTCCTCTCTGTGGAGTCAATAAAAGTTAAGAGTTGCTCCCTGGTTGCTGTCATTAGCACAATAAAACCCGGCGTAATTGAAAAGTGAATCAGGGAAATTGCCGGGTTGGAGAGCAGGGATAATAGGAATTATTTGAGAGCCCAAGCAGAGCCTGTCCCTGTCTGCCCCGAGCTGGAGCCATCCTGGACACGCTGCCAGGGTGACACAGAGCTCAGGGGGACGGGTGTCCTGCAAGGAGCAAAGCAGGAGCAAGGACCGGGCTCCTGCCAAGAGACCAAAAATCACTGCATAAATTCACAGCTTCACAGAATGTTCTGAGTGAATTGGAAGGGACCCCAAAGATCACTGAGTCCAACTCCTATGAGCCAACGAGGGTGGTTTTGAATCCCATCTGAGATTGTTCCACTTCCTAAAAGACACAAATGACAACAAAACAATAACAAAAGATAATTTCTCTCTCTATTAGCATAACATTTAAAAGCCAGAGCTGGAGATGCAGCAGCAGCTGAGGATTTGTCAAGAGAACAATTCCTTCCCTCCAGACAGATTTTAACTGGTACTGAAGACCCCAAACCCCTCAAGTCATGAATGCTGGCACCATTTGAAGATGAGCTGATCCCACAGTTGTGTTTGTGCTCCAGCTTGGAGCAGAGGCAGGAGCACAGAAGGCTCTACTAAAAGTGTTTAGTGGCAATGCTGGGAGAGGGAGAGCAGCAAAGGCTCTGAGGGGCTGAGAGAGCTGGGGCTCTGCAGCCTGGGCAGGAGGAGGTTCTGTGGAGACCTCAGAGGGAGGGCAGAGAGGGACCCTGCATCAGGAACTGGAGGGACAGGACACAGGGAATGGCTTCCCACTGCCAGAGGGTGGCAATGGATGGGATATGGGGAAGGAATTGTTCCCTGGGAGGGTGGGCAGGCCCTGGCACAGGGTGCCCAGAGCAGCTGGGGCTGCCCCTGGATCCCTGGCAGTGCCCAAGGCCAGGCTGGACATTGGGGCTTGGAGCAGCCTGGGACAGTGGGAGGTGTCCCTGCCCTTGGCAGGGGTGGCACTGGATGGGCTTTGAGGTCCTTCCCACCCCACCAGTTCTGGGATTCCCATCACCTCGGAGCTGCTCAGCCTGAGGTTTTCTTTCCTCACCACTGCGCATTGCACAGACGCAAAATCATTGATCCTGCAAGGGGTTAAGGAAGAAAACTGAGTGCCCTTTGCTTCATCTGGGCCCTGCAATATTCACACATATCCCTGTGTGTGAGGCAGATCTGCACACACCCACCTGCTTTTATCCAGCATGCACAGAAACACCGATTCCTCCAACTCCCTTCACTCATTCCCTGCACCAACCCCAACCCTGTTGCAGGGAATGGGCTGGGAAGTGGAGAGCAGGGACCAAAGACCAAGTTCCTGGGTCTGTCCAGCTGAAAAGCATTTCTGTGAACAGCAGGGCTGCTGGGTTTGGTGTTTCTGCTGCCCTTGTTCCTCTGGGACTCAGCTAAAAATAGCGAGCACCCCATTGTCACCGGGGGCTCCTTGGTGCCCCGCTCAAAGCTGGGCTGCAGATCCCCCTGGGATTTAATCACCAATTCCCACCCTGCTTTGTCGTGCACAAACAAATCTCACCAGCCCTGCTCTGCTGTCTGTAGTGTTGGAAAGGGAGCAGCTGTGCTCTTCACATCCTGTTCCAGACAAAAAGCGTTTCTCCTGGCAACTGAAGGTGTGGAAGTCCGGGAGAATTCCTCTGGTTGCCTCGCAGCAGCGCTGGGGGTGTTGCTGGAGGTGTGCAGGGGGCAGTGAAGCTGCCCAGGGGTCCCAGCTCTCCTGGGTGGCTTCCCGCAGTGCTGATTGCATGGAGGTAGATCCAAGGATTTCCCACCCAGCACCCCACCCTGCATTCCTTTGGAGTCTTCATCCTGGGAAACTCCAACCTGAAACTGAGCCCCAGCACCTTCCTGACTCCGTCCATTTGGCAAACCCGTAATTCCATCCCCGTGCTCACTTCCCACCTGCAGGAGCAGCCCCTCAGCACCTGCTGACCCCATTCCACCTCATCAGGGCTGATGTTCCACCTCTGCTGGAATTCTCTTCCCGTTCCTGGCTCAGGGACAATTCTCTGAGGCCAGTACAAATGTGGGGTCTGCTGTAGTTTGTGGGTTTGGTTTTGCTTCCCTCAGGGAATCAGAATCACAGAAAGGCCTGGGGTTGGAGGGACCTCAAAGCCCACCCAGTGCCACCCCTGCCATGGGCAGGGACACCTCCCACTGTCCCAGGCTGCTCCCAGCCCCAATGTCCAGCCTGGCCTTGGGCACTGCCAGGGATCCAGGGGCAGCCCCAGCTGCTCTGGGCACCCTGTGCCAGGGCCTGCCCACCCTCCCAGGGAACAATTCCTTCCCAATATCCCATCCCGCCCTGCCCTTAGGCACTGGGGAGCCATTCCCTGTGTCCTGTCCTGCCTGGTTTGTCCTGCTCTCCTCAGGCTGGGGAAGGAATGGGAATTTCCTGCTCCAGCCCCACTCTCCCAGGGCAGAAGAAGCTGTGAGTTGGCACCACCCTCCCTCCACTGGGGCATTGAGCTGGAGGGGTTTGGCCTTTCTGGGTGTCCTGAGGGTGGGTGGTGCCTCAGAGGGGGTGGAGGAGCCCTGGAGAGCCCTGATTGCTGTGCACAAACCCTTTTGGGGCTGTGAGGCCTCAGTTCGAGGGCCTGGACAGAGGAGGAGCACCTGCAGCACACAGAAACTCTCATCATGACTTGGAATGTTTCAGTCCTTCTTGACTAAACTCAGAGAGGCTCCTCTGCTCCCCTGGCCCTGCACAGCAGCCAGGGTGAGTGTCCTCTCTGCTGCACCATTAGCAGGGATTAATTAATACCACAAACTGCACATGTG
>NW_008238349.1:444589-460576 GCF_000691975.1 Corvus brachyrhynchos
CGTGTGCAGCAGGAAGTGTGGGTTTAGCGCTTGGTTGGTGTAAGAACAGCGTTTTCTACTGGATTCACAACAGAAGTGAGCTCAGAGGGAAGTGTCCTCTGCTTGTTCCTCCCACCCTGGCACAGCTGGGGGTTAGGAAGGTAAAAAAGGGGGCACAAATAGGGTTGTGGCGCATGGAAGGTGTTAAGAGCTACCAGGGGAATGCCTTGGGGTTTTCTCTGTGTTGGGATGGACTGCACTGCTGCCTCTCCAGCCTGGGAGGCCATCCCTGGCACAGGGCTGGGCTTCTCTGCTGCTCCGCCAGCCCAAGGGAGCTGGCAGGGGCAACACCCATTTACAGCATTCACTGCTGGAGTGAAACCAGCCCCAAAGAGCAAAACCCACTCCGAGCTGTTGAAATGAGGCTGATAGAACACAAGCTGGGGATTGTGCCCTTGCCCTCACGCCCGAGCCCCATCCCTGGGTGTAACTGGGCTCTCTCCCACAGTTTGACATGCAGAGGATAACGCTGGAGGAGCTGAAGCACATCCTGTACCACGCCTTCCGCGACCACCTCACCATGAAGGACATCGAGAACATCATCATCAACGAGGAGGAGAGCTTGAACGAGAACTCTGGCAACTGCCAGACTGAGTTTGAAGGTGAGAGAGAAAGTCCTGGGGTTCACAATTTTCCTCTTCCTGTGTCTGTAAAACTCGCCCTGATCCGGACAGGGGTGCATGGAGTTGGCAGGGAGGTATTTTGGAGTGAGAGGAGCAAGGACCCGTGGAGAGCTCCACAGCTGCCCTCAGCCTTCCTCCATCCCTCAGCAAAGCCAGTCCTGTTCCAGGCACAAGGGTGACATTATGCAGGCTCTGCCCTCTCCCTGCTGGGATGCAGGCAGAGGGAAGTGCTGCGTGTCTAAGCCAGGCTGAATTTCCCTGCAGAAACACCTTTATTTCCCTCATCCCACCATGGAAAGACTTTCTTGGCACTGGCAGGCCCTACCAAGCCGTGTTGGGCTCCTCCAGTTTTCTGTTCAAATCCCAAAAAGGCTCCCAGGCAATAGCTGGGACGAGTCCTGTCCTGCACTGTGACACCAGCAGTGAGCAGAGGTGGTGCCTCTGTGCCCTGCTGCCCTGGGCACCTTTTGTTCTGAACGGCCAGGACCTGCCTCAGCCAGGACAGCTCTTTTCAACATGTGAGAGTGAAAACTCAAGGGCTGAGCAGTGCTCAGAGGCAGCCAGAGAGGGGGAAACATTTCCTTCCCTCAGCAGAGCCACGGGGGATCAGGAATTGGGATCAGAACTGGGATCTACAGTGGATTTTGCACTTGGACAGAGCTGACACAGGCAAGGACATTCCCCATTTTAAGCCACCTCAGAAGCAGCATTTTCATTTCTTTGGCCAGAGGAACTCGTGCTGCTCCAAAGTTTTGCTGCTTGGAACAACCAAACAGGTCTTTGTTGTCCAAGCTGTGGCTGCCCCTGGATCTCTGGCAGTGTCCAAGGCCAGGCTGGATGGGGCTTGGAGCAGCCTGGGACAGTGGAAGGTGTCCCTGCCCATTGAATGAGATGATTTTTAAGTTCTTTTCCAACCCAGACCATTCCATGATTTCATGAAATCCTCTGAAGTGCAGAAGAGCCCAGGGAAACAGAACAGAGAAGCTCAGAGCTTGAGCCCATCACCCTGGTAGAGCCACTGTGCCTCCCACCCCAGAAATCCCACTTCACACAGACCATGTGGGGAACTCTGACCTCTGCAGGGTCAAACAGCTCTGAAAGGGCACCAGGCAGAGCCACAGACAAAGCAGAGGATGGAGATGCAGGCCAGTCCTTAGGCTGGCTGATGAATGGGCTGCAGCAGCTCCCCCCAGCACCCTCACCCTCTGTTCAACACTGCAGAGACGCTGGAGACGAGCACAGCTGAATTTTAAAAAGCCTGCAGGAGGGAGGCAGCAGCAGCAGCACTCTCTGAATCAGGCCAAGCAACAATCTTTGCGTTCCTCCTGGAGAGGAGGAGAGCAGGGAGGAGGAGACGTGTGCTCCCTGCCTGGAGCTGTTGCTGCCCGCTGCCCCGCTGGTCCCCAGGGGCAGGAGCCAGCTGTCGCTGCCGCCGGGTGTTGGGAGCTTGTGAACCATCCCAGAAAAAGCCTGCGCCCCAAATGCTCAGCATCTCATTTTGGAAGCTCCAGTTTCCAAAAGTGCAGCAGGCACAGCTTTTCTCGTGGGATGTTTTGGCATTGCTGGTGCCAGGCAGAACCTAGAAGCAAAACAGACCCTTTTTAGATGTTGGGAACACACACAGAAATCCAGCAGGGAGTAAAGCTCAGCTGAACTGTCAACAACGGGGCAGAGTTTTGCTGCAGGTCCCAGTGGAAGGGGACAGTTGTGGTCTGTGACAGCTCTGGCAGGAGCATTTCTGCCAGGAAAGAACAGGCTGTGGCCCTGCAGCTCTCCAGGCTGGCCAGGAATGACCACTGGTGCCCTCAGAGCCCCCAGTTCTCAAAGACCAGGATCCCTACAGGACTCAAAAGCAGGAATTACCAAATGCAGGAATTACCAAAAGCAGGAATTACCCAGAAATGCCAGGGATGGTGGCACTAAGGGACAGCTGTCGGCTGTCCTGGGGCATCTCCCTGGGGGTCACTCACTCACTTCTAATTAGTGCAGTGAAGGAGATGCTTTTTGGGTAGAGTTCCTTGAGTTTAATTTAGGTGCTACCTTGGGATGAGATGAATTGCACCCTAAAAGAACTCAGTTCAACTCCTCAAACAGCAATTCAAGCATTTCTTTCAACTCCCATCTGTATTTAATGTCTCATCCACCGCGCTGAAGGGCCTTTAGTTCTGGGGAGGAATGAAGCCAAGATGAGCCCCCATGGTTTCCACTGAGATTTGGGAATCTCCCAAGGGAGCAGATCCAGCAGAGACTTCCAGGAGCACCTTGGTGAAATGGGGGTGTCCACTCAGCATCACCTCTGGGTGTGTTCTTGGACCACAGACCAGCCCCAAGCACTTCTCCTCCTGTGGGCAGAGATATCCCCTTCCCCACACCTGGACATCCCTGTTCCCCACACCTGGACATTTCCATTCCCCACACCTGGACATTTCCATTCCCCACACCTGCACATTCCTGTTCCCCACACCTGGACATCCCCTTCTCCACACCTGGACATTTCCATTCCCCACACCTGGACATTCTCCTTTCTCCACACCTGGACATTCCCTTCTCCACACCTGGACATCCCCTTCTCCACACCTGGACATTCCCCTGCTGCCTGCCAGGGGGTTTCCACCCTCATCCCTGACCCTCAAATCCATGGGATGCAGCAGCAGCTCCTCCGTGCCCTCCCTGCCCCGCTCAGCTCAGCTTGGCAATGAAAAAGTGACCTGTTAAACCAAAACTAACGCTGGTGGCAGCCAGAGCAGCCGCCATCCCTCACCCGTGGCAGGGGTGGGACAGGGCCCCACCAAAAACACGGGACAGGGCCCTACGAATACACTGCTGCTGTCCTTGTGAGGAGCTGCTCTCCTGCAGGAGAGAAGGCTCCCCGTGCTGGGAGCGCTTCCCAAACCCACTGTGGGCATCATGACAGCCTGGCCCCATTAACCCCATTAACCAGCTCTAGGGGCAGTGCGCTGTGCCAGCGAGGGAGCTCTCCTCAGCAGCCTGTCCTGAGACAGGTGAGAAGATGAAGAATGGCCCGGCCTTGATTTGCCTTTGCCTCGTGAGGTCTGATGGGTGTTGGAAACCTCTGGGTTGCTCTTCCCCCTAAGAAGGCTTGAGGATTCCTCCAGAGGAGCCTCAGGCTCTGCCCATGTCCAAGGAACCAGGTCTACATCCAACCCCTGGCGTGTTCCATGGGTGTCAAAAACTCCCACGGGCACCCAAATGTTGGCATGCAGCCCTGGGGCAATGCCAGCTATGGGAACCAGCAGGACAAGCACAGACCCCGTGCTCAAAGATTATGGATTTAGGGAAAGGAGAGAACTGAGAGCAAACCCTCCCCAGTAAGCAGGGGGGTTAAATGGAACTTCATGTTCAAGAGGGCAGCACATAGGGAAGAATTCCGGGAATCAGGACGTCAGGAATTCCAGCTCCTCTGCCTCCCTGTGGATTTCAAGGGAGCAGGGGAGCACTGGTACCCATCTCCTTGCTGGAGTAATTCCCAGCCAGCACCAAGAGGGTCTGGCTGGCCCTCCACAGACATTCCCCTTTCCCCTGGGGTTGTCTGTAGGCAGTTTGGCTGTTTGGTGGGTAAAGAGCAGTAACTGGGACTTCCCTGCATCCTGCTGCCTTCAGGCTCTGTTCTGTAACAGAGAAGTTGTTCCATTCAGGAACATTTCTGCACAAACACCGAGCACATTTTACTCCTTTCATCTGTGAAGAGGTGAGTTCGTCATCCCAATAAAGCCTTGCCCAGCCTTGGGCTGCTGTTCCCATCACCAGCCCCACCCTGACAGCAGTGCTGGTGGTGTCAGTGGTATCTCTACTGCCTGGGAGTGCTTTCGAAGTGCAGAAATAATAGAAAAGTACATCAAGAAATAACTACAGCTGGGCAGGAATGAGCTTGTCAAAGCACCAGGGCACCGTGCACAAAGCCAGCAGCCACAGCATTGGTCCCGTGTGCTCTATAAAAGCCAGGGAAGGAGTCCAGGAGCAGAGCAGTGCAAGCAGAGAGTGAGGAATTTGGGAGAGCTGCTGGCAGGGGATTTCATTCCCTGCCCAGAACACAGCGAGGCCCCCACTCACATTCCCTGGCTGCAGCAGGATGACTCCAACCCTCCCTAATGAGTGTTCCGTGCCTCTGGCACTGAGCTGGGACCTCTGGGAGCTGGGATTAGGGCACAGGCACTGCTGAACACCAGCCAGAGGAGGTGATGGGGGAGAAAACTGGAATTCAAACCCAGCAGCCAGGGCTCTCTGTGCAATGAGGAGCAAGACTGGATCAGAACAAGGGGTTTTTCCATGTATTCTAAAAATATTCTCCTGCCTCTTTCCAAACATGGGCACCTGAAGCCTGTCCCTGGCTGCATTTTAGGTTTGTTTTGTGGTTGTCATCAACCACTTGAAAGTCTCCTGTCTTCACAAGCCCATCCATGAGGAAAAGGTGATGGGAACGTCCCTTCTTAGGGCACACCAAGCCCAAAGAGCAAAGCAAGGCCCAGAGCAGCCGGGCAGAGCTGTCCATCCTGTGTGTGTTGATTTCCTGGCTTTCCCTGGCTGCCCTGGACAGCTCAGTTGGAGGAGGGGCCACAAGGCCAATTGCTGGGTCCTGCACTTGGGTCACAACAGCCCCATGGAATGCTCCAGGGTGGGCCAGAGGGGCTGGAAAGCTGAAAAAGGCCCTGGGGGTGCTGGTGCCAATGGCTGGACATGAGCCCAGGGGTGCCCAGGTGGCCAAAAAGGCCAGTGGCACCTGGGCTGTGCCAGGACCAGGGCAGGGATTTTCCCCCTGTGCTGGCACTGCTGAAGCACCTTGAGTGCTGTGTTCAATTTTGAGCTTCTCATGATGAAAAACCCTGAGGGGCTGGAGCGTGTCCAGGGAAGGGAACGGAGCTGGGAAGGGGCTGGAGCCCCAGGAGCGGCTGAGGGAGCTGGAAAGGGGCTCAGGCTGGAGCAAAGGAGGCTCAGGGGGGACCTTGTGGCTCTGCACAAGTCCCTGACAGGAGGGGGCAGCCGGGGGGGTCGGGCTCTGCTGCCAGGGAACAGGGCCAGGAGGAGAGGGAACGGCCTCAGGCTGGGCCAGAGGGGGTTTAGATTGGAAATTAGGAAAAATTTCTTCACTGAAAGGGTTGTCCAGCAGTGGTGGAACCCCCATCCCTGGAAGTGTCCAAAAAGTGTGGATGTGGCACTTAGGACATGGTTTAGTGGTGACCATGGTGGTGGTGCTGGGGTTATAACTGGGCTTTTCCAGCCATAACCATCCTAGGATAGCCTGGGGGAACCTTCAAGGCCTTTGCAAACAAATCTCCACAGTGCCCCAACACCACACATGGCTCTGACATTCAGATGTGGGGAGGCCAAGAGAGACTCATGAACTGGCTTTATTGAGTCACAGCACGAATCCTCACTGATGAGCTTAGCAAAAAGTAAAATTAAATAAAACAAGTGCTAAAAATCCCAACTCCATCTGGTTTTTAATTGCTGCTCTCACCTCGTTTGACAATTATTCTGCAAGCATTCACTTGGAAAGGTTCTTAATAAATCTGATTTGGCTTAAGCATAGAAAACCTAAAAGAGTTTGGAAAAGTGACTCATGTACCATGGATACTCCTGGGAATTGTCATGGGAGGGCCTGAGGGTCATCAGGGAGCACTTCTTGATTTCCCACTCATTCCCAGTTGACCAGGATGAGTCGGAGGGATTCACACAAGGTCGATAATTGCTATTAAAGAACTTTAGAGACAACCAAGTTCAAATTGAAAGAGGGGAAGTTTAGGTCTGAGAGTGGGAAGAAAATGTTCCCCGTGACGGTGGGGAGGCCCTGGCACAGGGTGCCCAGAGCAGCTGTGGCTGCCCCTGGATCCCTGGCAGTGTCTGAGGCCAGGCTGGACACTGGGGCTGGGAGCAGCCTGGGACAGTGGGAGGTGTCCCTGCCCATGGGACAAAGATGAGTTTTGAGGTCACTTCCAGCCCAACCCAACCCAACCCAACCCAACCCATTCTACGATTCCAACTTCACGAAGAGTTTCAAAGAAATACACGGATAACCCCAAATATCCCTGTGAGAGCATTTAAAGGGATCAAAAGCCACAGTGAGGGAGAGGAGTTCCTGAAATATTAGGAAGGATTGAGATGGGCTGGTTTGGAAGCCCTGGAAGGTCAGGTGGGTTGTTTGGGAATGTCCCAGCAGGGTTAGAGTGAGGACAGGAGGGTTCTAATGAGAGCCCAGGAGCACTCCTGAGCTGCTCCAGGTGGGAGCACAAGCCCGGCGCTGTCTGACCGCCCTCTTGTCCCCGCAGTGCACGCCCAGAAGCAGAACCGCCAGACGTGCGTGCGCAAGAGCCTCATCTGCGCCTTCGCCATGGCCTTCATCATCAGCGTGATGCTGATCGCGGCCAACCAGATCCTGCGCAGCGGCATGGAGTAGTGCTGGCACGGCACGGAAGAGTCCTGGCAGCGGGATGGCGGCCATGCATGCGCACCCCGGGAGAGCTCCCGCCCCGATCCCACGGCACCGACACGCGGGCACAGCCGGCGCCTGCAGCAGGAGCCTGAGCCAGCAGCGTGTCCTGTGAACCAACCACATCCTTTTGGCAGGGACATCAAAGGGCTGTTCTAATGCTTTAAAGGTTTTGTTTCCTAATGCAATAATCCCATATCCAGGAGTCCCGAATTATTGCTTCGAAACAGCAATGGCAACGCGGAGGAGACTGGGATCTGGCGCTCTGCGGTTTGAAGGAGGCCCAGCCTCGTGACTTGTCCTTATCCCAGGGCCCACTGACTATCCCACGGAGCTCCCGCCGGGCCCACATTCCCAGGAAGTTGATCGTAGCATTGCCACAAGCAAGTCCCATTCCTTTTGTTCCACGTGTTCCAGCTTCACTTTCCGTTTCCCTTATGACCATGCCATGGAGTTTACGGCATTAGAGGGGAGCTAGAGCATCCTTGTACAGTATTTTCTGAGGAAAAAAGGGGAGAATTTTCCAGCACCATACAAAATGTCTATTTTTTGCTTCATCAGCTCCACCTTTGACACGAGACTGTGGGGTAGCAGGAGTCTGTTGGCCATTTTTTTCCGACTGCGAATCAGGGCTTGAGGAGCACCCCCCGCTTTCCCACCTGGGCATTGCTGAACTTGTGCAAAGTCTTCCAAGGGACTCTGCCACCACCAGCGCCAGCTAAACCTCCCTCTCCTTGGGCCTCTCTGCGCATTCAACATTTGCTCTCCAGCAGTTTTACCCTTCTTCTATATTCTTCTACATTCAAGAATTTTTTCCCAGGTGAAAATCCTGAGGGAAGCTCTTCCTGAGCTTTCCTCTCCTCTCCTTGCCTGCACAACTTTAATTTATTCCGTTTCATGTGGCCTGGTTATGATCTGCAGCGAAACCTCCATGGCAGACGTCGTCCTGTGGGGGAGGTTCTATTTTCACCCACATGGTGAAGGGTGGATTTGACCAGCCAACTTCTCCATTGCCTCCCAGGATCCATCCCACCACCCCCATCCCATGGGCAGGCTCCACAGGGGGCCGGCGGAAAAGCCGAGCGCAGCAGGAGAAGAAGGAACCAAACCTGAGCCCACCCCCGTGCATTTGAAGTGTGTCAGACTTCCAGATCCGGGGAGCGTTGGGTGTTTTTCCTGGAATACATTTTAAGGAGCAGCAAGGAGAAGAGGGAATGATGCAGAGCAGGGACACCACACGGGAAGCGCAAGGAGCCAGGATTACTTGGGAAGGTGGTTTTCCTTTGAAACTTGACACAAATCCATGCATTTCCCTCTGGATGGACTGTGCCCCTGGGTGCCACACCAGGACAGAGGTGACCTCCTGCCCTCCTGGGAGGGGTTTCCCAGCTGGTGATCATGGAGTGCTCCAAGGGAGCTCCGTGGAGGCACTCGGGTGTTGGAGTGGGGTGGCTGTGCTGGGAGAGCCCCAGACACACCAAGGAACGCTGAGATCTTGCTCCTGGACGTGGAGGTGACTGTTCCGTGTTCCCTGTGCCACAGGAGGGGCAGGATGGCTCCCCAAGGGGCTGCACACCCCCAGCTTCCCTCATCCCACACTGCAGCCATTGACTGACACTGGATGCATCCCGAACACTCCTTCCAGGGCTTTCTTTTCTACCAGTCTGAGTGACAACATTTACCTGTATTTTTAGCAGCCTAATTTAAAAATCTGCTGCTCGTTTGTCCTGTCTCCCACCACCCCTTTAAACCCAAGCCACTTTTAGGTGTCTCAGTCTCCCACCTCCACTTTTTCCTGCCATTTTCCTGGGGTCCCCTCCATCCCAAAGACAACACCTTTTCCACAGCAGCTGAGTTGGTTTTTCTGCCTTTCCCAAACACACAACTACTGCATTTCTGTTCTGCTGTGACCAATAGAGGTGAGCTGCAGAATATTCCATAAAAAAAAAATGATTCAGTCTCCCAGAAGATGGAGAGATTTCCATTTGCTGTAGAGCAGCAGCAGAATATCTGTGGGATATTCTGGTGGGGGATTCTCGGTGCTGGGGAGCCCAGGCACATTTTCTGTGCTGGACATTGCAGATAACGAGCTTGGAGATCATTTTAAGGAAATTCATCCCCACGTTTAGGTCTCAGGGGTCTGTGAAAAGGTGGCAGCAGTGGGAAAAAGTCTAAATGTTCCTTGCCACCGAGGAATACTCATTTTGTCCCTGGGTTTGTGCTGGAGTGAGCGTGGGCAGATGGAGGTGGAGGGGAGGGATGGGGGGAGCATGGGGCAGAGCGGAGCCTCCGCTGAGCCCAAACCCACAGCCCCAAACCCACAGCCCCAAACTGGGCATTTCCCCACATTCCCTCACCCATGTGCCACAAACCCCCAGCAGAGTCCAGGCCCAGCAGCCACCTCATGGACGATGATTGTCTGCATTCCGTGGAGCTTTCTGGAAGGCTCCACAATTCCCCCATGCATGCTCCACAATCTCTTGTAAATAGAGCCATCCTCCCCTCGCAGCTCCATCTGTAAAACCAAACCTGTAATTAATATATTGGTAAAAGCCATAGCCCGGTGTCAGTAGAGTTCATTGCACAACTCCCCACTGATTTTACTGGGTACAGGATTTTGGGGGCTTTGGGTGTGATTTTTCTGTAGGGAACCTCATTTTTCCATGATGAATCAGGGTCATGTCTTGCCAGAGGTCTCCTTTCCCTTCCTAGAGCAGCCTTCCTCCCTCTCCAGGCATTGTGAAGAGATCCCTTCTTTACTCAGTGACTCCTGGCAATGCAGGATGGATCAGGCCAAGTGATTCCATCCTTTCCTTCCCCGCAACTTTCCCGTCCTTCCCATCCAGCAGCACTGGATGTCTCCTACCTCCCTCCCTGGCTCCATTTATGTAACATCCATTTATCTCCTTTTTTTTTTTTCCCTTCTACACAAGAGGGAAAAATAGGGCTTTTTGCTGCTTTTACAGACAGGAGGTAAAAATAGAGCAGTAAAATTCTGATTGGAACCTGATGGCAAAAGCTGAGGGGGGAGAAAGCAGAAGAATCAAAGACACAAAAATAAAAACCCCACATCCCATACTTTAAGGAAAAAAACCCCTATTTAAGTGCTAATTAACATACTTTAAAAAATACCCAGACTGCAGCAGAGCTGTCAGAAAAAGCTCTAAACTTCTGCTCTTGCCAGTTCCAGGAGGATTGAAGTGTCTTTTCAGCCCTGCAGCTCTGGAGGAACAGGAGATTGCCATGGCAACCCCGGCTGTTCGTGACATGGGTGCCACTGTGGCGGAGCACACACGATCCCAGACTTCCAGGGATGCGCAAACAGCTCCCAGCAGTGGGACAGGGGCTTTGCTCATGGATTAGGAAATTATTAGGAATTCGTGAGCAGCTCTGTTGGCTTGGCCACAAAAAACTGTGTGCAATTAAGGGGACTGATGTGCAGGGAAGGCTTCAGGAGGGACGTGATGATTTCAGGCCGAGAGAGGCTTTGGTTTCATTCAGGAGGGAGTGAAATCCACTCAGCCTGAGCACTGCCTGTCTCCTGGGCTTGCTGAGGACACTTTGGAAAGGTTCTCCATGTGGGGTTTGAGCTCTGGTGGGAAAGATTTGGGCTCCTGCTCCTGCAAGGCTGCCCCCCTGCTCACCACTGACCTTGGCTTCAGCCACTGGCTCTAGCAGGGAGTCTGATTCCCTGCTCCTGGAGAAGCCAGCAGAAGGAACAGAGGCTCATCAATGCTGAAATAATTTGGAGGCCGTGGGGAAGAGAATTCCAGCAAAAGCTGCTGAAGGAACACTGCTCACCTGCCAGAGCCAAAGGCATTCCTTACGGGCAGCCTTGAGGAAACCACAGCTGGGGAGTGTCCAGGCAGGACAGGTGCAGTGGCTTAGTCCTGTGCGGGGCCAGGAGCTGACTTGAGGTCCCTGTGGGTTCCTTCCAACTCAGGACATTCCATGGTGGTGGTGCTGGTGGCCCTGGAGAGCCAGATCCTGCTGACAGGCAGTGATACCTGGAGGTGTGTCACCTCCTGTGCCACCCACGGGAGCCTGGCCCCTCCACGACTGCACCACTGGGAAGGAATTCCTGATCAGAAGCAATGTCAACATAATTGAAAGATCGAAACTAGGGAGGCTTGGCTTTGGTAGGACGGTGTTCCCATGCTGCGGGAAGTGATATGGAATTAAAGAGTTCCCAAAATAATTCCCTTCCTGCTTGATGGACACCCCCAGATCCCCCAGTCACCGTCAGCACCTGGGACAGCGATCACAGACCCCAGGTCCAGGGTGAGCAGGAGGGTGGCAGGGAGCAGCACTCCCAGCTCCTGTCCCTGCTCCCCGGTGAGCCAGAGCTGAATATCTGGGTGTAATCCAGGTAATTTGAGAGATTCCATCCCGGTTATCCAGAGGTTTCACCTGTTGGACGTGTGCTGGAAGGGCTGGATGCTGGCTGCTTTAATTCCAGCAGCTTTGTAAAAAAGAGATGTCCATAGGAGCCCATCTTTTTGAGCTGGGGCCAAGTAAAGAGGGGTTTTAAATCCAGAACTAAGGTAGGAAGCAAGAAGCCAAGGTAGAAAACATTCCCAAGGACGCCACTCTGGATGGCTGGAATCTGTTTGGGTGAGCCAAGTACCCACTGGACCTTTTTTCCATGGAAAGCGTCAGAATATTTTGTCCCAAAACCCCACTCCGCATCCTCCTGCCTGGTGCAGAAGAGTGAAACATCTCCCGGGCCACCCCCGGCACTGGGAGGGGCTCCAGGTGACTGGGAGGGGCTCTGTTCCTGGCGAGGGCCCTGGGACAAGGGGACTCTCCGCTGTTCCCATGGAAAACTCGTTCCCTGCACGTGCTGGGAGCTGCCAGGGCTGTCACCACCCCGAGGTGACAGGAGCACAGCCCCCCTGGATCAGCGAGGGGAGAAGCAGTGGGAGGAATTACATTAAAATCTCTGAGAATTAAGTCCCTCATTTCATCCACCCCTGTAATCCATGATTTAGTTCCTGCTTTATGGATGAGCGTTTGAAAGAAGAAAAACCAACCCTTCTAAAATGAGAATCTGATGAAGTGTCTTTTTTTCTTGGCTCTGAATCACGCTTCCATTCCACTGATGAAGATGTACAGAACTTGCTGGGTTTCAATCCATTATTTTACCCTCCTGTGCTCTGACAGTGCAATTACGTTTCCCTGGCATCACTTAAAACCTGTTCCTTTCCCAGGAATTTAATGCAGAAAACAAAAAGTTTCACCACATTTCCATCTCTTTGTTGTTGGCTGCTATCAGGACTGGGTCTATGTTTCTCCAGTCCAAGAAGGACATTTTAGGCAGCTCTAGGAAGTGCAGAAGCTTCACCAAGCACAAGATGGGCAGCAGATCTAACACCATTTTAGTTGGAAGTGTGCTCCCCTTACACCTTCCCAGCGGCAAAAGCCTGGAAAGCTGCTGTAATTTGGCATCTTCACTACAAAATAATTGCAGCCCCAGAAGAGGGGGAAAGGAGAAAAAAGGAATCCTCTGGATCCAGAGCTCAGTACTTGACAATCAGATGATGAAAGTACCACAGGACTTTTTTATTTTCTGTCAAGACAGACCAAAACACTTCGTAGCCTTGAAAACCATTGCTAAATGAAATTGCCACTTTCCCCCCAATTACCTTCCCCAGCTGTTCCTGGCCTGTCTCTGCCAGCATCCCAAACCAGCAGCTGGATTTACCCCCTTTAGGTGAGGTCCATGTTCCCTTTCTCAGCTGCTCCTGTGTCTCCATCAGCCAACCAGGAGACGTCAGGAAGCTCTGAGGTGGCTCCAGGAGCCCCCCTCTGGTGCCACCAGCACTTGGGCACGTCCTGCCCCTCCTGGGGGCAGCTCCAAAGGGTGCAGGTGATGGTTTTGACATCGATCCTCACATTCCTGCCTCTATCCCCACCGCAGCAGCCCGAGGATGGGGTCACAGTCCTGAGCTTCTCTCCCAGAGCAGCCAAAGCTCCTTCAGCCCCTACAGCAGCTCCTGTTCCTCAGATTTATCTGGGCTGGGGCAGGAAGGGAGAGCAGGGCTCCAGGGTCAGTCAGAAATAACTCGTTAGAGTTAATTGGCTTCAAGTGGAATAAGCCCGGGATCCAGCCTGTTGCCATTTAATCCATAGCAGGATCTAAGGAATCAACGCCTCCTGATTCATCTCTAGGAAGTTCTCCACTAATCCCTGTGTCTCCTTTTTGTCACCATTTCATGTTTCCCAGCCATTTACTGTTCATTTGTAAACTCACCGGGTTTTTTTGGCTCGTTAACGAAAGACATGGCTTTTTAATTAAAGACAAAAATTCACAAAGTCAGCAGCATAATAGTAAAAAAAAAAAAAAAAAATTCCAACAGAAAACCTTTGTATAAAATACTGTAAATATTAATATAAATTAACTGGGCATGCACCTGAAATAAATCCTATGTTACTGCAAGTTATCCGAGTGTATAAAGGAGTGTATAAAGGAAATCTGAATGCCATATGTATCAGCTGTTCCCTCTAACCAAACTCTACTGTAAATATATAATCTGTATAAAAATATTTTAATTTTATCATTATTTATGCAATAGAAATAAAGGTTTTTTTCTTTTGATGAAGCTTTTTTCCCTCTTTTGAAGCACTGATATTTATTCATGCCCAAGTACAAGAGCAAAAGCAAGATTTGCATAAAATATTAGGACAGGGACCCTTTATTCCTTCTGAGAGACTCATGAACACTGGGGGGGTTATTTTGCTTTGAAAATAGATTTACATATTTAAAAGGCCGTTACTACAGACAGAGCTCCTGGCTGGAGAAATGGGATCAGCAATTCCAGATGCACAGGAAGCCAGAGGGAGGGATTGAACTTCTCCTCTGGAAGGCAAAGCCACAACTGGCCAGATCTCAGAGAGAAAGGTCAGCACTTGCTTAAAAAGCCCTTTTTTATCCCTCCAGAGAGCCAGGGGCTGATCCCTGAGCTCAGGTGGGCTTGGGGCAGGGTTACTGCTGGGAGAAGGATGTTGCGCCCAGCTTTAATCCTGACTCTGGTACTGCCAAGGCCTGACAGCTGCTCTGTGATGATTAGGGAGAGCCCTTTGTCCCTTAACAAACCCAGATCTCTTCATCTCCCTGGAGCCCTTCCTCCACGGGTGCCAGCCCAGCCCGGCCTGCTGGACAAGGGGACGGTGAGGTCCATGACTGACACCACAATTCCTGCCCCTGGGGCCTAAATTCAATTTGAAAGGGGAAGAGTTGATGCTGGAAATCAGCTTCCCCCATGTGGGTCCGAGTCACAGTGGCAGGACAAGGCTGGACAGGGCTTGGAGCAGCCTGGGATAGGGGAAGGTGTCCCTGCCCATGGAATAAAGTGAACTTTAAGGTCCTTTCCAGCCCAAACCATTCTGGGATCTTGTGACAGGTTGGGTCTGAGCAATTCCATGCAATCCCTGCAATCCAGGCAGGGATTGCCACAGGGCAGAAAGCACTGCAGGAAATCCATGTTTACCAAGCTTGTAAGTCCAAACCAAGGCACTGCATACTCTCAGTGACCTCCCATGTAACTGGAGAGCTTTCCAATGAATGGCTCAGGAATGAGCCTGGATTCATCACAGGAATGAATCAAAAGTACTCAAGGAATTCCTGTATATTTACCATAGAATGAGTAACTGAAGGAATTCCTGGCTGGAAGGAGGAGCCTGCACCCCACACTTGTCCTTTGGAAGCTGTTCTATGCAGATCAGCGTGTTCAGTGTCCTCAGCGAAAAGCCAGGTTTGTACCTTGAGTTTCAGCCACCAGAGCTGTCCAGAAACTGAAATTTGCTGCTGCCACAGATCCTCTGCCCCCCCCAGAGAGGTGAGCACAGCTCAGTGCGACAGCAGCAGGGGATCAGCCCTGCCTGCAGGAGAAAAGCAGCTTTAGGAGAGAAGAACACCCCACATCTGGCCTGAGGGCAAACTGCTGTGTCCCTCCAGAACCATCCCACAAACACAGCCCTAGTCCCAGCTCCACCAAAGCCTGCTTAGCTCCCTTGTTACTTTAACACTCTCCATTAATGGAGGATTGAATGGTTAATTTAATGCTCTCCATTAATGGAGAAATGAAGATGAAAACACCCCCCAAAAGCCTCCATCCTTCAGCTGTGCCCCATCAGGGTTTCGGGGGCTGCTGCTGCTGCTGTGGGACCAGGCACCGGGAATGGGCAGGAGCGACGGTGCAGGTCTGACCCAGCTCCCAGGGAGTCAGTGGAAGCATTCCCAGACTTTGTGGGATTTGGATTAGGTCATCACACAGCACAGCACTTCACACCCTGGCTCCTTGCTTTGTTTAAAAGGAGTCTGGCCAAGGCCTGGGATTTAATTACAGAAATCCAAGTCCTGAGGAAAAGAAATAAACCTTTCCTTACCCTGAGTGAAATTCAGGCACAGCCCCACCTAAAACCTCTGGCTGTGGCTGGCCTTCCCAAGTCCAAACCTGAAGCAGGGTCTTGGTTTGACCCCACACCTTTCCCCAGGCAGGTCCAGGCTGACCCAGAGACCCCCCAGCCCTGGGCTGATCGCAGTGGGGCAGCAGGAAAGGGACTGGGATTGTGTCCCTGTGCCCCTGTGCTCAGGTGAGACCCCACCTGCAGAGCTGCCCCAGCCCTGGCCCAGCCCAGGGAGGAGCTGGAGCTGCTGGAGGAGCCCAGGGGAGGCTCCACGCAGAGCCGAGGGATGGAGCAGCTCTGCTGGGAGGAGAGGCTGGGAGAGCTGGGATTGTTCACCTGGAGAGGAGAAGCTTTGGGGTGACCTCACTGTGGCCTTGCAGGACCTGAAGGGGCCAACAAGGAAGATGGAGAGAAACTTTTCACAAGGGCTGGAGGGACAGGACACAGGGAATGGCTTCCCAGTGCCAGAGG